>NC_061095.1:50222799-50252799 GCF_015104395.2 Macrobrachium nipponense | reverse complement strand
CTTTCTCTTGCTCGATGTATTTATATATTATATTTATATATATATAATATATATATATATATATATATATATATATAATATATATATATATATATATATATTTATATTTTCTTTCGTCTTTTCATTAGTAATATTTTTGGTTGGGAACAAAATTTGTGTAAAAATTCATTATATTAAATTGTATATGCTCCCGTGTTGTTTTCAAAAATGATACTGTTTTTCTGGAAGAATCACTTGTTTACCGCGGGTATCCTTCAAGGTGTGGCTAGCCTATGACTCCTCCTCCTCTCTGTAGAGTGAAAATCGCCCTTATGGCTAATTTGGTAGTGGTCCGTTTGTATATATTAAGCCTTCTTTTGACTATGGGTGTTCTTTGTAAAATCAGTATGCCTCAGTAAAGGGTCCGAATAGGAACCGAAAGTACTCGGCCAACTCGGTTTTTTTTTTTCATTTTTTTCCTTCGTGGCAAAAAAAACTTTATTTATCTATATCTAATATATATTATATATATTACGATATATATATATATATATGTATATCTATAATTATATAATTATATATATATATATATATATATATATATATATATATATATATATATATATACTCAAAAACATCAAAAATCCAAAATCCTAAAAATATCTAATTTTCTGAACAACTGTATTTAAAGCATAAATAAACCAGCAACTTTTATTCTGCTGCTTTCCAGAGCTCGTGTTTATCTTCCAGACACCTGCTGGATCAGGGGAGTCATTTCTCTCGCGCCCAGAGAATGGTATCAACTGATCTCAGTAGGTGAGACCGTGAGAGAATCTCCTTCAGGTGAGGAGGAGTAGGGGAGGGAGGAGGAGGGGGAGGAGAGGGAGTTTCATTTACGTGGTAAGAGGGCTGGGGAGACGATGTTTATATTATTCCCTTTCAGACAGTTCGCGAGTTGTTTTGGGTGCATGATCAAAGACGCCTTTTGAGTGTCGACTTCAAATACAGACACACGAACGAACAAACAATAAATGAATGAATAAATGAATGAAGTAATCAGATACAGTTTATTCATTTACATTTGAATAATTATTCAATTAATGAAGTAATAAATAAAAAAAGAATGAGTGAATAAATGTATGTAGTAGTTAGATGATATAGTTTGTTAGTTGATGTGTTAAATTATTTATTGATATTTCTATCATTTACATTTTTATTAATCAATATTTTCATAAGTTGATGTTTTTTTAATATCATTTTTACAACACAAACACTTAACTAAAATAATGAGTGAAAAGTAGTTATTAGACATACTTCGTTAGATGATTTTTTATATTATTATTCATTATCTTTACCAACTGACATTTTTTAACAAATAAAAGTTTTACAAATAGATACTTTCACTACTTACTATTTTAATGAATGACTTCAAATAATTATTTTCATTAATATTTCAAGTAATATTTTAACAAATCAGTTTTTTACTTGACATTTATGTA
Organism: Macrobrachium nipponense; assembly: GCF_015104395.2. Classification (NCBI taxonomy): domain Eukaryota; kingdom Metazoa; phylum Arthropoda; class Malacostraca; order Decapoda; family Palaemonidae; genus Macrobrachium; species Macrobrachium nipponense. Next base: position 50,251,321 of record NC_061095.1, on the reverse strand, counting down.
AATAACTTGGCTAAGTTGTGACTTGAGACTTCATAAAAAAGTGGATTATTATTATTATTATTATTATTATTATTATTATTATTATTATTATTATTATTTTTTTTTTTTTTTTTTTGCTCTATCACAGTCCTCCAATTCGACTGGGTGGTATTTATAGTGTGGGGTTCCGGGTTGCATCCTGCCTCCTTAGGAGTCCATCACTTTTCTTACTATGTGTGCCGTTTCTAGGGATCACACTCTTCTGCATGAGGCCCCGGGAGCTACTTCAGCCTCTAGTTTTTCTAGATTCCTTTTCAGGATCTTGGATCATGCCCTAGTGCTCCTATGATTATGGGTACATTTCCACTGGCATATCCCATATCCTTCTTATTTCTATTTTCAGGTCTTGATGCTTATCCATTTTTTCCCTCTCTTTCTCTTCAACTCTGATATCCCATGGTATTGTGACATCAACGAGTGATACTTTCTTCTTTCAATCAACGTCACGTCTGGTCTGTTTGCACGTATCACCCTATCCGTCCTGATACCATAGTCCCAGAGGATCTTTGCCTGATCGTTTTCTATCACTCCCTCAGGTTGGTGCTCGTACCACTTATACTGCAAGGTAGCTGATGTTTCTTGCACAGGCTCCAGTGGAGGGCTTTTGCCACTGAATCATGCCTCTTTTTGTACTGGTTCTGTGCAAGTGCCGGGAATTTGCTTGCTATGTGGTTTATGGTTTCATTTTTCGTATTGCAACTTCCTACATATGGGAGAGATGTTATTTCCATCTATCGTTCTTTGAACATATCTGGTTCTTAGGGCCTGATCTTGTGCCGCTGTTATCATTCTTCAGTATTTCCTTCTTTAGCTCTCCCCTCGTAGCCATTGCCATGTGTCATCGCTGGCTAGTTCTTTAGTCTGTCTCATGTATTGTCCGTGCATGGTTTGTTGTGCAGTCCTCTGTTCTGCTGTCATTCTCCTGTCTCTGTATATTTCTGGGTCTTCGTCTGCTTTTATTAGTCCTTCTTCCCATGCACTCTTTTATATTATTATTATTATTATTATTATTATTATTATTATTATTATTATTATTATTATTATTATATATAAGATGAACCATATTCATATGTAGCAATCTCACAGGAGCCAGTGACTTGAACTTCAAGAAGGTTCCAAAGAATATTATTAAGGTGTTCATCAGCCATAAAAAAATAAAATTCAGGAGTATTTAAAAAACACACAGATGATGATTTATAATTTATGAATATTAGGCCAAGAAGCCAAGCAGTATATAGTAATGGTTAGAGAGGTTGAACAGCAAGAAAGGAAGCGCAAATGGAGGTATAGTAAAAAGGCTAAGAGTGGGTGCAACAGGGGCCTTGGACGTGGGAACCACCCTCAGTAATGCCTACAGTGCCCCTTCACCTGAGGTCACAAGGTAACAAATAAAAACGAAATTGGAAAAAGACAAATTGTAAATCACAGACATCTTTTGCGCGAGAGAAGAGGAATCAAAGACAAAGACAAATCAAACGAAATACAAAGAAAGAAAGGAAGGAAGGTAGGAGGTAGACGCCATTAAAACAATAAAAAGGAATATATGATGATAAAAAATGATCTCCTGTGAAATGAAAAGACACGATCGTCCATTCCCTGGATCTTTTTGAACAGTAATCACTCGCCATTAGCGTTAGTGCGCTCTCTCTCTCTCTCTCTCTCTCTCTCTCTCTCCTCTCTCTCTCTCTCTCCTGTTATAATTGTGGGTTGTTTTATATCTTTTTTAAATCCCGACTACAAAGGATTCAATTTGGTGATTCTGCGAATTGAAGAGAGAAGAAAAGGGATTAATTTTGTGGTTTAGGATAATTTCGGGGTTTCTGGGGATTTAAAGTTTCCCTTTGTGGGGCCAATACTGTCAAAAGTCTCTTTCTTTTTCGATGAAAAATTTGAAAAAATAATACTGAAGGGGAGAAGAAGAATGGATCTGAGAGAGAGAGAGAGAGAGAGAGAGAGGAGAGAGAGAGAGAGAGAGAGAGAGAGAAGGTGATCTAGAAAAACAATCTATCTTGTGGGTTTATGGATTTTGAGACCCGAGTTGCCTCAAAAGTTTAAGCATTTCCTCAGCCTTCAGAATGACACTGTAAGCATATATTATATATCAGGTGAGCACAACATTCTGCCTCAACATTCTATATCTATGTATTTATATCTAAATGTTGTTTTAATAAGGAATTATGCCTCACTACAGATAAAAGTGAAGATCGAGCTAGTTTTCTAAACAGAGTATTGTTATATTTTTATGTTTTAAAACTTTTTCCTCTAAAATATAAAAATGAATTAAACAGAAAAATAGATAAAACATAACATTTTGGTTCTACAAAATTCTCATACTGCAACAGTTAATGGAGAAATAATGAGAGAGAGAGAGAGAGAGAGAGAGAGAGATCGTCGAAACATTAAGAAATGTTAAAGAAAACTCAATAGCAAAAGCCAGAAAACTTGTCGGACGACACTTTTGCCCTTTTCAGGCGTGAGTTTCACTCTGAGTCTTTCCTTGAATTTGCTAACTAACGTCACCCTAACATCACGTTTACTATGGAAAAGGAGCAGGAGTGTCGTTTACCATTTTTAGACGTGTTGTTATCTAGGGATAGTAACTGTTTTAAAACCACCATTTTTAGGAAGAAAACCTGTACAGGTATAGGCTCCAATTTTTATAGTTTTTATTTTTATAACTTTAAGTTAAATTCTGTTTATACACTAATTCATCGGGTACTATTACTCACTTCAGACTGGGAACTTTTCCATAACGAAATTACCTTCCTTTACAAATATTTTGACGATAACTGTTTCCCTACCAAGATTATTAACAAGGTCATACAGAAATTACTCGGCAAAAAGTTCTCTAACAGCCCTTTGTATTTTAACGTTCCAAAGAAAAAATTCTAGGCATCCTTTCCGTACATAAAATCTGACAACTTCCGTACAGGCTTCACTAAAATAATCAATGAACATTTTAATGACCTTGACGTAAATTTGATTCCGAAAAACCCCCTTACAATCGGCTCCCTTTTCAGAGTAAAAGACCGACTCTGCCCTTTGATGACGTATAATGTGGTATATAAGGATACTTGTCCCAGATGTGATATGGGAAATTATGTGGGATCCACGAAGCGTCTTCTTAGGGTACGAGTCGATTCCCATAGGGGGGTTAGTCATAGAACTGAATGTCGCCTATCCAACCAAGATGCATCCAACATAAGAAATCATTCTTTGCAATGTAAAACTACCATCCAATACAAAGATTTCTCTATAATTAGACAGGTCAACAACCTTAAGGAGTTATTTATTTTAGAGACATTGAAAATTAAACAACTTGTTCCTGTTTTGAATACCCAGTCCTCGACTGTTCAACTTTTTTTATCTTGACTTTGTTGTTGTTCTTAAAGTCTCTTATTGTTTACTTTTCGTTTCTGCCTTCAGTTTTACTCTTGACTTTGCTCTGGCCGGTTAGCTCCACTCCTTTAGTTATTTATTATTTTTATTTTTATTATTATTATATATTTTTCTAATAAATCCTTGTAGAATTAATGTTCAATTCCACGGTTTTTTTTTTGTAACTTGTGTTTTAACTTAACTTATTGTGTTTTAAATATGGTCTTTAAATTGACTTTTAGTGATACTATTTTTTATTTTATGATTTTTTAAAAAGTTTTTAAAAATAATTTTAATTACATTTTTGTAGAATTCCCTGAGGATGCAATAATGCATTGCGAAACGTCGGAATAAATGTCAAAATGTCAAATTCCTGTGTGCTCCTGCCTGCCTTCATCTACTTAATGTGACTGTGCCGAGTGGCCCCCTGCTGATTCTGGCTATATATATATATATATATATATATATATATATATATATATATATATATATATATATATATATATATATATATCATATATACATATATATATATAATCTGGATTGAGGGGAAGTAAATTACGTATGTTCTTTGAAGTCGGGAATGTAAACAAAGAGAAATAGTCTTATTTTGATTTTACAAATTTAGATGAACCAATATATTAAAAAAAAATATTACCAATCTTTGGCTGAAATTGTGAAAACTATTATTTGAGGTTAATTTGATACACAAAAAAAAAGGGGGTGATAGTCTCCCTACTGAGGATTCCACACAACTGGAAGGAACTTAAAAAAATTCAGCGAAGATATTTCAATGTATTTTTGTTATCGTGATTTTCAATCTGAAATATAATGAATTATATTAAAAAGAATGAAGGATTTTCATTCAGAGTGAAAAGTATGAATAATATAGATTTGCATTTTCATCCTGCCTATTATTTATCAACAAAAAATTGCCTAATTGTTAAAAAAAATATTATCCAAATAATGGGCATTTTTTAACCAGCCTTATCAATCCTAAAAGGTTACCTAACTCTTTAAAAATATTATCAATATATTATAAGCCGCAGAAAAAAAACGGAAAATCACGTAAAATCTCTAGGACCATAAACTTAAAAGATGCTAATGTAAATTATCTCCAACGCATTTTTTTCTTTTTTTTAGCAAAATGAAGTGAGTAGCTATCAGGACGTTGAGCGGAGGCTTTTAAAACACCCGGACGCTGTCTCTTAACTCTGGCTCCCAGAGAGGGTTCAGCACGCATAATCATGTGCTTCCATATTCATGAAAGTTAATGACTAGTACTTGCTTTATGCTCTTCTGTTTGTGTCTGTGTATCTATCTATCTAGTTATACACACACACACACACACACACACACACATATATATATATATATAGATATATATATATATATATATATATATGATATATATATATATATATGTATATATATATATATATATATATATATATATATTATATATAATATATATATATATATATATATATATCTTTTTGACAGATACTTTTGTACTCACGTTCTCGGTATGATTATCCTAAGTTATAGCGTCTCATTGGATCCCATCACCACAAATCAGGTTCCCACATGTACAGATTATTATTATTATTATTATTTTGTTGAAAATAATGCAGTTTCAACGAATTAATCATATACAGGGCCTTATCAATTCTTCTGATAATTCGTTTTCGTTTTTCTGACTCAACTAGGTTGTTGAGGTAGAATTCCATTATTCATATTTGTAAAAAGTTATTAACAATTATCCTAATTATTATGACAAATATGAATATAGGAGTTCTACTCAGCAACCTAGTTGAGTCAGAAAAAACGAATTATCAGAAGAATTGAAAAGACTCTGTATAAGATTAATTCGTTGAAAATGTTATTATTAGCATTATTATTCAGAAGATGAAGAACCCTATTCATATGGAACAAGCCCACAACAGGGGCAGGGGCTGATTTGAAATTGCAGAAGCTTCCAAAGAATATTAGGGTGTTCATTCGAAGAAGGTGACAGAAGGTGATGGGATACACAGAAAGAGGTGTCATGAACCACCTACGGTTCCACAGGTTTCTTTAATGAAAATTAAGATATGGACTGAAATGCCCCGAGCGACAAAGACAAACCACAGAGGAGGATGTGAAAACAAAGAGTCAGAAATAGAGCCAGAAATACCTTAAATCTAAGTTATTACATATATGTGTACATACTTATAAATGAGTACAGGTTCTAGGTGACGAAAAAGCATTTAATGTCTCACTGGAAACACTCTGCTCCACAGATGACTACATCCTGCAGCTCCCGAAGACAACAACAGGTAACCAATACCTGCGAAAGCGTGACCACCCTGCAATTCCAAAGCAACAGGTGACCAATCCTGCTGTTAAAGTCCAGTGACCACCCTGCAACTGCCAAAGACAACAGGTGACCAATACCTGCTGTTAAAGTCCAGTGACCACCCTGCAACTGCCAAGACAACAGGTGACCAATACCTGCTGTTAAAGTCCAGTCCAGTGACACCCTGCCAATAAACTCGCCAAAGACCACAGGTGACCATACCTGCTGCTCAAATCAAGTCACCAAACTGCTACTCAGCTACTGCCTTCTTGGCTGAGTGCTGCCAAGAACCTGTCTGTCTGCCACCCAGAACCTGACTGACTTTGTCACTCACACCGTGACGAAAGTAAACTCGTCATGTAGACGAAAACACTGAAAAGCGGGAGAAACAGGGAAAACTACCCAACCAGGATCATTCAAAACAAAACGACCGATCCTGACAGAGGAGATCAGTATTAGGATAAAATAGATTAACAAATTAATAATTAAAAAAGAGAAATGCAAAATAACAAGTAAAAAAAAACACATGAGAGAAGAGAGAGAGAGAGAGAGAGAGAGAGAGAGAGAAGAGAGAGAGAGAGAGAGAGAGAGAGAGAGGTCATTAGGTATTAATCTAATTACGCTGAAAGGCCAAATATCATTATCTCGAAAATTTACAGATGAATTGATGGCTCAGTGGATAAGGTCACTGTCATGCTTCGCTACATACAGTTAAGTAGGGGAATTGTCACATAATATAATTGATAACTGATTATCTTGACTTGGGTCTCATTCCCACGTCAAGGGAGAACGATATTAATTGAATCTTTGTGGTTTGCTATTTTAAAAGTATAAAACATCTTGTGGGATAATGACAAATATCGTATATATATATATATATATATATATATATATATATATATATATATATATATATATATATATATATATATATATATATATAATATATATATATATATATATATATATATATATTATATATATATATATATATATATATATATGTGTGTGTGTGTGTGTGTGTGCGCGTGTTGTGCCTCACAATATCCGTACCACTGAGTCCTTATTGTTGCTTTCGTTGGTCACATTTGTACCGAAAAAAATGAATGAATTCAGTGAAACTTCTGTCAATTGTTATCAAAGTTTCATGTACGTACCAAACTTTGGCCTGGTAAGTATCCGAATGGTGACCGATCGTCATATATTCTCGTCACTTTTTCCTGTCCACACGTCTTTGACTTGGAAACCCTTCAAGAAAAAGATGTATGATGCGAGCGCTATGAAAATAAATGCTTCCCTTTGTACCAAGACCGACAATAACGTGATGTTTTATGGTTCAGTCATCGAGCGAAGAATAAATATGCTGTCAGGGGAACAGGTTTGGCAGCTACATTTAGCTACCATATCAATCGTTGTATTTTATCGCCATATCATCAACATCCTCATTTATTTCTGTTCTTTATTCCCTCCATAAATGCACAAAGCTCCCCCAGACAGACAGCAAAATCAAAACCATAAGATCATCGAGATAAGTCTTTCAGAAAAACAAAAAATTTGGCTCTCGTCAGAGATTTGATTTTCCCAAGAATTTCTTTGTCTTTGATCTTGCCGGAGATTCCTTTGATGGGAGGCGACCTTCATCTTCTGTCTGGGATAAAATTTTTTCTTTGTCTTTTAGAGAAGAAGTAAACCTCGTCAGTCTCCTCTCCCTGTGGAGCTTGTTTTTATCTCCAAAGTTTTCAGTCTTTTTATTTTCTTTCTTCCCCCAATTGAAGGAAGAAGACGAATCACAAGATAGATGAGCGAAATAAGTAAAAAATTATGGGGATAATATCAGTCACAAGACATTCCTCTGTTGCACTCTTTACTGGCATACAGAGAGAGAGAGAGAGAGAGAGAGAACAAAAACGATTCTCATCATAATGAAAGATTTTAAGAATAAAATACCGGTTGGTATTTAAGAATGTGTGTATAAATCCGAACAAATACCGAGAATTTCTGCTAGAGAGAATTCGACTTTCCCCAAAAGTCAGGCATTCAAGGAAATAGTGAAAGCACCTGGAGGAAGTCAACAGAAAGTCTTCTGGCGAAAGCGAGCCTAGCTTTCTAAATGAGAAAGGTTTTCTCATACACTGATGAAAGAGAGCACTAACTAGTAGGCCGATATTTTAACCCCGTAGGAGGGTAGTGCCGTCAGTGCACCTCCACGCTGCGCACTGTAGGCATCACTTAAGGTTCTTTGCAGCGTCCCTCCCTTGGACCCATAATTGCAACCCTTTTCATTCTCTTTTACTGCACCTCCGTTCATATTTTCATTCTCTTTTACTGCATCTCCGTTAATATTCTCAGAAATGAATCTAAGTATCAAGAAAAGGAGTCTGCTCCCAAGAAAGGCGAAGATGAGAACCATGAATGTTTTAGATGAAACTCCTGAGCGCAGTTTCCCTCCATTACTTTGCTCTGCCTCGAGAATACTGGAGTTTCGCCGCCACTCGGCGCTGTGTTGCTGCTAATTCGAATTTAATGTCGGATAAACGAGGTTTTCAGAAGCAGGTAATGGAGGCTAGGAAGGGATGGGTGGGGGCGGGTGGGAAAGCTTATTCTGAAACTAAGATCAAGAAGAAAATATATATTTCATATATACAAAAATATACTTTTATACATTACACGACACGCACTAATATATATATATATATATATATATATATATATATATATATATATATATATATATATATATATATATATATGTATATATATATATATATATATATATATATATATAGATATATATATATATATACATATATACATATATATATATATATATATATATATATATATATATATATATATATATATATACATATTTATTTATTTATATATATACATAGAGAGAGAGAGGTCTTTCTCAGTTAAACATTATATTATACTTAATATAATGAGGGTGTTTGTTCGTTAAAAATCAACAATCATTTCAATAAATTGTATTATGGGACAAAAGTTGAAAACCGAAAACCAAAATCTCCTAAACACCTGAAAGTGTTTCCTCCACATCGGTGTTGACGCTAAAAGTTAATAATGAGAGTAACAAGCGTCATTACTTAAGACACTTTTCCTGTTATTATCATTATCATTGTTTTAGAGAACATTTGACGAGGAATACCGCTCAGTCGTTCCAAAGGTTTGAAACTTTTGTCCATAACACAAATTTATTTATTATTATTATTATTATTATTATTATTATTCATTCACGATGAAGAACCCATATTCATATGGAACAAGCCCACTCAGGGGCCACTGAATTGAAATTCAAGCTTCCAAAGAATATTAAGATGTTCATCAGAAAGAAATATCAGAAAGTTTCTGGGAAATACAGAAAGAGGAGATCAAATATTAGAAAAACAGATAAAAACAAATAAAAATGTACGTAAAGCATTAAATACAATAATTTAACAAGGGCATTATGAATGTTTTCTTAGCGATGACATGTTTGTCACTAACTACCTTCTGTACAATTCTTTGAATGTTGGATGCGTTTAGGGCGTCACTTCTCATTTTATTATTATTATTATCATTATTATTATTATTATAATATTATTATTATTATTATTATTATTATTTTTATTATTATTATTATATTATAGCATTTTTGACCATTTAAATATATCTGAACGTAAATTATCTTCCAGTATATGGGAGGTTCTTGGCTTTCCTATATAGAGAATCCTTTGAAAGGTGTTAGAGAGTCACGGAGATGTTCATTTACACAAAATAGAACTGTTCCAAGACTTCTCGAAAAGTAATGTTGTTGCCTCTAACAAGCGTAAATCGACACAGGCAACACCAGGCAAGTTAGAGAGAGAGAGAGAGAGAGAGAGAGAGTTTCTGACGTCTTGATATTGACTGACAACCAAAACTACGAGATAAGACTTATTGTGTATTATGGTTTATGCGTCTTGAGAGAGAGAGAGAGAGAGAGAGAGAGAGAGAGAGAGAGGGAGAGAGAGAGAGAGAGAGAGCGAGGCGTCCAAATCCTCGATTCCGCAAAACGCCGGAATAATAATGAAGAAGAATGAAATGAGGAATAATGTGCATTGCTCCACGCTGTCCACCTCATAAAATCGTCCTTTATCGCCCTTTTAGGAAACACTTTTACTTCCTCCTTTATTGCGAAAGGAACCTCCTTTTACACGGGAGATGAAGAGGCAGGAAATTGTCTGGGGAAAATTTTTTTTCTATTTTGCTGTCTCTAATCGCTGTGACACTTTAACGAATAAAGATTCGTTAATTTCGTTTTTAATACAGATTTTATAGTTATAAGATTTTAATTCTATTTACAATAATATAGAATGTAGGCCAAAGGCCAAGCGCTGTCACCTGTGAGGTCATTCAGTGCTGAAAGGGAAGCAGAGTAGAAAGGTTTTGAGAGGCGTATCGGGAGGAAAAACCTCTCAGTTGCACTATTAAAGTAAGATATGGAGAAAGAGAATATGAACGGAGGTACAGTAAAAGGAATGAAAAGAGTTACATCTAGGGACCTATGAAGAGACCCTACAAAGAACCATTAAGTAATGCCTACAGTGCAGGGCATGAGGTGCACTGGCGGCACTACCCTCCTACGGAGATGACTAGCACGACTATTCTGGTAAGTTCCTTAATAGAGCGTTGGTGTAATTCTGGTTCCAGTTTACAATTTGAGAGAATGAGAAGATTTCTGAGAGCGAGAGTAACCCACGAGAGAGAAAGTGTCAGGCTATTTATTCTCGGTTCAAACCTTCCATGAAAAACCGAGATCCTTCGTCAGGTTTCAGAGACATTTTGAAGTCTCGAGAGCAAAATAGGTGTCAGCTGTCTGTCTATATTCAGAAAACTCAAAGGATTGTATTGGATGAAAGAGTGACATATAATGCAAAGTCAAAATATTATCTATATTGGGTAAAATAAAGAAAGACAGCTTTATTTTTGTAGCTCAGGTAAAACATAAGTTTTGAAAAACTTGACGAGGCTATTTATTAAAACGAGGGTAATGGGCGTGATGAAGGCCTGTGGAGATGTTTGAATGAATCAAATTTCCTTCGTGTGGAATCAACTCTAATTCTTGGCATAACATAAACAGGAAAGCACCGTTGGTGTTGCACGAACACGGGATCAAATATTTTACTGTATGACTAAAACTTGCCTTTGAAAGATGCTAATATATCATTAACGAAAAAGCTAAATTTTCAAAAGTCATTCTTGGGAGCGAGGGAGAATCTTAATCTTGCATAGAATGGAAAAGAAGTCAAAATCCTAAGTTATATTTCTAAAGTAAATTCTCAGTTGAAACTGTATTTTCATTCAAGAGAAGCAATACGCAATAATTTCTCTCTATTGGGGAACAAGGGACCACTCACTTCACGCCGCATTTACATTCGGCAACAATAAATACATTACAAGAGATTAAAAGTAACTGGAATGATGCAAATGGAAAGGCGGCAACATTCGTTCTCGGAGAAAAGGATTTTGTCCTGAAAAAATATATTCGGCTGCTGATTTCGTTTAGAAGCAAAGAGAGAGATGTATCAGTTTGAAACCGACACAAACAAATTACTTTTGATAAAACAGTAGATTTTCTGATAAAAGGGAAGTTCTCTATATCTTATCTTGTATGAGGTTTCTTATTACTTTTCACTATCACTTATTCGGAACAGCCCCTCTGCTGAGGATGTCGTGCAACTGGAACTTCTTCAGAGGTTCAAGCGAAGATGCAATATATTACTACCCTAACACTATTCATCTTGCATTTTGATACATTTTCATATATTTATCAATTTATCAATTTATTTTTTGTTTTATAATAAGTGATCTCATCTTTATATTTCAATTCACCTCCTTTTACTTCTTCCTAATGAACACCATAATATTCTTTGGAAGCTTCTTAAATATCAAGTCAGCGGCCCCTTTGGTGGGCCTGTTTCATATGAATAGGTCTCTCTCTGAATAATAATAATAATAATAATAATAATAATAATAATAATAATAATAATAATAATAGTTATTCCAAATCTCCGGAGATATCTAACATTTTGTCGTCCGAAAAGATTGTCATTTACCGATACATTTTTTTTGATGTCTCAAATCAATGTTCTCAAAACAGAGCGTTGACAAAAACATCTACTGAATAAGCAAGTGTCATGTTAAGTACCTGATGAGGAATTAAGTGATAGAGTTAATAAAATAATAAATATACTTTAAGGGGAGATTGGAACTTCCGTGATTATTAGTTTTCCTTGCCTAGAGGCTGAAGAAGTAAAGGGAAGGCCTATCTCTCTTCCTGTTAATTTCGAAAGAAAGGCCAAAGAGTGAACAGGAATCTTGCTCAAACGATACAGTAGTATTTGGACATGGGAATTGTAACCGTTATTATTATTATTATTATTATTATTATTATTATTATTATTATTATTTATTTATTTATTTATTTTTATTTATTATTTTATCACAGTCCTCCAATTCGACTGGGTGGTATTTATAGTGTAGGGTTGGGTTGCATCCTGCCTCCTTAGGAGTCCATCACTTTTCTTACTATGTGTGCCGTTTCTAGGATCACACTCTTCTGCATGAGTCCTGGAGCTACTTCAGCGTCTAGTTTCTCCAGATTCCTTTTTCAGGGATCTTGGGATCGTGCCTAGTGTTCCTATGATTATGGGTACAATTTCCACTGGCATATTATTTCTATTTTCAGATCTTGATACTTATCCATTTTTTTCCCTTGCTTTCTCTTCAACTCTGGTGTCCCATGGTATTGCGACATCAATGAGTGATACTTTCTTCTTGATTTTGTCAATCAACGTCACGTCTGGTGTATTTGCACGTATCACCCTATCTGTTCTGATACCATAGTCCCAGAGGATCTTTGCCTGATAGTTTTCTATCACTCCCTCAGGTTGGTGCTCGTACCACTTATTACTGCAAGGTAGCTGGTGTTTCTTGCACAGGCTTCAGTGGAGGGCTTTTGCCACTGAATCATTATTATTATTATTATTATTATTGTACTTAGGAAGCAGACCCTCTCTCAAGCATACTTTATTAAAAGTAATGGCTACTTCAGCAGCGTTACACTTGTAGATTCTTCTCTATTTTGCGAATAGCGGCTTTTCCGTGCTACTTAAACAGGCTAGTAGAGCGCCTATAGAGGTCATGGTAAAATACAGGGTCAAAATAGGTGTATATATTTGAATTTTACAGATAAACTATGATACCATAGTCATCAAAGTCATTAACGATTTTCTCTCTCTCTCTCTCTCTCTCTCTCTCTCTCTCTCTCTCTCTCTCTCTCTCTCTCTCTTTCTTAAAGCGAGCTTTCGTCTGGAGCTGCCAGACATCCTCGGGCTGGGAAGCTGAGGGTGGACTGATCTTGGTGCGGTGTCCGTCCTCCTTATATCTGTGGCTGACAGCAGGGGGTCTGCCCCATGCTTGTCTCCTATTGGCTGGTGGCGGTGAGTCTTGTTTTCATTGGCTGCCTGAGCGCCAGGTCTCAAGCCACTTTCTTCGGGCCGATGGTTGCGTTGCAGCATATCCTGCAGCCGCCTGGACCTCCTAAGCGGCGCTGTAACATTGATGGGCGTTGCGCTACGCTGTGGTGACGTCACGGCTACTTTGATTTCCATCGGCTGCAGGAGTACCTCGTTCGGGGGCGTTGTCATCCATAGAGTTGTCATGATCGGTGGTGTCATTGTTGGTGGCAGGTCTTCTCATACTCGTAGGGAGGAGAAATTCTTCCTGCGTCGTATTCAGATTAGGTTTATTTGCTGGATGAGTAGCGCCTCCAGCAGGCGCAACCGACGGGCATCAGGGGCCTTCCCGATGATCTTCGTGTTCTTTATGATGACATCTCGGGAGATGGCCTCGTGATGTTTGGTGCGGGCGTGATTCTTTATAGCCCCCTCTTGGGCGTGGCACGAGAGTCTCTTCGACAGTCGCATGGTAGTCATACCTACGTAGGCGCCGCTGCATTCGCGGACTGGGCATGTATACTGGTACACTACATGCGTCTGCTTCAGGGGTTCTCGTGCCTGTGGAGAGGGGTTATTTTCATAAAAAGATCGCGCGTCCTCCGATTCTGGTAATATATGATTAGGTCGATATTCTTGGTGTCGTCAGTCGGGGATACATTATCAGAAATAATTTTCTTAATGGCGTCCTCTTCTTCACGGTAATGGGAACTCATGAAGGCTTTGTAGTACAGCTTGATATTATCCTGGGGGCGGGGCTGCGGGCTCTCACTACCGTACCATTTCTCCAGGGCTGTGCGGACTTCCTTGCTGATTAATTTATTTGAGTACCCGTTATTCACAAGTACTTGGGAGGCGCGTCGAGTTCTGGTGAGTGTCCTGCCAGGTTGAGCAGTGGGAGAGGGCCCTCCTGACGAAGGCCCTGACGGTGGTGCTTTTGAATCTGGCGGGGCACTCGCTGTCTCCGTTGAGGCAAAGTCCTAAATTGGTTTTCTTTGTGTAGACTGAAGTACGGCGACCGTCTTCCGTCTTGCTTACAAGGACGTCGAGGAAGGGGAGCCGATCGTCGGAGCCCTTCAAACCCCTCCTACTTGCTGAAGCTCTTACAGAGAGGGGCTCGCACTCCAGCGGGATCCTCACCAAGGAGATGAAGAAAGCAGCGAAGGAACTGAAGGAGAAAGTGAACATCACGGTGCGACGCGCGGACAAGACAGCAGCCTTCGTCTTGATTGATACTGCCGAATATCACGAGAAGCTGGATGCTATTTGTCTGACGAGAGCAAGTTCGAGCGCCTGACGAGGAACCCGACAGACGACATCAAGAGGGAGGCTAACGGAGTCATCAGCGCAGTGAATGCTGCAACAAATGCTGTGCACCTCCCGCCCATACAAGGAGACTACAGCCTGGGTTATTTATATGGCAATGTAAAAAACCCACAAGCAAAGGAAACCCCCTCCGGCCGATCATCAGACAGACGCGCCCGCCCCTACGTACGTCTTGGCTAAACGCCTCAACCAAATTTTGACCCCTTACGTCCCGAGTCGGTACAGCCTGCAGTCTTCGGCAGAGTTCTTAGAAGCCATCAGGACGCCCCTGGTACCGGGATTATCGCCTCGCTGGATGTAGAGTCCCTATTTACGAACGTGCCTGTCGACGAAACCATAGATATAATCTTGATCGTGTCTACAGGAATCAGTCGACGGCGCCCCTCAACATACCGGAAGCCTCGCTCCGTACGCTGCTGGAGATATGCACGAGAAGGCCCCTTTCTCCACCCACCGTGGCCAGATGTTCCGCCAAAAGGACGGCGTGGCGATGGGCTCCCCACTGGGGGTTCTCTTCGCTAACTTTATATGGGCACCGTGGAGGAACGGGTCTTTGCCAGGATGCAGCAACCCCGCAGATATGGACGTTATATTGACGACATCTTTGTGCAAGTCGACGCCGAGGATGAGGTAGAAAGCCCTCCGTCAAGCATTTCAGCAGTGTAGTGTGCTGAACTACACAGTCGAACGCAGCTCCGACGATCGGCTCCCCTTCCTCGACGTCCTTGTAAGCAAGACGGAAGACGGTCTCCGTACTTCAGTCTACACAAAGAAAACCATTTAGGACTTTGCCTCAACGGAGACAGCGAGTGCCCCGCCAGATTCAAAAGCACCACCGTCAGGGCCTTCGTCAGGAGGGCCCCTCTCCCACTGCTCAACCTGCAGGACACTCACCAGGAACTCGACCGCGCCTCCCAAGTACTTGTGAATAACGGGTACTCAAATAAATAATCAGCAAGGAAGTCCGCACAGCCCTGGAGAAATTGGTACGGTAGTGAGAGCCCGCAGCCCCGCCCCCAGGATAATATCAAGCTGTACTACAAAGCCTTCATGAGTTCCCATTACCGTGAAGAAGAGGACGCCATTAAGAAAATTATTTCTGATAATGTATCCCCGACTGACGACACCAAGAATATCGACCTAATCATATATTACCAGAATCGGAGGACGCGCGATCTTTTTATGAAAAATAACCCCTCTCCACAGGCACGAGAACCCCTGAAGCAGACGCATGTAGTGTACCAGTATACATGCCCAGTCCGCGAATGCAGCGGCGCCTACGTAGGTATGACTACCATGCGACTGTCGAAGAGACTCTCGTGCCACGCCCAAGAGGGGCTATAAAGAATCACGCCCGCACCAAACATCACGAGGCCATCTCCCGAGATGTCATCATAAAGAACACGAAGATCATCGGGAAGGCCCCTGATTGCCCGTCGGTTGCGCCTGCTGGAGGCGCTACTCATCCAGCAAATAAAACCTAATCTGAATACGACGCAGGAAGAATTTCTCCTCCCTACGAGTATGAGAAGACCTGCCACACAATGACCACCGATCATGACAACTCTATGGATGACAACGCCCCCGAACGAGGTACTCCTGCAGCCGATGGAAATCAAAGTAGCCGTGACGTCCCACAGCGTAGCGCAACGCCCATCAATGTTACAGCGCCGCTTAGGAGGTCCAGGCGGCTGCAGGATATGCTGCAACGCAACCATCGGCCCGAAGAAAGTGGCTTGAGACCTGGCTCAGGCAGCCAATGAAAACAAGACTCACCGCCACCAGCCAATAGGAGACAAGCATGGGGCAGACCCCCTGCTGTCAGCCACAGATATAAGGAGGACGGACACCGCACCAAGATCAGTCCACCCTCAGCTTCCCCAGCCCGAGGATGTCTGGCAGCTCCAGACGAAAGCTCGCTTTAAAAAAGAAAGAGAGAGAGAGAGAGAGAGAGAGAGAGAGAGAAATCGTTAATGACTTTGATGACTATGGTATCATAGTTTATCTGTAAAATTCAAATATATACACCTATTTTGACCCTGTATTTTACCATGACCTCTATAGGCGCTCTACTAGCCTGTTTAAGTAGCACGGAAAAAGCCGCTATTCGCAAAATAGAGAAGAATCTCTACAAGTGTAACGCTGCTGAAGTAGCCATTACTTTTAATAAAGTATTATTATTATTATTATTATTCATTAGATGAGGCTTATTCATTTGGAACAAGCCGCAGTGGCCAATGACTTGAAATTCAAGAACCGTCCAAACGAATATTAGGTGTTCATTAGGAAGGAGCAAGCAGAAGTAAAGGGAAATAAAACAGAAAGAAGAGATTCCGCTTATAAAAAATAATGAACATATGATCAAACAAAAAATACTAAGGAATAATTTTAAATTGTCCTCTACTTGAATAATTAGGCGTCCTAACTAGGCCCAGTTTACATCAGACTCGAGAGATAAACAATTCATTAGAAACAAACAGGAGTTGTTATGAACGCTGAGGGAGGGAGGGAGGGAAGGAAACCACTCGTTTTCCTTTTCAGTGTCTTACTCTTTCTCTCTCATCAACATTGGCTTGAAAATCCTGTCCCATATTTCTCCACTCCCAAAAATATTAGGAGTTTAGCTCTTTGATATATTATTAGCTACTGTATAGTGACATAAACTCTACTTATACCTAAAAATATGAAATATGCAGCAGTTCTATCTGCATTTTGAAAATAACAAACTCCGATTTTAAACCCCAATATTAAGATATATGACAATTACATCTTCATTTGCAAAGTATCTAATTCTGGCTTAGTTTAAAAGTCTAACTCTTTGAGTTAAAGTATGAGGCATGTTTTGCCATCTTGGCGCCGCCACCCACCCCACCCCACCCCCCCTAAAAAATATAGAGTATATGCGACTTTTTTCTCAGTAGAATGAGGGTTATATTTTACACCCGTCTCGCACATGACTGTAGAATGACATATATTGCAAGTTACTGACTACCCCAGAATGGAATGAACGGCTGCTCTTAATATAATGTCAGAAAGCACCAGTGCAAATTCTAAAGTTACTTTTTCCCCTGAATAATTTTTTTTTCTCTTTGAATTTATATTTCTTTAGGTTTTATTGAGCTGTTTGCCAGTATCAGCTACTATTTAATGACTTAGGTCCATTCTGAGATGATTAGGAGAGATTCAGAGAGAGAGAGAGAGATAGAGACGGAGAGAGAGAGAATTGGAAAATAACCTGCAAGTCCTGCTTTGCGTGAAAAGAGAAAACTTTTATTGAGGTTTTCCCTGGACTCTAAAACAAAAGACCGCTTCATATTTTCTGACTTCTTTTTGAAGCTGATTGTGACAACAAGACTACCCAGATAAGTAAAGCTTTCCTTTACAAATTAGATTTATATGCCGCCACAAATGAGAGAGAGAGAGAGTAGAGAGAGGAGAGAGAGAGGAGAGAGAGGAGAGAGAGAGAGAGAGAGAGAGAGATGAAATAGTATTTTTTTTACTTTCCTCTTGTCTTTTCTATAAACTTCTGCTCTCTGTCTCTTTCTGTCTTTATTGAAGACTATCCATTGCTGCAATAGACGAGCTTCATATATAGATTTAATATTTATTGGCTGTTTCCAAACCTCACTGAGGGAGAAGGAGAATCAATGTACAATCTTCTAGATGAAACGAATAGAATATTTCTCTCTCTCTCTCTCCTCTCTCTCTCTCTCTCTCTCTCTCTCTCTCTCTCTCTCTCTCTCTCTCAGTAGGTGGATAGATAAATAAAGAACTTCGTAGAAGTTTAGAAAGTTCTTCAGAAGATCAAGAAGAACGTAATTTCAACTTCAGTGGGAAATAACTTTGATGAATTACACTCAGATTTTCTACCACATTAATGTAAATCGCCAATTACATTTTAAGGGTTGAATGAACAAATTACCTTCATTAACAATCAAGTCCACCTCTTCTTTATTTCCTGATATAAATGTTAAGGTTAATTAGTCAATCATCAACCCACAATCTGTGAATAACTTCTTAGTGACATCAAACGCGTCCATTTGTTCTTTAATGATAAGCTCTGTTGTCTTGAATAATTCAGCATCATTCCCATCTATATTCAAGAGTGAATTGTTATTCATTGTTTACGTAATGTATGAAATGGCGTTAATATTTTCCTACAAACCATTACCATTTCCCTCTCTCCCATAAATACCATAGGAATGTAGTAACATTCCCCATCAAGCCTTCCGTTCAGGTCAAAGTGAAAGTGCATCTGTTTTGGTCATAAATTTTGGTTATAAATCTGACTACGAATAGCATGAAATTCGTGTTCGAAATACCTGGAAAGTGCAATGATAAACAGGGGGAAATGTATTAATGTAACGTAAATATATTTGGAAGGAAATGTAGTTACTCAGGGGAAAATATCGCAGTATCATTTCCGCTGGTGACATACATCCCTGAAGCAATTATGGATTTATTTGATGCCCATAAATTAATAGCGTCGATAAATACTGATATTTCTTTTTTTTTTATTATAAATATCGAGAAAAGTTGCTTCATAATGATAAGTTCCTCTTTTCCCACTTGTTCTTAGGTCTTGTGAACTCTGGGATTCTCTCCTTTCCGCCCCCTTTTCTCTCTCTCTCTCTCTCTCTCGTCTCTCTCTCTCTCTCTCTCTCTCTCTCATACACAATGAGGGTTATAGAGGGAATCATCATGACACATTTGATCATGAACTAAAATAAGCATTATTCTTACCAAGTCCTGTCTGTCTGTCTGTCAGTCCATCTCATGAAAACACACGAACACACCAAACACGCAAACAAATAACACACACAAGCACACATACAAATAAAGACTAAACCCAGTATTTTTTAGAAGAAGACGAGAATCTGACACGAAACATCGATGACTCCATAGCGAAGAGGGATCTTCCTTCCTTCCTTCCTCCTGCGAATCTATAAAACGTTCTTTCTTACTTGGCGGAAGCCTTAATTAATTATCCGCCTTATCAAATGACTCCACGATTCCGGATTTCCCAGATGGGAGAGAGAGAGAGAGAGAGAGAGAGAGAGAGAGAGAAGGGGGTTGGGGGGGGGGATTTTTAAGTTCTACTTGTTGTCCCGCAAATTCCATCCGAATTGCACAAGTTGGTAATTACTTGGGATCTAATTCTGTTCGGATTCTCTCTCTCTCATGTACTGTATATATATATATATATATATATATATATATATATATATATATATATATATATATATTATATGTGTGTGTGTGTGTGTGTGTGTGTGTGTGTGTGTGTGTGTGTATATATAGAGTACATAGAACAGACTTGAATTAAACTGGCAGGATAATCTTGTACAGGGAAACGCTGATTAAGGAAGCATAATTGTTGTCTGGGAGTCACAGAGTCTGGACCACAGTTCAGGGGGAAGACGAACCAATTAAAAGTGGGGGAGAGAACGCGAACCTTGATGAAAGTGTGTATAACAAAGAGATGAAAGTTGCTTGCGTTATTTATGAATTTATGACATATAATGAACATGCATTTTTCTGATTCTAGGCCGTATCTATAACTTCAAATATTCTCTAAACTAGAAAAAGGCGGATACCCAACCCCTCAGAATATTTTGTATGACAATAGTTTTCAATGCTTTTTATGTCAAAAGACTGCCTACCGTACATTTTTACTTTATTGTATCATCGCTCTTTTGAATACTGGATATATCTAGTTCATATTTCTTAATTACATTCTAAAAGCAGTAATTTTCTAGGAATAGTTTGTATTTATTACCTAGAACAAAAACTAAATAGAAAATATAGCTGAAAATAATATACACAGATCGCGCCTCGAGTATTATTATTATTATTATTATTATTATTATTATTATTATTATTATTATTATTATTATTATTATTATTATTCAGAAGATGAAACAGTAATTCATATTCACATTCATATGTACCAAGCCCACCATAGGTGCCATTAACTGGAAGTTAACGCTTCAAGAATATGTCATCCATTAGAAAGAGTAACAGAAGGGAATGAATCAAATCAATAAACAGGTAAAAATGTAAGTAAATTATTAAAATGCAAGGAGAAGAGTATTAGGGTAGTAATGTATATTGCATCTTCGCTTGTTGAGAATGAAAGTAACAATGACCAACAGATATCATTGTAATTCTAGAAAAATTGTTCGTTCAACACACAACAGCAAAGGAAATTTAGTTCAAACTAGAATTAATTATTTCGACAGAGCTACAAGGGAAATCTGTCTTTTTCCTTGATACCTCGGAAGGTTACATTTCAGAAAAGAGGTTCAAATGAACTGGTAATTTTTCCAGAAGCAAAATCCTCGAGAGTCTGAGGATTTATTCTATGTCTGTGCTCTTTCCATATTCCATTTTCTGCTGCTGCTCTTACCTGGAGTAGAATAGAATATATAGAATTTAGGCCGAAGGTCAGGCGCTGGACCTGTGAGCTCATTCAGCCCTTAAAGAGACACTAAGAGTAAAAGGCTTTAAGGTGTAACAGGAGGAAAACATTCTATTACACCATGAATCAATTGTTAGGAAACATTGGCTACCAAGATGGAAGAAAGAGAATACGAACAGAGTATAGTAAAACGAATAGAAGGGGTTCCAACTAGTGGCCAGAGACGCCGGAAAGAATCTTAATTAATGCCTACAGTTCACAGCGTAAGATGCACCGATGGCACTATTCCCCTATGGAAGATCCCTGGCCTAAGTAGCGGAGGTCTTCTGCAAATTCGTCCTGACAAAAACTCCGCCACAAAGTTTATTTGGGAAAACTTTCCTCTTTGCTCCTCGTGACGTGGAGAGCGTCGGTGTCTTAAGTGACCTCCTAAAACATATCGCACCAACATAAAACTGCCGTTTGTTTGTTTGTTTGTTTTGTGTGTGTGAATGTAGTTCTTCTTCTTTTTACTTTTTAAAAATTTCATTCTGGATTTATTTCATGGAGGAACTAGAATTAAGTTGGAGTAAACATTTCAATAACAGAACGCGAAGGCTTGCATGAGAGAATTTCTCAGAATAGTGTCAAATTAATTCCAACAGCATCTGGAATGCTTGTTCCCTTACCGAGATAATTCCTTTTAGAAAATAATTGATTATTGTGAAAAAAAACTGACTGAAAATAAAATGACAAGCCGTTAACAGAAAAGGCATCTGAAAACTACTGCTAAATTCATTCATATTTTTCGAAACCTGCACCTCATTTCATTCATGGTCCGATAAGTATTCCTGAATATATCAATATTATCCGAAGACTTTCATTTATCCATCCATATTCCCTAAATATAGAAAGTCAGTATCATGTCTGGACTTCTTTGATAAGTAGAAGTGATTTCGAATTTTGACAGCAGTCCATTTCCCAACTCGGAAGGTGTTTGAGGATCATTGTGTCCCTGAGAGACGAAGACTTCTTATCCAAGCTTCAGTTGAGGAATTTGAAGGTTTTCTGTTGGAACAGAAATACAAAGTCGATGGAGACTCGAGAAAATATACAAATTTATGTGTTTATATCAGCCATAGTTGACAAGCATAATCACAGCTATCAAAACAGCCCTTCCCTTGCTCCATTCCAGAATCAGGAATTACCGCGAAGGTGCCTCACCTGATGAGGCAATTAGCAGAAATTGCTTTTAAGGTACTGACATTATGGCTACTTTACATCGCGCCTTACATGATCACTCGAATGATATCGGTTTTTGGATTGCCCAGACAACAATATTCTCGTTGAAAGTCTTTTATTCTTATTCTTTTACAAACTAATTTATTTAATATATATTGTGTATATTGCATATACTATATATATATATATATATATATATATATATATATATATATATATATATATATATATATATACCGCAGAGTATAAATAAAAAACTAAACAACTATACCTTTCATTCTTCTAATGACAATGCTACAGACAAAAACTGGAAAAACCTCTCTCTCTCTCTCTCTCTCTCTCTCTCTCTCTCTCTCTCTCTCTCTCTCTCTCTCACCGTGAGAGAAACAAGGAAGGCCATTACCATCTGAATTTTCTCGAGTACAGTCGAATACTTCAGCACTACGACCGCCATTACTCGATAATTAAAGTAAGAAGTTCCAGAACACTAATTCTAGTCTCGTGACTTTCTGGAATAGAAGACTCTGGCGTTGTAAATAGCCTGCAGATTAATGGAAATACAGAGTTCGTTTTCTTCATTCAGTACTACAATGTTTCTGGAAACTCAGGTTAGCATGAAACCAATTATTGCGATTGCATTCGAGCGAGAAGTGTTTAGTATCCAGATCCTTAAAGAGCGGGATTTTGTACGAACACTATTTTTCCTGAGACTCTCTCTCTCTCTCTCTCTCTCTCTCATCTCTCTCTCTCTCTCTCTCGAAGCACTCTTTGTTTGTTCCAATTTAGACGAACGAAGGAAAGCAATAAATCCAGGAGAAGAAGAGGAGGAAGAAAAAATCCGAGGAATCAGGAGGACTGAAATCAAGAACTGGAAGCGTTTGTTTTATGTGTCGAGCAATGGACGGGACACAAACAAAGGCAGATCCTACACAAGGGGTGAAATCAAACGCCCAAGGATAACCCAACCCCCTCCTTACTTTATCTTAGTGACAAGACAGCTAGCATCAAGGGATTCACTAGAAATACCATTTAAGTTAAATCTCCGGGTTGCTTTTTTTTTATTTTTTTTAATTTGGAAACGAACATTATTGTCTCTTATTATTCAAACTGGCATAGCACAATCAATTATACGCCTTTGCTGTCATTAAGGTTATTCATAATAGCCTCATATTCTAAAGATTATTCCCAATCTCTCCAAGACTCATGATAAGTTTCCAAAAATCAAAACATTTTCATTTCTATAAGGAAGTTAGAAGTAGTGGGTAGTGCAGATGCCATGAGGAAAGTGCGATATTGCAAAGACCCTACACTGTCTATTGCACTGAAAAATTTGAAATGAATAATATTGGTTGGTATATGACTGGGATAACTAGGAGAGAGAGAGAGAGAGAGAGAGAGAGAGAGAGAGAGAGAGAGAGAGAGAGCGTCGAACAAAGTAGTGTAAATTATGCAACGAAAATGAAATATGATTGTGATTTGCAATCCAATTTTCTTCATAGCATTTTGTATGAGAGAATAAATGAATATGATTAAATGAGATTAATATCGAAATCCATGTAATCAGAGAGACCTCCATTTCAATGAGAATTTTCCAGGGCTCACACAGAAATATATAAAAATTCTCCTAATTTTGTTCTGGTCGAACTGATTTTCAACTGTAAGGAATTTCTTCTCTCGCATAAAATAATATAATTTATTGCGACATATTGGGAATCGCTTGGAATATCATCAGGGAATAATGGCTATGTATGATGGATAGCTAGGGAACAGTATATGATATGCCTTTGTTGCCCTCAGTGCTATGCAAGGTAAGTAGGTGATAATTCGTATATATATATATACATACATATTCACACACACACACGCACACACACACACACTATATATATATATATATATATATATATATATATATATATATATATATATATATATATATATATATATATATATATATATATATATATATATATATATATATATATATATATATATATATATATATATATATCTATATATATATAATATATATATATATATATATATATATATATATATATATATATATATATATATATATATATATATATATATGTGTGTGTGTGTGTGTGTGTGTGTGTGCGTGTGTGTTTGTGAATATGTATGTATATATATATACGAATTATCACCTTTATATATATATATATATATATATATATATATATATATATATATATATATATATATATATATATATATATATATATATATATATATATATATATATATATATATATATAAAGGTTTTTTTGCCCGAAGGCCAAAAAAATGAAAAGCGAGATAGCCGAAAGTACTTGGCTATCTCGCTTTTTCATTTTTTTCCTTCGTGGCAAAAAAAAAACTTTATACATAGCATCACGTTTTATATACTTCGTGATTAAGTTATTCATATATATATATATATATATATATATATATATATATATATATAGATATATATATATATTTATATAGATACACACACACACACACACACACACACACACATATATATATATATATATATATATATATATATATATATATATATATATATATATATATATATATATAAGTATATATACATATATATATATGTATACATATATATATATATACATATATATATATATATATATATATATATATATATATATATATATATATATATATATATATATATATCGTTTATTTAGTTTCTAATACCTTTAGTAACAATGATTCTTTTGTATCGTAAAATATTTCCAGAACCCATGCTATTTTGTATTCAAAACTATTTCAAATGGAAAAAAATAAGAAACAGAAACAGGAGTAATGGTTTTGTTAATTGAGTTGAAAAAAATAACATCGCTGAAAACGATTAACAAAAGAAAAAAATTACTAAATATGTATATCAGAAACCGATCAAAATACTGGGTAAGTAATATATTTAAATCTTGTGTTACTGAGCTTTTGTATTGATGTACAAATGTATTTATTAATATATTCAAATCGCAGTGAGCAAAGTCCTGCTGTCACTAAATTAGGATTAAGGTGAAAACTGACGCATGTTTGTATATATTTTTGTTTGACAGAGCCCGAATGAGGCTAAATATCACTGCATCAGGACGAAATGAATTGTGAAAGCCAGTTGTCACTGAATTCTGTACCATTCGCCTTTATATGAATGAATAACATTTTTATGAATGATTAACATTTCAAATTATTGGCGTTCGTTGTTTGTGTTGGGGGAGACATATACGGTTGGATGAAAGTTTTCAGTATTTATTATTTATTATAGATTTGCGATGACATGGTTATAGCGGTAATAAATTCTGATAAGAGAGCTATTCTTATTTTAATTTTAATAATAATGAAGAGAGAGAGAGAGAGAGAGAGAGAGAGAGAGAGAGAGAGAGAGAGAGAGAGAGAGCAAATTCCATAATTTTTTCAAGTAACATTAATTAACCCAACTTTCATTGCTTGCTTGATAGCTTGCTTGTTAGATTGTATGCTAGATTGTTTACTCGCTAGCTTTGCTAGATTGCTTGCTTGCTTGTATGCTTTACTTAATTGCTGGACTGTTTGCTAGATTGCATACTATATTGCTTGCTTGCTGGCTTACCTGTTTGCTAGACTATATGCTTGCTACATTACATGCTTGTTAGATTGCTTGCTCAATAGCTTGATTGCTTGACTTGTTTACTTGCTTCGCTTGCTTTTTTGCTTGTTTGCGTGCATTGCTTGTTTTTCTTGTTTGCTTTCCTTGCGTATTTGCTTGATTGCTTCCATTGGTTGCTTTTCTTACTTGCTTGCTTGCTGGCTTGATAGATTTGCTTTGTGTGCTTGCTTGTTACTCTGATTGCTTGCTTTCTTGCTTGTTTTGTTAGCCTGGTTGCTTTTTGCTTGCTTGCTTGTTCTGCTTGGTTTGCTGGCTTTGCTTTACTGGTTTTGCTTGCTTGCTTGCTTGGTTTGCTTGCTGTTTGTTTGCTTTGCATGCTGCTGGATTTGCTCGCTTACTTTGCTTGCTTGCTTAATGTTTTTTCTAGCTTGCTTGCTTTGTTTGCCTGGTTGCTTGCTTGTTTGTATGGTTTGCTTTGTTTGCTTATTTGCCTTGTTTACTTTGTTTTCTTGTCTGTTAAATGCTTTATTTGCTACCTTGCCTTGTTGGCCTGGTTGCTTTTTGCTTGCTTGCTTGTTCTGCTGGGTTTGCTGGCTTTGCTTTGCTGGTTTTGCTTGCTTGCTTTGCTTGGTTTGCTTGCTGTTTGTTTGCTTTGCATGCTGCTGGATTTGCTCGCTTACTTTGCTTGCTTGCTTAATTGTTTTTTTTCTAGCTTGCTTGCTTTGTTTTGCCTGGTTGCTTGCTTGTTTGTATGGTTTGCTTTGTTTGCTTATTTGCCTTGTTACTTTGTTTTCTTGTCTGTTTAAATGCTTTATTTGCTACCTTGCCTTGTTGGCCTGGTTGCTTTTGCTTGCTTGCTTGTTCTGCTGGGTTTGCTGGCTTTGCTTGCTGGTTTTGCTTGCTTGCTTGCTTGGTTTGCTTGCTGTTTGTTTGCTTTGCTTGCTGTTGGATTTGCTCGCTTACTTTGCTTGCTTGCTTAATTGTTTTGTCTAGCTTGCTTGCTTTGTTTGCCTGGTGCTTGCTTGCTTGCATGGTTTTGCTTTGTTTGCTTATTTGCCTTGTTTTCCTTTTTTTCTTTCTGTTTAAATGCTTTATTTGCTTCCTTGCTTTGTTTGCTTGTTTATTTACTTTGCTTTCTAGCTTTGTTTACTGTATTGCTTTCTTTACTTGCCTGCTTTACTTGTTTGTTTGCTTTCATTGCTTGTTGCATTACTTCCTTGCTAACTTTGTTTGCTTACTTGCTTTGCTGTCTTGCTTGCTTTTCCACATTATACTTAAATTCAGAACAAATTTCAAAAATTCCTTTCGTGTGATAAGAATACCTTTCCTTTGGTCACACAGACAATGGACTCGTTTTATAAATACTAATATTACTCAGTCAGCAACTGTCGTGTGATTTTTCAGCATCTATATAAAGAAAAAGAATTGTCAGCAAGTTCTTTTAAACCTTCGTGAACAAATATATCAACAGAATAGACGTTCTCTTACCTTCTGCGAACTGCAAAGTTTAAAGAGATCAGCTTTTTCACAGTTTGTCGGACCGAAAATAGCAGGAGCTTCGCAAAGACTCTGAGCATCGTTTGTGGCTTTCGAGTCTAACAAGGGATTACAATATTCCCAAATGGGTTTGACTCGTAACAAGTATATATCTCTGTCCTGAAGTGCACTCGGCTGACTTTTATTCACTACTACGCCCACTCTGGTTACAGAATAGATCAAGTTATAGATCTCCAGCTGAAAACCCTCGTGAACTGAAGAGTCAACATACTATAATAAACCAATGAAGGCTCCAAAGGGAAATTAGCCTGCAGAGAGAGAGAGAGAGAGAGAGAGAGAGAGAGAGAGAGAGAGAGAGAGAGAGAGAGAAAGAAAGGACAGTAAAAGGTAAAATATAAATAAATGAGAAGGAATAGGAAATAAAACCGATGCACCTGAAATTCAGGAGACGTCAAAGTAGCATCAGAGAGCAGTAAAGGAATTAGTTCCCTTTTGAAACATTTGGAGATCAGGAGATTCCACAACTGCACCGGGCAAAGTATTCCAGAATTTAGTTGTGGCCAAGATAAAACTCCTGGAATAAGTTTCCTATTCCAACATGACAAAGAACCCAGTCCCTACCGACGAACAGATCCACAAAAACACGAGTGAGACAACCTGGTGATTCTGCAGTAATGGCGAAAATTTTAAGAAATTACAATCAATTCTCCTCGAACGCAGTTACTCATAACTTCATCACTCTCGGAGTTCCCACATTGAATTACGTTTAATTAACCTAAAACTGACTCGTTAGCGATCTAATTAATGCTGACCATATTAAACTCCAGTTTCAACTCTAATCTGAATGGTAATGAGAAGTTATGCGGTACATTGTGAATAATGGGTCCTTTTTTTTTTTTTATTTGGGGGTTTTTCATGGGAAACATTTGAATGGTTGGAATGTATAATATTATATTCTAAATCATTACTGGTGAAATCTAGAGAACTGTGCCACAGTGAGAGAGAGAGAGAGAGAGAGAGAGAGAGAGATGGGAAATACACAGTAGTGCACTGTAAGAAAGAAAGACAAAAGGGCAATTTACCTGTACGTTGGAGGATTACGGAACTCATTAGTTCCTCTCTCTCTCTCTCTCTCTCTCTCTCTCTCTCTCTCTCTCTCTCTCTCTCTCTCTCTCTTTATTTTCTCT
>NC_061095.1:50185378-50222299 GCF_015104395.2 Macrobrachium nipponense | reverse complement strand
AGACAGTTCGCGAGTTTGTTTTGGGTGCATGATCAAAGACGCCTTTTGAGTGTCGACTTCAAATACAGACACACGAACGAACAAACAATAAATGAATGAATAAATGAATGAAGTAATCAAGATACAGTTTATTCATTACATTTTGAATAATTATTCAATTAATGAAGTATAAATAAAAAAAGAATGAGTGAATAAATGTATGTAGTAGTTAGATTGATATAGTTTTGT
This sequence comes from Macrobrachium nipponense, assembly GCF_015104395.2. NCBI lineage: Eukaryota > Metazoa > Arthropoda > Malacostraca > Decapoda > Palaemonidae > Macrobrachium > Macrobrachium nipponense. Next base: position 50,222,071 of record NC_061095.1, on the reverse strand, counting down.
TAGTTGATGTGTTAATTTATTTATTGATATTTCTATCATTTACATTTTTATTAATCAATATTTTCATAAGTTGATGTTTTTTTTAATTATCATTTTACAAACAAACACTTAATAAAATAATGAGTGAAAGTAGTTATTAGACATACTTCGTTAGATGATTTTTTATATTATTATTCATTATCTTTACCAACTGACATTTTTAACAAATAAAAGTTTTACAAAATAGATACTTTCACTACTTACTATTTTAATGAATGACTTCAAATAATTATTTTCATTAATATTTCAAGTAATATTTTAACAAATCAGTTTTTTACTTGACATTTATGTAAATAACTTGGCTAAGTTTGTGACTTGAGACTTCATAAAAAGTGGATTATTATTATTATTATTATTAGTTATTATTATTATTATTATTATTATTATTTTTTTTTTTTTTTTTTTGTATTTTTTTTTTTTTTTTTTTGCTCTATCACAGTCCTCCAATTCGACTGGGTGGTATTTATAGTGTGGGGTTCCGGGTTGCATCCTGCCTCCTTAGGAGTCCATCACTTTTCTTACTATGTGTGCCGTTTCTAGGATCACACTCTTCTGCATGAGGCCCGGAGCTACTTCAGCCTCTAGTTTTTTCTAGATTCCTTTTCAGGGATCTTGGGATCGTGCCTAGTGCTCCTATGATTATGGGTACGATTTCCACTGGCATATCCCATATCCTTCTTATTTCTATTTTCAGATCTTGATACTTATCCATTTTTCCTCTCTTTCTCTTCAACTCTGGTGTCCCATGGTATTGCGACATCAATAGTGATACTTTCTTCTTTCAATCAACGTCACGTCTGGTCTGTTTGCACGTATCACCCTATCCGTCCTGATACCATAGTCCCAGAGGATCTTTGCCTGATCGTTTTCTATCACTCCCTCAGGTTGGTGCTCGTACACTTATTACTGCAAGGTAGCTGATGTTCTTGCACAGGCTCCAGTGGAGGGCTTTTGCCACTGAATCATGCCTCTTTTTGTACTGGTTCTGTGCAAGTGCCGGGAATTTGCTTGCTATGTGGTTTATGGTTTCATTTTCGTATTGCACTTCCTACATATGGGAGAGATGATTATTTCCATCTATCGTTCTTTGAACATATCTGGTTCTTAGGGCCTGATCTTGTGCCGCTGTTATCATTCCTTCAGTTTCCTTCTTTAGCTCTCCCCTCTGTAGCCATTGCCATGGTGTCATCGCTGGCTAGTTCTTTAGTCTGTCTCATGTATTGTCCGTCCGCATTGGTTGTTGTGCCAGTCCTCTGTTCTGTCTGTCATTCTCCTGTCTCTGTATATTTCTGGGGTCTTCGTCTGCTTTTATTAGTCCTTCTTCCCATGCACTCTTTATTATTATTATTATTATTATTATTATTATTATTATTATTATTATTATTATTATTATATAAGATGAACCATATTCATATGTAGCAATCTCACAGGAGCCATGACTTGAACTTCAAGAAGGTTCCAAAGAATATTATTAAGGTGTTCATCAGCCATAAAAAATAAAATTCAGGAGTATTTAAAAAACACACAGATGATGATTTATAATTTATGAATATTAGGCCAAGAAGCCAAGCAGTATATAGTAATGGTTAGAGAGGTTGAACAGCAAGAAAGGAAGCGCAAATGGAGGTATAGTAAAAGGCTAAGAAGTCCGGGTGCAACAGGGGCATTTGGACGTTGGGAACCACCCTCAGTAATGCCTACAGTGCCCCTCACCTGAGGTCACAAGGTAACAAATAAAAACGAAATTGGAAAAAGACAAATTTGTAAAATCACAGAACATCTTTTGCCGCGAGAGAAGAAGGAATCAAAGACAAAGAACAAATCAAACGAAATACAAGAAAGAAAGGAAGGAAGGTAGGAGGTAGACGCCATTAAAACAATAAAAAGGAATATATGATGATAAAATGATCTCCTGTTTGAAATGAAAAGACACGATCGTCCATTCCCTGGATCTTTTTGAACATGTATCACTCGCCATTAGCGTTAGTGCGCTCTCTCTCTCTCTCTCCTCTCTCTCTCTCTCTCTCTCTCTCTCTCTCTCTCTCTCTCTCCTGTTTATAATTGTGGGTTGTTTTATCTTTTTTAAATCCCGACTACAAAGGATTCAATTTGGTGATTCTGCGAATTGAAGAAAAAGAAGAAAAGGGATTAATTTTGTGGTTTAGGATTAATTTCGGGGTTTCTGGGGATTTAAAGTTTCCCTTTGTGGGCCAATACTGTCAAAAGTCTCTTTCTTTTTCGATTTTGAAAAATTTGAAACATGAATACTGAAGGAGAAGAAGAATGATCTGGAGGAGAGAGAGAGAGAGAGAGAGAGAGAGAGAGAGAGAGAGAGAGAGAGAGAGAGAGAACGGTGATCAGAAAACAATCTATCTTGTGGGTTTTATGGATTTTTTGAGACCCGAGTTGCCTCAAAAGTTTAAGCATTTCCTCAGCCTTCAGAATGACACTGTAAGCAGATATATTATATATCAGGTGAGCACAACATTCTGCCTCAAACATTCTATATCTATGTATTTATATCTGTTGTTTTGTTTTAATAAGGAATTATGCCTCACTACAGATAAAAGTGAAGATCGAGCTAGTTTTCTAAACAGAGTATTGTTATAGTTTTTATGTTTTAAAACTTTTTTTCCTCTAAAATATAAAAAAAAATGAATAAACAGAAAAATAGATAAACATAACATTTTGTTCTACAAAATTTCTCATACTGCACAGTTAATGGAGAAATAATGAGAGAGAGAGAGAGAGAGAGAGAGAGAGATCGTCGAAACATTAAGAAATGTTAAAGAAAACACTCAATAGCAAAAGCCGGAAAACTTGTCGGACGACACTTTTGCCCTTTTCAGGCGTGAGTTTCACTGTAGTCTTTCCTTGAATTTGCTAACTCACGTCACCCTAACATCACGTTTACTATGGAAAGGAGCAGGAGTGTCGTTTACCATTTTTAGACGTTTTGTTATCTAGGGATAGTAACTGTTTTAGAACCACCATTTTTAGGAAGAAAACCTGTACAGGTATGGCTCCAATTTTTATAGTTTTTATTTTTATAACTTTAAGTTAAATTCTGTTTATACACTAATTCATCGGGTACTATTACTCACTCAGACTGGGAACTTTTCCATAACGAAATTACCTTCCTTTACAAATATTTTGACGATAACTGTTCCCTACCAAGATTATTAACAAGGTCATACAGAAATTACTCGGCAAAAAGTTCTAACACCGCCCTTTGTATTTTAACGTTCCAAAGAAAAATTATAACGCATCCTTTCCGTACATAAAATCTGACAACTTCCGTACAGGCTTCACTAAAATAATCAATGAACATTTTAATGACCTTGACGTAAATTGATTCCGAAAAACCCCCTTACAATCGGCTCCCTTTTCAGAGTAAAAGGCCGACTCTTGCCCTTTGATGACGTATAATGTGGTATATAAGTATACTTGTCCCAGATGTGATAGGGAAATTATGTGGGATCCACGAAGCGTCTCTTAGGGTACGAGTCGATTCCCATAAGGGGGTTAGTCATAGAACTGGATGTCGCCTATCCAACCAAGATGCATCCAACATAAGAAATCATTTTTGCAATGTAAAACTACCATCCAATACAAAGATTTCTCTATAATTAGACAGGTCAACAACCTTAAGGAGTTATTTATTTTAGAGACATTGAAAATTAAACAACTTGTTCCTGTTTTAAATACCCAGTCCTCGGCTGTTCAACTTTTTTTATCTTGACTTGTTGTTGTTCTTAAAGTCTCTTATTGTTTACTTTTCGTTTCTGCCTTCAGTTTTACTCTTGACTTTGCTCTGGCCGGTTAGCTCCATCCTTTAGTTTTTATTTATTATTTTTATTATTATTATTATATATTTTCAATAAATCCTTGTAGATTAATGTTCAATTCCACGGTGTTTTTTTTGTAACTTGTGTTTTAACTTAACTTATTGTGTTTAAATATGGTCTTTTAAATTGACTTTTAGATAAACTATTTTTTATTATGATTTTTTAAAAAGTTTTTAAAAATAATTTTAATTACATTTTTTGTAGAATTCCCTGAGGATGCAATAATGCATTGCGAAACGTCGGAATAAATGTCAAAATGTCAAATTCCTGTGTGCTCCTGCCTGCCTTCATCTACTTAATGTGACTGTGCCGAGTGGCCCCCTGCTGATTCTGGCTATATATATATATATATATATATATATATATATATATATATATATATATATATATATATATATATATATATATATATATATACATATATATATATATAATCTGGATTGAGGGGAAGTAAATTACGTATGTTCTTTGAAGTCGGGAATGTAAACAAAGAGAAATGGTCTTATTTTGATTTACAAATTTAGATGAACCAATATATTAAAAAAAAATATTACACCTTTGGCTGAAATTGTGAAAACTATTATTTGAGGTTAATTTGATACAAAAAAAAAGGGGGTGATAGTCTCCCTACTGAGGATTCCACACAACTGAAGGAACTTAAAAAATTCAAGCGAAGATATTTCAATGTATTTTTGTTATCGTGATTTTCAATCTGAAATATAATGAATGAGATTAAAAAGAATGAAGGATTTTCATTCAGAGTGAAAAGTATGAATAATATAGATTTGCATTTTCATCCTGCCTTATTATTTATCAACAAAAAATTGCCTAATTGTTTAAAAATATTATCCAAATAATGGGCATTTTTAACCAGCCTTATCAATCCTAAAAGGTTACCTAACTCTTTAAAAATATTATCAATATATTATAAGCCGCAGAAAAAAAAACGGAAAATCATGTAAAATCTCTAGGACCATAAACTTAAAAGATGCTTATGTAAATTATCTCCAACGCATTTTTTCTTTTTTTAGCAAAATGAAGTGAGTAGCTCTCAGGACGTTGAGCGGAGGCTTTTAAAACACCCGGACGCTGTCTCTTAACTCTGGCTCCCAGAGAGGGTTCAGCACGCATAATCATGTGCTTCCATATTCATGAAAGTTTAATGACTAGTACTTGCTTTATGTCTGTCTGTTTGTGTCTGTGTATCTATCTATCTAGTATACACACACACACACACACACACACACACACATATATATATATATATATATATATATATATATATATATATATATATATATATATATATATAATATATATATATATATATATATATATATATATATATATATATATATATATATATATATATATATATATATATATATATATATATATATATATATCTTTTTGACAGATACTTTTGTACTCACGTTCTCGGTATGATTATCCTAAGTTATAGCGTCATTGGATCCATCACCACAAATCAGGTTCCCACATGTACAGATTATTATTATTATTATTATTTTGTTGAAAATAATGGCAGTTTTCAACGAATTAATCATATACAGGGCCTTATCAATTCTTCTGATAATTCGTTTTCGTTTTTTCTGACTCAACTAGGTTGTTGAGTAGAATTCCATTATTCATATTTGTAAAAATTATTAACAATTATCCTAATTATTATGACAAATATGAATATAGGAGTTCTACTCAGCAACCTAGTTGAGTCAGAAAAACGAATTATCAGAAGAATTGAAAAGACTCTGTATAAGATTAATTCGTTGTTTAAAATGTTATTATTAGCATTATTATTCAGAAGATGAAGAACCCTATTCATATGGAACAAGAAGCCCACCACAGGGGCCACTGATTTGAAATTGCAGAAGCTTCCAAAGAATATTAGGGTGTTCATTCGAAGAAGGTGACAGAAGATGATGGGATACACAGAAAGAGGTGTCATGAACCACCTACGGTTCCACAGGTTCTTTTAATGAAAATTAAGATATGGGACTGAAATGCCCCGAGCGACAAAGACAAACCACAGAGGAGGATGTGAAACAAAGAGTCAGAAATAGAGCCAGAAATACCTTAAATCTAAGTTATTACATATATGTGTACATACTTACAAATGAGTACAGGTTCTAGGTGACGAAAAAGCATTTAATGTCTCACTGGAAACACTCTGCTCCACAGATGACTACATCCTGCAGCTCCCGAAGACAACAACAGGTAACCAATACCTGCTGTTAAAGTCCAGTGACCACCCTGCAACTGCCAAAGACAACAGGTACCAATACCTGCTGTTAAAGTCCAGTGACCACCCTGCAACTGCCAAAGACAACAGGTGACCAATACCTGCTGTTAAAGTCCAGTGTTTACCACCCTGCAACTGCCAAAGACAACAGGTGACCAATACCTGCTGTTAAAGTCCAGTGACCACCCTGCAACTGCCGAAAGACAACAGGTGACCATACCTGCTGCTCAAATCAAGTCACCAAACTGCTACTCAGCTACTGCCTTCTTCGGTGAGTGCTGCCAAGAACCTGTCTGTCTGCCACCCAAGATCCTGACTGACTTTGTCACTCACACCGTGACGAAAGTAAACTCGTCATGTAGACGAAAACACTGAAAAGCGGGAGAAACAGGGAAACTACCCAACCAGGATCATTCAAACAAAACGACCGATCCTGACAGAGGAGATCAGTTATTAGGATAAAATAGATTAACAAATTAATAATTAAAAAAGAGAAATGCAAAAATAACAAGTAAAAAAACACAAGAGTGAGAGAGAGAGAGGAGAGAGAGAGAGAGAGAGAGAGAGAGAGAGAGAGAGAGAGAGAGAGAGAGAGGTCATTAGGTATTAATCTAATTACGCTGAAAGGCCAAATATCATTATCTCGAAAATTTACAGATGAATTGATGGCTCAGTGGATAAGGTCACTGTCATGCTTCGCTACACAGTTAAGTAGGGGAATTGTCACATAATATAATTGATAAACTGACTTATCTTGACTTGGGCCTCATTCCCACGTCAAGGGTGAGAACGATATTAATTGAATCTTTGTGGTTTGCTATTTTTTAAAGTATAAAACATCTTGTGGGATAATGACAAATATCGTATATATATATATATATATATATATATATATAATATATATATATATATATATATATATATATATATATATATATATATACATATATATATATATATATATATATATATATCTATATATATATATATATATATATATATATATATATATATATATATATATATGTGTGTGTGTGTGTGTGTGTGTGCGCGTGTTGTGCCTCACAATATCCGTACCACTGAGTCCTTATTGTTGCTTTCGTTGGTCACATTTGTACCGAAAAAAATGAATGAATTCAGTGAAACTTCTGTCAATTGTTATCAAAGTTTCATGTACGTACCAAACTTTGGCCTGGTAAGTATCCGAATGGTGACCGATCGTCATATCTTCTCGTCACTTTTTCCTGTCCACACGTCTTTGACTTGGAACCCTTCAAGAAAAAGATGTATGATGCGAGCGCTATGAAAAATAAATGCTTCCCCTTTGTACCAAGACCGACAATAACGTGATGTTTTATGGTTCAGTCATCGAGCGAAGAATAAATATGCCTGTCAGGGGAACAGGTTTGGCAGCTACATTTAGCTACCATATCAATCGTCGTATTTTATTGCCATATCATCAACACCCTCATTTATTTCTCTGTTCTTTATTCCTCCATAAATGCACAAAGCTCCCCCACCCCCAGACAGACAGCAAAATCAAAACCATAAGGTCATCGAGATAAGTCTTTCAGAAAAAACAAAAAAATTTGGCTTCTCGTCAGAGATTTGATTTTCCCAAGAATTTCTTTTGTCTTGATCTTGCCGGAGATGTTCCTTTGATGGGAGGCCGACCTTTCATCTTCTGTCTGGGATAAAATTTTCTTTGTCTTTAGAGAAGAAGTAAACCTCGTCAGTCTCCTCTCCCGTGGAGCTTTTATCTCCAAGTTTTCAGCTTTTATTCTTTCTTCCCCAATTGAAGGAAGAAGACGAATCACAAGATAGATGAGCGAAATAAGTAAAAAATTATGGGGATAATATCAGTCACAAGACATTCCTCTGTTGCACTCTTTACTGGCATACAGAGAGAGAGAGAGAGAGAACAAAAACGATTCTCATCATAATGAAGATTTTAAAGAATAAAATACCGGTTGGTATTTAGAATGTGTGTATAAATCCGAACAAATACCGAGAATTTCTGCTAGAGAGAATTCGACTTTCCCCAAAAGTCAGGCATTCAAGGAAATAGTGAAAGACCTGGAGGAAGTCAACAGAAAAGTCTTCTGGCGAAAGCGAGCCTAGCTTTCTAAATGAGAAAGGTTTTCTCATACACTGATGAAAGAGAGCACTAACTAGTAGGCGATATTTTAACCCCGTAGGAGGGTAGTGCCGTCAGTGCACCTCACGCTGCGCACTGTAGGCATCACTTAAGGTTCTTTGCAGCGTCCCTCCCTTGGACCCATAACTGCAACCCTTTTCATTCTCTTTTACTGCACCTCCGTTCATATTTTCATTCTCTTTTACTGCATCTCCGTTAATATTCTCGGAAATGAATCTAAGTATCAAGAAAAGGAGTCTGCTCCCAAGAAAGGCGAAGATGAGAAACCATGAATGTTTTAGATGAACTCCTGAGTTCGCAGTTTCCCTCCATTACTTTGCTCTGCCTCGAGAATACTGGAGTTTCGCCGCCACTCGGCGCTGTGTTGCTGCTAATTCGAATTTAATGTCGGATAAACGAGGTTTTCCAGAAGCAGGTAATGGAGGCTAGGAAGGGATGGGTGGGGGTGGGTGGGAAAGCTTATTCTGAAACTAAGATCAAGAAGAAAATATATATTTCATATATACAAAAATATACTTTATACATACACGCACACGCACTAATATATAATATTATATATATATATATATATATATATATATATATATATATATATATATATATATATATATGTATATATATATATATATATATATATATATATTAATATATATACATATATATATATATATATATATATATATATATATATATATATATATATATATATATATCTATATATATATATATATATATTTATTTATATATATATACATAGAGAGAGAGAGGTCTTTCTCAGTTAAACATTATATTATTACTTAATATAATGAGGGTGTGTTTTCGTTAAAAATCAACAATCATTTCAATAAATTGTATTATGGACAAAAGTTGAAAACCGAAAACTCTCCTAAACACCTGAAAGTGTTTCCTCCACATCGGTGTTGACGCTAAAAGTTAATAATGAGAGTAACAAGCGTCATTACTTAAGACACTTTTCCTGTTATTATCATTATCATTGTTTTAGAGAACATTGGACGAGGGAATACCGCTCAGTCGTTCCAAAGTTTGAAACTTTTCGTCCATAACACAAATTTATTATTATTATTATTATTATTATTATTCTTGATTCACACGATGAAGAACCCTATTCATATGGAACAAGCCCACTTCAGGGGCCACTGAATTGAAATTCAAGCTTCCAAAGAATATTAAGATGTTCATCAGAAAGAAAATATCAGAAAGTTTCTGGGAAATACAGAAAAGAGGAGATCAAATATTAGAAAACAGATAAAAACAAATAAAATGTACGTAAAGCATTAAAATACAATAATTTAACAAGGGCATTATGAATGTTTTCTTAGCGATGACATGTTTGTCACTAACTACCTTCTGTACAATTCTTTGAATGTTGGATGCGTTAGGGCGTCACTTCTCATTTTATTATTATTATTATCATTATTATTATTATTATTAATATTATTATTATTATTATTATTATTATTTTATTATTATTATTATTATTATAGCATTTTTGACCATTTAAATATATCTGAAGTAAATTATCTTCCAGTATATGGGAGGTTCTTGGCTTTCCTATATAGAGAATCCTTTGAAAGGTGTAGAGAGTCACGGAGATGTTCATTTACACAAAATAGAACTGTTCCAAGACTTCTCGAAAAGTAATGTTGTTGCCTCTAACAAGCGTAAATCGACACAGGCAACACCAGGCAAGTAGAGAGAGAGAAGAGAGAGAGAGAGAGAGAGAGAGTTTCTGACGTCTTGATATTGACTGACAACCAACTACCGAGATAAGAACTTATTGTGCTATTATGGTTTATGCGTCCTTGAGAGAGAGAGAGAGATGAGAGAGAGAGGAGAGAGAGAGAGAGAGAGAGAGAGAGAGCGTCCAAAATCCTCGATTCCGCAAACGCCGGAATAATAATGAAGAAGAATGAACGAGAATAAATGTGCATCGCTCTACGCTGTCCACCTCATAAATCGTCCTTTATCACCCTTTTAGGAAACACTTTGACTTCCTCCCTTTATTGCGAAAAGGAACCTCCTTTTACACGGGAGATGAAGAGGCAGGAAATTGTCGGGGGTGGGGAAAATTTTTTTCTATTTTGCTGTCTCTAATCGCTGTGACACTTTGAACGAATAAAGATTCGTTAATTTCGTTTTTAATACAGATTTTATAGTTATAAGATTTTAATTCTATTTACAATAATATAGAATGTAGGCCAAAGGCCAAGCGCTGTCACCCTGTGAGGTCATTCAGTGCTGAAAGGGAAGCAGAGTAGTAAAGGTTTGAGAGGCGTATCGGGAGGAAAACCTCTCAGTTGCACTATTAAAGTAAGATAGGAGAAAGAGAATATGAACGGAGTACAGTAAAAGAATGAAAAGAGTTACATCTAGGGACCTATGGAAGAGACCCTACAAAGAACCATTAAGTAATGCCTACGTGCAGGGCATGAGGTGCACTGGCGGCACTACCCTCCTACGGAGATGACTAGCACGACTATTCTGGTAAGTTCCTTAATAGAGCGTTGGTGTAATTCTGGTTCCAGTTTACAATTTGAGAGAATGAGAAGATTTCTGAGAGCGAGAGTAACCCACGAGAGAGAAAGTGTCAGGCTATTTATTCTCGGTTCAAAACCTTCCATGAAAACCGAGATCCTTCGTCAGGTTTCAGAGACATTTTGAAGTCTCGAGAGCAAAATAGGTGTCAGCTGTCTGTCTATATTCAGAAAACTCAAAGGATTGTATTGGATGAAAAGAGTGACATATAATGCAAAGTCAAAATATTATCTATATTGGGTAAAATAAAGTGACAGCTTTATTTTTGTAGCTCAGGTAAAACATAAGTTTTGAAAAACTTGGCGAGGCTATTTATTAAAACGATGGTAATGAGCGTGATGAAGGCCTGTGGAGATGTTTGAATGAATTAAATTTCCTTCGTGTGGAATCAACTCTAATTCTTGGCATAACATAAAACAGGAAAGCACCGTTGGTGTTGCACAAACACGGGATCAAATATTTTACTGTATGACTAAAACCTGCCTTTAAAAGATGCTAATATATCATTAACGAAAAAGCTAAATTTTCAAAAGTCATTCTTGGGAGCGAAGGAGAATCTTAATCTTGCATAGAATGGAAAAGAAGTCAAAATCCTAAGTTTATATTTCTAAAAGTAAATTCTCAGTTGAACTGTATTTTTCATTCAAGAGAAGCAATACGCAATAATTTCTCTCTAATGGGGAACAAGGGACCACTCACTTCACGCCTGCATTTACATTCGGCAACAATAAATACATTACAAGAGATTAAAGTAACTGGAATGATGCAAATGGAAAGGCGGCCAACATTCGTTCTCGGAGAAAAGGATTTTGTCCTGAAAATATATTCGGCTGCTGATTTCGTTTAGATGCAAAGAGAGAGATGTATCAGTTTGAAACCGAACACAAACAAAATTACTTTTGATAAAACAGTAGATTTTCTGATAAAAGGGAAGTTCTCTATATCTTATCTTTGTAATGAGGTTTCTTATTACTTTTCACTATCACTTATTCGGAACAGCCCCTCTGCTGAGGATGTCGTGCAACTGGAACTTCTTCAGAGGTTCAAGCGAAGATGCAATATATTACTACCCTAACACTATTCATCTTGCATTTTGATACATTTTCATATATTTATCAATTTATCAATTTATTTTTTGTTTTATAATAAGTGATCTCATCTTTATATTTCAATTCACCTCCTTTACCTCTTCCTAATGAACACCATAATATTCTTTGGAAGCTTCTTAAATATCAAGTCAGCGGCCCCTTTGGTGGGCCTGTTCCATATGAATAGGTCTCTCTTCTGAATAATAATAATAATAATAATAATAATAATAATAATAATAATAATAATAATAATAGTTATTCCAAATCTCCGGAGATATCTAACATTTTGTCGTCCGAAAAGATTGTCATTACCGATACATTTTTTTTTGATGTCTCAAAATCAATGTTCTCAAAACAGAGCGTTGACAAAAACATCTACTGAATAAGCAAGTGTCATGTTAAGTACCTGATGAGGAATTAAGTGATAGAGTTAATAAAATAATAAATATACTTTAAGGGGAGATTGGAACTTCCGTGATTATTAGTTTTCCTTGCCTAGAGGCTGAAGAAGTAAAGGGAAGGCCTATCTCTCTTCCTGTTAATTTCGAAAGAAAGGCCAAAGAGTGAACAGGAATCTTGCTCAAACGATACAGTAGTATTTGGACATGGAATTGTAACCGTGTTATTATTATTATTATTATTATTATTATTATTATTATTTATTTATTTATTTTTTATTTTTATTTATTATTTTATCACAGTCCTCCAATTGCGACTGGGTGGTATTTATAGTGTAGGGTTGGGTTGCATCCTGCCTCCTTAGGAGTCCATCACTTTTCTTACTATGTGTGCCGTTTCTAGGATCACACTCTTCTGCATGAGTCCTGGAGCTACTTCAGCGTCTAGTTTCTCCAGATTCCTTTTCAGGGATCTTGGGATCGTGCCTAGTGTTCCTATGATTATGGGTACTATTTCCACTTGCATATTATTTCTATTTTCAGATCTTGATACTTATCCATTTTTTCCCTTGCTTTCTCTTCAACTCTGGTGTCCCATGGTATTGCGACATCAATGAGTGATACTTTCTTCTTGATTTTTGTCAATCAACGTCACGTCTGGTGTATTTGCACGTATCACCCTATCTGTTCTGATACCATGCCCAAGTCCCAAGGATCTTTGCCTGATAGTTTTCTATCACTCCCTCAGGTTGGTGCTCGTACCACTTATTACTGCAAGGTAGCTGGTGTTTTCTTGCACAGGCGTTCAGTGGAGGCTTTAGCCCACTGAATCATTATTATTATTATTATTATTATTGTACTTAGGAAGCAGAACCCTCTCTCAAGCATACTTTATAAAAGTAATGGCTACTTCAGCAGCGTTACACTTGTAGAGATTCTTCTCTATTTTGCGAATAGCGGCTTTTTCCGTGCTACTTAAACAGGCTAGTAGAGGCGCCTATAGAGGTCATGGTAAAATACAGGGTCAAAATAGGTGATATATTTTGAATTTTACAGATAAACTATGATACCATAGTCATCAAAGTCATAACGATTTTCTCTCTCTCTCTCTCTCTCTCTCTCTCTCTCTCTCTCTCTCTCTCTCTCTCTTTCTTAAAGCGAGCTTTCGTCTGGAGCTGCCAGACATCCTCGGGCTGGGAAGCTGAGGGTGGACTGATCTTGTTGGTGCGGTGTCCGTCCTCCTTAATATCTGTGGCTGACAGCAGGGGGTCTGCCCCATGCTTGTCTCCTATTGGCTGGTGGCGGTGAGTCTTGTTTTCATTGGCTGCCTGAGCCAGGTCTCAAGCCACTTTTTTCTTCGGGCCGATGGTTGCGTTGCAGCATATCCTGCAGCCGCCTGGACCTCCTAAGCGGCGCTGTAACATTGATGGGCGTTGCGCTACGCTGTGACGTCACGGCTACTTTGATTTCCATCGGCTGCAGGAGTACCTCGTTCGGGGGCGTTGTCATCCATAGAGTTGTCATGATCGGTGGTGTCATTGTTGGTGGCAGGTCTTCTCATACTCGTAGGGAGGAGAAATTCTTCCTGCGTCGTATTCAGATTAGGTTTTATTTGCTGGATGAGTAGCGCCTCCAGCAGGCGCAACCGATGGGCATCAGGGGCCTTCCCGATGATCTTCGTGTTCTTTATGATGACATCTCGGGAGATGGCCTCGTGATGTTTGGTGGCGGCGTGATTCTTTATAGCCCCCTCTTGGGCGTGGCACGAGAGTCTCTTCGACAGTCGCATGGTAGTCATACCTACGTAGGCGCCGCTGCATTCGCGGACTGGGCATGTATACTGGTACACTACATGCGTCTGCTTCAGGGGTTCTCGTGCCTGTGGAGAGGGGTTATTTTTCATAAAAAGATCGCGCGTCCTCCGATTCTGGTAATATATGATTAGGTCGATATTCTTGGTGTCGTCAGTCGGGGATACATTATCAGAAATAATTTTCTTAATGGCGTCCTCTTCTTCACGGTAATGGGAACTCATGAAGGCTTTGTAGTACAGCTTGATATTATCCTGGGGGCGGGGCTGCGGGCTCTCACTACCGTACCATTTCTCCAAGGGCTGTGCGGACTTCCTTGCTGATTAATTTATTTGAGTACCCGTTATTCACAAGTACTTGGGAGGCGCGGTCGAGTTCTGGGTGAGTGTCCTGCCAGGTTGAGCAGTGGGAGAGGGCCCTCCTGACGAAGGCCCTGACGGTGGTGCTTTTGAATCTGGCGGGGCACTCGCTGTCTCCGTTGAGGCAAAGTCCTAAATTGGTTTTCTTTGTGTAGACTGAAGTACGGAGACCGTCTTCCGTCTTGCTTACAACGGACGTCGAGGAAGGGAGCCGATCGTCGGATGATCAGCCAGTATTTGGTCCAAATTCAGAAAAATCAACAAGAACCCCATCGAAGACATCCGACGAGACATTAATAGGACGGTCGAAAGAATCCATGCCGCTAGGAATGCTCCCAGACTTCCCCTTGCCCAGGGTGACTTTAATCCAGGGTATATTTACCGGCACCGTAAAAACCCACAAGCCTGGAAATCCTCTTCGCCCTATTATAAGCCAAATCCCAACCCCGACTTACAAAATCGCGAGAGACTCAATGAACTCCTCCACGCCATATGATCCCTGACAGGTATTGTCTACAGTCATCTACCGACTTTTTACGTAAACTCCGAGACTCTCCGTCTACAGGTATCATCGCCTCTCTTGACGTCGAGAGCCTCTTCACGAACGTTCCAGTCGACGAGACGATTGAACACATCCTCGACAGAGTATACAGATGTGAGGAGACACAGGCTTTGAACATCCCCGAGGAAGCCCTAAAATCCCTCCTTGAAATATGTACCCAAGAAGGCACCATTCACGACCACAGAGGACATCATTTATTGCCAGATTGACGGCGTGGCAATGGGATCCCCATTAGGGGTCTATTTGCCAACTTCTACATGAGTGTCGTCGAAGAAAGAGTTTTCAATAAGATCCCCTGTCCTCCCCAATACTACCCGCTACATAGACGACACCTTCATAAAAGTTGACAGAGAAGAGGACCTTGAAACTTTAAGAAACACCTTCGAAGAATGCTCCGTCCTCCACTTCACGTGTGAACGCAGCGTTGACGGTGCCCTACCCTTCCTGGACGTTCGGGTACAGCAGACCCCTACGGGATCACCACCACGGTTTACAAGAAACCCACAAACCCGGGTCTATGCCTTAATGGGTCCAGCGAGTGCCCAGACAGGTATAAAAGATCGGTCGGTAGAGGCCTTCGTCCGCCGCGCCCTTACACACTGTTCCACATGGAGAGAAACCACCAGGGAAATCGAAAGGTCTACACAAGTTCTCATTAATAATAACTTTTCAAACCGTATGGTCGAACGCCAAACGAGGGACTCCATAAATAAATGGCACCAAGAAAGAACGACCGTAACTAACGACCAAAGTGGAGCTATAAAAAAATATTTTATAAAATCATATGCACCACAAATATTTGGAAGATGAAAAGGCTATAAAGGAAAATAATCAGTGAAAATGTCTCCCCCACTACAGAAAGCGATAAAATTAGCTCATAATTTATTACAAAAGCATGAAAACCAGCCAGCTGCTTCTTAGAAACAACCCGGCGCCCCCAGAAACGTCTTTGAAGAGAAGGAGTGTCATCTACGAATTCACATGCTCGGTGGATGGATGCCACCATTTCTTATCGCGGGATGACCACTACCAGACTCCTCCAAGCGTCTCTCGTGTCATCTTCAAGAAGGGGCCATTTTCATTCACTATAGGGAAAAACACAACAGGAGACCAGAAAGAGCTGAGCTTATAAAGAACATAGAAATTATTGACCATGCACCGGACCGAAAACGCCTACGTTATCTTGAAGCTTTAACATATATTAGAGAAAAAACCGACTATCAACACGGTAAAAGAAACAGAGTTCTCCCCACCATCATAAGAAGAAATGGCCAAGAAACCAACCGACTACGTATACATCCACGAGAGAGAGAGGAGAGATCGAGGGGGGAGAGACAGAGAGAGAGAGAGAGAGAGAGATCGAGGGGGGAGAGACGAGAGAGAGAGAGAGAGAGAAAGAGAGAGAGAGGAGCAAACAGAGAGAGAAAGAGAAAGAGAGAGAGAGGAGCAGGCAGAGAGAGAAAGAGAGAGCGTTAGAAGGAGCGAACGAGAGAGAGAGAGAGAGAGAGAGAGGAACTTGCAGAAAGAGAAAGAGAGAGAGCAAGAGAGAGAGAAAGAGCGGAAGAAGTAGAGAGAGAAAGCGGGAGAGAACGAGCGGAAGATATATCAATTGTAGCAGCCTGCCGCCCAAGAGGTGGGTACCCCAAACAACACCCAACCGACGCTAATAACCCCGTCCAAACTAGCAGGTCAGAACGCCTCAGGGGGAGATTTCGTTTCCATCCAACGACCAATTAAAATCCGTTCCCACCGACCCGCCCACCGATTGTACACGACCTTGCATGCTATAAATACTTGTAAACTGTATCTTAATTCACTGTACTGTAAACTCTCATAGATGACTGCCTGTGCGCTGTCGACACGTTAGAGGAATAAACCTAAGACAAATGAAAATCTTTACATGTCCTTAGGAAACTTAATACACCAGCTACATGCTGACGAGAAAAAGATAATAAGAAGAATTGAGAAGATTCTATATAAATTAAATGCCGTTGAAACAGCTATTGTATTCAATGCTACTGCCCTCAGAGAAGGCCTCCTTCCTTATTATTATTATTATTATTATTATTATTATTATAGCATTTTTGACCATTTAGACATCTCCAAACGAAAAATATTTTCCAGTATATGTGAGGTTCTTGGCTTTCTGGAATCCTGGAGAGTTCTTTGAAAGGAGAGAGAGTCGGGGAGATGTTCATTCCAAACAAAGATTAACTGTTCCAAGACTTCACGAAATCTCATGTTGCTGCCTCTAACAAGCGTAAATCTACACAGGCAACGCCAGGAAAGTTTCACAAAGGCACAGAGAGAGAGAGAGAGAGAGAGAGAGAGAGAGAGAGAGAGAGAGAGAGAGAGTTTCTGACTTCTTGACATTGACTGACAGCGAGACTACCGAGATAAGAACTTCCTGTAGCATTATGATTTATGCGTCCCGCAGAGAGAGAGAGAGAGAGAGAGAGAGAGAGAGAGAGAGAGAGAGAGATAAAAGTCAAGAAGAGCCCACGGTAACAAATCAAAACTATGGTTTGGTTACTGCAATGACACTATTTTAATTTGAATTCCCAGCCTTAATCTCTAACACAGACTTCCGGTTAAGTCCAAATTCCTGATTTCGTAACCGACGAAATTAGGAAGAAGATTTAACGATAATAAAAGAGCGTCGCTTTGCGCTCTCCACCTCATGGGTCCTCCTTTATCACCCTTTTAGGAAACACTTTTATATCCTCCCTTTTTGCGAGAGGAACCTCCTTTTACACGGGAGATGAAGAGGCAGGAATATGTCTTGGGATAAATTACTTCCATTTTGCTGTCTCCAATCGCTTTGTCATTTTACTGAATGAGATTTGGTTGTACTTCCCTTTTTAAATATAATCTTCAACGTTATAAGATTTTTATTTCTCTTCCTAGTACATTAATACCACTGAATGGTCACGTAAAACTACTGTAAAATAAGATGAAGCTAGAATAAGTGTCACTGAATTACATTGAGTAATCTAAACTGATTATTATCAAGGCGACTGTTGTATAACCGAAATCATAAGATTTACAAAGATGACGAAACGAAAGACAAGTTTGAGATATTTTACCTTTTTGAGGACAGATCAAAAGTTCCGGAAATGCACAGCCTGATGTAGGTGTACATCAAAGTAATGTGACAAGAGACAGTGCTTGTTGATATGTCAAATTATTATGTGAAACGATTTGAAGAATAAACTTTGAAACTTATGGCCATAAAAAAACATTCTAAATATTCTTTACAAAAACCCAAAAATATATAGTAAAAGATAAAGCAAACATTTCATACGTCATTCTGTAAAGCGAAGGAGAATTTTGATATCATTCACTACGAGAGAGCATCCAGTGTCATATATTTTACCTTTCAGGGATAAATTCTCAGTATTTTCCACTTAGAGAAACAAGACAATTTAATTCTCTATAATGGAGAATAGGGGACCACTTCAATTCCTGCATTTACATTCGACATCAATAAATACTTTACAATTGACTAAGAAAATTAAGTGATGCAAATTTTGAATGGCGGTCAACATTCGTTCTCGGAGAAAAGGAATTTGTCCAAGAAATATATTTTGTAGTTGATTTTGTTATAACAGCCAATTTCTATAGATGCGAAGAGAGATGTATCAGTTTCAAACCCAACGAACAGGGATAAAATCATTTTAAAATATTCTAGCCTTCCTTTTACCCCGATTGCCTGGGGTTTTCATAACCAAGTTTTGTTCTTGCTCTCTCATCAACACTGGTTTGAAAATCCTGACCCATATTTCTCCACCTGAGCAGAAGAGCAGCGAGACGTGAAACTGCTGCTCTTCCGCTCGTATTGCTTACAGTGTTTATGGGCGTTCCCTCTGGACGAACTATTCCCGAGAGACCATGAGACGCATCACTTTTGTGCACAATGACATCTGAGACGCCTCACAAACACTCCAACGCTACCACTCCGCCACACAGATGTTCTTAGAAACCACCTGGACAATTTAAAAATCATTGTAAGGCGAACAATGTCCAGTCTGGTAACCCGAGTGAGAAACAGCCAGTAAACTCTCATCATACAAAACATCCTAAGGAGTAAAGCAAGAAGATCTAAATTGTGGGAAAGATGGGAAATTGAGGCCTTTGTCGCCTAAAGAACTTAATCTCTGTATTGGCAAGATGCCATCTGCATTCTGTCATTATTATTATGTTTATTCCTGATATTTTACTTTTTCATTATTTCTGTGAATACTATCAAGTTAAAGTTTTTCTACTTTCAATTTTCGTATCTAGCCCTCTGGACCTGACTACTGTAAAAACCTAAGGTCTCTAGCTGAAATTTAAGTTTTATAATCTGTGCACTAATTATTATAACTCTCAATGCATTTTTTTCTTTCCAATATTATTACTGTTATTACCAGGATTATGATACTATCTTTTATGCTACCTCAGCATAAAGATAGTATCATAATCCTTTTGTGGGAGGTAGTGCCGTTTATTCATTTTTTTTATCATGTTGTCTCATGTGTCTAGATTGTGTATGGTACTGTCTGTATTTTGTATATTGCATGTATATGGCCCTGAGCTGAAATAAAGGATATTATTATTATTATTATTATTATTATTATTATTATTATTATTATTATTATTATTGTACTTTAGCTATATGGTGGTCGAGCTGCTGTAACATATAAACTGATAATACAATATGATATGATATGTATGAGACATCGTTGTATGTCACATGCTTTGACATTCCTCAGAAATTGGGAATCATTGTTTTTAACTTCCCTGGAGCCTGAGTGTCCGAGTGACAGCTTAGGAAGGCTTACACAGCTTCCTTCGAGGTGGTATGATCAAGTCTGCTGGCTTAGCAAATCAGTGCCTTCGTCCTGTCGCCATGAGAGCTATGTGGAGGTGACTTTGAAACTGGATACGAGTGGTTTCTGGGCGTGAATGATGGGTGTGAGTTTGTGTGTACGTGTGAGCCTCTTTCCTACATATTAAGGAAATGTAGACTTATCAGCGCGAGACTCTTACAGGGAGAGAAAGAGCCAGGATGGCTCTGCCAACGTTTTTTCTGTTTTGTGAAGGTGCTTGGAGATTCCAGGTTGAGATGGGTGAGTGTATTTATATCTGTTTTAGCCAAGTGGTGTCTTGACTGTATTTTGATATTTTGTAAAGATGTTCTATTTCATTTAATCTTTTGACTTTGTATTTACAATTGTGTATGCTTATAGTTTGTTCTCCTGTTCTTTTAAACAGGCGATTCTAGCAGAGGTAACTATTCTAGTATAGGGAACTATTTTCTGGAGAAGAGTGAGATTGTTCTATGGAGAAATGGTGTTGACTAATTACTGTTTAAACTGTTAATTACCGAGGGTTATCTGAGTAATTCCATTTAATCATGCTGTTAAGAATCTGAGTTATTCAGTTAATACTTTGCTTTTAAATAAATGCATATTTTGTGTAAATGCAGACTCTGATTGATGACCTAATGAAATGGAGGGGAGGTATGATGAGAGAGAGAGAGAGAAGAGAGAGAGAGAGAGAGAGAGAGGGGGGGGGGGGAAGAGCTATTGGGTATCGAAAGAGAGAGAGAGGGTGAGAGAAAGTGTTACCAAACCCAGTTGTCTTCCGCTATGGCCATTCGCTACCAAAAGAATAATGGGATACAATGTGTCTCCGGTATTATATATATATATATATGTATATATATATATTATATATATATATATATATATATTATATCATATATATATCTATAGATAATATATCTATAGATAAATATAGCTATATATATATATATAGATATATATATATATATATATGGATATATATATATATATATAATATATTTATATATAGATTTATATATATATATATATATATAGATATATATATAATATATAGATATTTCTATATATATATATATATATATATATATATATATATATAAGATATGAATATATATATATATATATATATACTAGTATATAGGATATGATATATATATATATATATATATATATATATAGTATATATTATATATATATATATAGATATAGATAGAATATATATATATATATCTATCATATATATTATTCTATAGAATATATATTCTATAGATAAAATCTAGATCTATGATAATATTATATATCTTATATATATATATATATATATATATATATATACTATTCTATATATATATATATATAATAATAGGAATATTTATATATATAATAGTATATATATATAGTATATAATAAATATATATATATATATTTATATATCTATTATATATATATATATATCTATATATATATCTATATATATATATAGATATATATATATATATATATTATATATATATATTATATATATATATCTCAATCTCTATAATATATATATTATATATATCTAATATTAATATATATATATACATAATATATCTCTCTATATATATAATCTATTATAGATATATATATCTCTAGATATATAGATCTTTATATCTATATATCCTATATATATATATCTATTATATCATATATATATATATATATCTAGATATCTATAGATATATATATCTGAGATATATTATATCTGATAGGATTATATTCTATAGATATATATATAGATATATATAACAATATATTAGATATATATATATATAGATATATATCTATAGTAATATATATCTATAGATATATATATGTAATATGATATATATATATATCTATATATATAATATATATCTATATATATATACCACTATATATTATAGATATAGATATAGTCTATAGCATATATATATTATATATACTATAATATATATTAATTATATATAATATTATATATATAGTATTATATCTATATATATCTATAGATATATATATCTATAGTATATAATATTATCTATATATATATATACTATAGATTATATATAGATATATCTATATATAGATATATATTATATCGATCTATATCTATAGATATATATCATCTATAGATATATATCAATATATATATATATAAATATAGTTATATATATAGTATATATAATTATATATATCCATATATATCGATAGATATATATATATATTATTAGTTTATATATATCATATATAGTATTATATCTTATATATATATATTCTATATATTATGTTATATACTATATATATATAATTAGTATTAATATATATTATATATCGTCTATAGAGTATATAGAAATATTAGACGTATATATATATAGATACTATAGATATATTATATATATCCATATATATATAATATATATACTATATAATATCTCTGATATGATATCTCTAATATTATGGATATATTGTAAGTATATATATAGGGTCTATCTATAGATATCTTATATATATAGTATATATATTTCTATCGATCTATCTATATATATATATATATATCTATAGCTATATGTATATATATATAGATATTAGTATCATGATCTATATATATCTTATAATATATATATATCATTATATAATCTTGAATCTATAGATATCTATCTATTATTAATGATAATATATATATCTTACTATATTATAATACTCTATCTATATCGATATCTATATCTTATCTATCTATCTATCTATGCTATCTATTCTATCTATCTAATATATATATATATATATGATATATATATATATATATTATATATCTTATCTATATATATATATATATATATATATGTTAGTATATATATATATATATATATATATATATATATATATATATATATACAGTATATATATATATATATATATATATATATATATATATATATATATATATATTAGATATATATATATATATAGTATAAACTATAGTGACACTCGTTGTATATTACAATTCAATTTATTATTCACGAACACAACACAGTTTCCAGTGATATAGAATGCTTTAATGGAATCAACAAGAGGAAATATATAAATGTATATTTCTCAGGGTTAATAAAACGTCTCATAAAACGAAGGTTCGTAATTCAATTTGCATATTCCACTTCGCTCCAGTCCCCGGGAAAGTCTTGACATTTGGGGAACAGAGAACTAAAAGCCCCTTTTGTTCCATCCGGAGGAAAGAATTTCCTCAGCTCCTTTCCTCCGGGTGAGGAATCCATTGAGTTTCCTCTCTTCCTTTGGAGCTGTGAGAGTTCGAGGAGATGAGAAGCCTTGGTAATAATCAATATAAAACTTCAAAATGCTCTGAGGTGAGGAGGACTATTCAAGGCCTCTTATGTGTGATCATTCTGCTCCTTCTTGGCCTCAAAAGGTATTTGGGACGTTTGCTTCATCGAAGATGATTAATTATTGGTTTCCTTTTCCCTTGCGTCGCAGAACTGGAAACTGGATCGTGGCTGAGTCGCGCCAAAGGTTCGTTGCTTCTGAAATGGAAAATTGATATTTTTTTTCCTTTTTTTTTTTTACCAAAATTTCTCGTTGTGATTTTTATATGGAGACTAAATGAGATGTCAATATACATAGCTGATGAATCATTTGAAATCAGAAGCCAACTTTCATTTTTCGAAACTCTTGCAGCTCGGCCAACTTATATCAAGGCTGTAATGAAGAAAGAGAGAATTATAAGTCTTAGGTGTAGGTCCTAGGCTCATCGAAGGAGCAACTGATTCTGAATAAAATTATTATTTCAGAAGCTCCAGGAACCAATAAATATTCATTCGCAATGCGAAAAGACGAGGGTCGGAATTCATGCATCAATTAATGACGGAAAATTTAGTAATCTTCGTTCAAGATTCCTGTTTGGATTTTCCTAAAGCTTCTAGGAACAACTGAAAGCTCTCCCTTTCTTCAAAGGCTGCCGAATGCCGAGAGAAAGTAGAAGAGAAAGGGAAGGGAAAGTCCCTAAATCACCCAAAGAGATATTGAATAATAGTTGGCGAGAAGCAGATCTGAAGGTACAAACAAATGTGAGAAGTATATATCAGAAGACTTGTAATAATTCCTACGAGGTTCAGTTTACCTAGGGAGAGAGAGAGAGAGAGAGAGAGAGAGAGAGAGAGAGAGAGAGAGAGAGAGAGAGAGAGAGAGGAAACATTGAAGTTTGAGCTAACACAGTTTTATTCATGACCATGTGAAGTAAATGGACGATGTAAACATCTCCATTTTAATATCTGATGGTTTTCCTTCGTGTTCCAAAACCCTGACAACGGGAAACCTTCAGAGTTTCGGAAACGATATTAATGAGATGCAAATTGGTATGTTTGATGATGAACGAAAATAAATACGTAGAAATTCTATGCAACCATATTTTTTTAATGAAACGTGTACAAGAGGGCCTCCTTACTAAATATTATTATTATTATTCTTATAATTATTCTTATTATTATTAATATTGCAAATAAAAAAATGAAAGCACTTGAACATAACGAAGAAAAGAAAGAATTAGTTTCTAATTTTGATACACTTTTAATTACACCTACAAAACTCTAACGGAACGACACTTAATTTTTCTCCCTAAGTTTGTTCCCATACAGCATAAATTAGAGAACAAATATTTTCATAAACGATTATGCAATGATTATGTTTTGCCCTTTATGTAGAAGTAGGCTTTTTCTTGCATTGGAAGCAATAGCTAATTAAGTTGAGTTATTTCACCGAAAATAAACTTCTTTGAGCAAAAGCGCCTTAGGAGAAGATATGGATATTCCTCGGTTTTTATATTATTTTATTTCATCCAAAAATATTGAGCTTATATAGTTCTTCACTCCGATTTTATTTCAAAATTATTTTGGATTGCAGTGGAATGCAATAGCAAGAAACTGTCTGATTAATTCTTATTCATCTTTTATTTTATTTTTGATTAAAAATGGTCATAGTTGCGGTTTTTTTTTTCACGCTGATTTATCGTGTAAAATTTCTATTTTAATTTCATTGCAACAGATTGGGACTTACCGCAACTGCAAAAGAGCAGAAAAAACTAGAATATATATATATATATATATATATATATATATATATATATATTATATATATATATATATTACATAACTGACAATTCAGTGAGAGTTTTATCATTATTTGTTAATTGTAACATTACTATATAACTTGTAAAAAAAAAGGATTTCAATAAAGTATTTATTCACACTCGTATGAACATTCATACATTCATAAATGCAGAGAAACTCATTACTGAGGCACAGCAATGTATTCATTTTCAAATTCCAAGCCCAAAGTAACCAGACCTACATTCTTTTCAGCAATGTGTATATCATACGTTTCAACACTGCCAACAGCTGTGCATAATGACACCTTCCACTTGGAAATAATCAAGCTCTTCAGTGCAAGTGAAAAACACTTGTTATCACGAGAGGAAACAATTAAATTCATTCCTGGCGAAAGAAGAGAGAAGAAGAAGTTCTTGTCCCAGGTGAGGTTTGTTGATCGTTTCCGCTCTCTTCCTCCGCTTAACTCTTTCAGAGTTGGAAACTTTGTAGCAACAACGATTATTCTGGGCTGAAGAAGCTAAGAAGAGGAGGCTGCTGGACTCCTGAAGTTAATAGAATTTCTTCTTAACTTCAAGTTGCTTTTGTTTATGTTGCATCTGACTTACGCTGCCTCCTGCTCTTGGTTGTGTGGCTTTAAGTTTCGATGTTTATGTTGGTGGATGTTGAATATGGTATGAAGTAGCTTTCGTTATATTATTTGGAAGATATATGTAAAAAGGCTTCATTTATTCATGGGTAGCTCTTTGGAAAGTTATGAGCTGTTATTTGTCGTTGCCATTTAGCTCGATTTGATTATTATTATTATTATTATTATTATTATTATTATTATTATTATTATTATTATTATTATTATTATTATTATTATTATTATTATTATTATTATTATTATTATTATTAACAGCGAATGATATAGTCACAACTTGGAGAGCAGCCAGGACGGAAAAGGAAATTGAGAAACATATAAAGCAACATAACTTGATTTATGTTAGTTTCAAAGTAATGAAGAAAAAGAGAGTGTGGGACGCATCTGATTTCATATGGAGAATATCGAATGAAAAACTAAAAGTGAAACACAATATATGTTTAGAAAAGTGTTCAGTCAAATGCAGGTACCTATCTGTAGTGAAGATATTCTAATGAACATTCCACGTTAAAAAGGATCCTATAGTTTCCGATACATTACCAACTAGAAAAAAACAGAAAAGTACAGCTCATGATAGTTATGGCCTCAACTTTGACTCGAATCTATTTGGGTGAAGAGGAAGTCAAGTCATTGCAGAGGTGTTTTAGGGAGAAAATGATGCAACTTTTAACTCTGATCCCGGGAATGTATCCATCAGCCTCACATAAAGGGAAAGCGTTGGGCCTCACCAACTCATTATCAGCCTCGGTGGATATTTCGTCTTTTTTTCGTTTCTGCGTTTATTTTCTACGTTTATTTGATTATCTATTTTTGCGAATGTAGAAGTGTGTATGTCAGTGTGAGGTGTGTGTCTGTGTGTACTCGTATGTATATCTTATCATTTTCCTGAGACTCTACAGAAAACGTCAAAATTCTATGGTAACTTCGTGTTGTTTGATTGTCAATTGTTTCTGTCTGATCTGTTGACATGTTTGCAGAATCGTCTGGTCTGAGTCCATTTGTCCAAACCAGGCCTCTATTTCTCCTCAACACTTGACCATCACTCAAGGACCACCCTTATCTAAGAGCCTGTGACTGGCATAAGGCAGTAATAATCTACACGGACGACCTCGGTGTCTGAGTTAAGTAAAACTTCATTGCACTACTGTTAATTAAAAATAATTTTTCCCTTTTTGCGAAATTCTGCTGACTGATTAACCAATTAACCAAATGTTCTGAATCACTGGAATCATTGTAAATGATAAACCATGAGAATATTTTGTCAAGATTTATCACAACCCACCTTTTTAGTTAAGAAAATGAATTTTACTGATATGGAATTTTGTCCCATCACATCGAACGTTATTGGAACATCGTCATCGTCTCTTTGTCTTTCTCATCATTATATTATAAGATGTCTCGGTTTTTACTTATTGAAAAGAGTCGTGAAAATCCGGCCGAACAAGACTTCCATTCGCCAAAAATTTCGTGACCCTTCATGATGTGGGAAAAATGGCCCCGCTTTTTCTCTCCTCACATATCGTAGGAGCATTTTCCTTTTATTTTGGGAAATCGTTTGAGAAATCGCCGAGAATTTCATTGCATTTTCCTTTTCTCTCTTCTGCTGTTTTTTTTTTTTTTAATCATGTAAGGTTTTTCTATATTACATTATTTCATTCTTGTTATTTCATTTTCATCTGGGGTTACTGGAGGGAAAGTTATTATTATTTGGTAAAGGCAGGAATTTCTTAGGTTTTAATATATATATATATATATATATATATATATATATATATATATATATATATATATATATACATATATATATATATATATATATATATATATATATATATATATATATATATATATATATATATATATATATCTATATATATATATGTATATATATATATATATATATATATATATATATATATATATATATATATATATATATATGTGTGTGTGTGTGTGTGTGTATGTGCGTGTGTGTATATATATATATATATATATATATATATATATATATATATATATATATATATATATATATATATATATACTATCTGCAGTATGACCCTCAAATATCAATTCAGGAATGCCGAAGACACATGGATGTTTTTTAAAAGATATATTCATTAAGAAACGTTTCGCACATGACTATGTGCATCATCAGTCTGAAAATGACAAAAATAATAACATTAAAATACTAAAAAATACACTGGATTCTTAAAATGACAATTAAAAACATTAAAAGACTAAAAAAAGTAAAAATAACTGCTGTTACACCAACCTTCAGGTACAAAGAAAGAAGATAATGACCAAAGAAAGAACAAGAACCTCCTTACCTTACAGACCTTACAGACCTTACATCTTGTTCGGGTTGCCCCAGGTTCCCTCAGTGTGAGGCACCGCTAATTGTCCTTACCAGAGAGTTGCTAGTCATCTTCCGGTATATTTTGCATCTTCCAATCTTGGATGGTCTGGGATGCAGTTTAGATATTTGTCGAGCTTATTCTTAAACATCTACGCTCACTCCTGATATATTCCTCAGATGAGGCTGGCCAACCGCATTGACTAGACGACTTGCATTATCCGGATGCTGGTGCGTAGTGGATTAATTTGTCCTGTGTGCTTTCCTTATTTTTCCATGGTATAGTTTTGGGCACTATTAATCTACCTCTGCTTGCTCTTTCTGATATTTTTAGTTCCATGATATTTTCTGCTATTCCTTCTATCTGTTTCCATGCCTGAATTATCATGTAGCGTTCTCTTCTCCTTTCTAGACTATATAATTTTAAGGATTGTAGTCTTTCCCAGTAGTCAAGGTCTTTAACTTCTTTTATTCTAGCTGTAAAGGACCTTTGTACACTCTCTATTTGTGCAATATCCTTTTGATAGTGTGGGTACCATATCATATTGCAATATTCAAGTGGACTACGAACATATGTTTTATAAAGCATAATCATGTGTTCAGCTTTTGTTTTTTCTTGTTTGAAGTGCCGTAACAACATTCCCATTTTTGCTTTACATTTTGCCAACAGAATTGCTATTTGATCATTGCATAACATGTTCCTATTCATCATCACACAAGGTCTTTAACTGCTTCCTTATTTTGATGATTGTCTCATTATTAGGTCCCCTATATGCATATAGCTTTCTTTCTCTGTCTCCATAATTATTGACATCATTTTATCAGAGTTAAATACCATCCTATTTTACCTCTGCCCAATCATATACTTGTTAAGGTCTCTTTGTAAGAGCGTTTCCTATCTTCATCACAAGTAATTTCTCTACTTATTCTTGTGTCATCTGCGAAACTACTCACTACCGAATCCTTAACATTACTGTCTATGTCTTCAATCATAATAACAAACAGTATTGCAGCTAACACCGTACCTTGTGGCACACCGGATATTACCTTGGCTTCATCCGATTTCTCGTCGTTTTGCAATAACTATCTGTTTTCTGTTGTGTAAAAATTCTTTTAACCATCTTCTTACTTTATCCACGATATTGTGTTTTCTAATTTTCTTCGCTAATATATTATGGTCTACTTTGTCAAAAGCTTTTGCAAAGTCTAGATAAACCACATCTGTTTCATTTCCGCTTTTCATATTTTTGAATATGTTCTCACGGTGGACTAACAGTTGGGTTTGTGTACTTTTTACCGGGTACAAAACCATGTTGTCCTTTATTAAACAAATTATTTTTTATCAAATGTTTCAATAATATTTTTCTTCATTACCCTTTCATACACTTTCATAATATGTGATGTTAGACTCACAGGCCTATAATTACTTGCCTCTATTCTTGATCCACTTTTGAAAGTAGGGGTAATATATGCTAATTTGTGCTCATCATAAAATCTTGCTTGTATCTACACTTTGTCTTAATAATATTGCAAGTGGCTTTGTGATAGAATGAACTACTTTCTTTAACAAAATAGCAGGCACTCCATCAGGCCCTGCAGCAGCTCCATTTTTAATTTCATTAATAGCCTGCACAATATCAGCTTCATTAATATCTATGTCAGCTAAAATATTCACTATTTTCA
Source organism: Macrobrachium nipponense (assembly GCF_015104395.2). Taxonomy (NCBI): domain Eukaryota; kingdom Metazoa; phylum Arthropoda; class Malacostraca; order Decapoda; family Palaemonidae; genus Macrobrachium; species Macrobrachium nipponense. Next base: position 50,192,331 of record NC_061095.1, on the reverse strand, counting down.
TCCCCTACTTCTATATCATTATCTTCATTATCTATTCTAGGGGTGAATTCTCTCTGCCAATATGTTGCAAATTTCCTTTTTTTTCATTTGTTAATCTCCCTTCAATTCTTAGAGGCCTATTTCTATTTTTCTTGTATTCATCTTCTTCGCATATGAGTATAATAGTTTGGGATTTTGCTTGATATTTAAGAGGGTTTTTTCTTCCAAGTCCGTTTTTCATTTTCTTTAGATTGTATAATCTTTTGTTCTGCATTTTCTATCTTGCTTTTTAGTTAAACTATAACTTTCCATGCATTTTTTTCTTTTGACAAGACCTTTTTTCCACTTTCTGATTTTCTGGAACAAGATCCTTCTGTCTCTTGGTATGCATGACTGATGTTTACTTTTCTTCTTCGGTATATATTATCCACTATTTTCTCTAATATATAATATCTCCGTATTTACCTTTATGTCATCACTACGAAAATGTATCCCAATCTTTGTTTAATTCTTCATTTATTTCTGACCATTTTATATTTCTACTGTAGAAGTTGTATTTTTCCATATCTTCCACTTTTTCATTTCTTGCTTATCTCGGTTTTCACTTGCTTTGGAATGGACTGTTAATTCTATGACAGGATGACATTATGGTTTGAAATACTCGCATTATAAACTATTATTTCTTTAACATAATTCATCTCGTTCACAAATACTAGGTCTAAAGTATTTTCCTTTCTTGTTGGCAGGTGATTTATTTGTTGAATGTTTGGTAGTCTAGTAGCATATCTAATAGCTTTTCGAATTGCCTCTTATCTTCTGCACTACTATTACTCTCTTTTTTATATGTATAAGTACATCCACAATCTCCTATTCGTTCTTTCCAGTCTACGAAAGGAAAGTTGAGTCTCCAGATAGGAGAATAGTCCAGTCCTTGTGATTTCTACATATATCATCCAATTTTTCTATTATTAAGTCAAACTCTTTAGAATTAGGAGGTGTATATATACTATGTTCATTAATTTTTCAGATTCAAATTCTACCGCTATTAGTTCACATTCTGAGTTACTATATTTCTATATTTTTCCTTGTTTTTTGTCTTTCCCATATATTGCGGTTCCCCCTTGATTCCTATTTTTTCTATCTGATCTATAAGTTTGGAACCCTTTTTATTTGATCATCATTCCCAGTCTCTTGAATACCAGGTTTTACTTATATTCATTATATCTATTTTCTTTTCAATTTGGGTTAGTTCTTCTAAGTACTCTATTTTCTTTTTGAGTTACTCGTAACTAAACCCTGCGCATTCATCACTATGATGGTTTGCGTGTTTTCTCCTTCATTTTAATATTGGTAATAATAAGGATTTTCCATGTCTCTTTCATGTTTCTGGTATGTTGTTCTTTTTTTCATTTCCAGAAATTTCTGACATTAAAATAAATCCAACTTTTCCATAATATTTGTTCTTCCTTCATCATAATATTCATTTTGTGTCTGAATCTGCAATTTTGCTCCATATCTGCAATATCCTCTTGCTTAATAAAAACAGTTATTATCTCTTGAGTAGAATCTTGGGAGCTGATGCATTGAAATTTTGCTGACACCTCTGCATATCTCGATTGCTAGGCTTGCTTTTTTCTTTTACCTGATATTCTTCATTCCAAAGACGACTATCCCAGATATAGTTGAGCAGAGGGAGCAGCCACCGTTTAACGATGGAACGAGTCTTTTAATATATAATGACTCTAAGGTCGTCAGATAATCTGCATCCTTAGAATACCCTATTATGGAAAAACTGCTGCTTCTTGACCTCAATTTTACAATTGATAGCATGATTTTTTATATTTGAATGTTTCTGGTCTGCTCAATCTTTGTCCCGTTCTAAAACTCAAACCTAAGTGACTGTAATAACGCATCTGCAACAACCTTTTCGTTGATCCAATATAAGTACCAGGACATCCTGGGCATGTAAACTTATAGACCCACATTGGATCTCATGAAGGGATGCAGACGGTCCTTAAAGCCAAACAAGGAGCCAATTTTGCTGGGATTATTTGATAGCAATTTTAAATTAATGCACGGTATCTCAGTTTCAATAATTTGTTTCAGTTTATGCGAAAATGGAAAATTTGGAGTTAAAAATATAAGGGATTGAAGCATACATAAGTTTTTTTCGGAACATTAAAAAACCGGGTGTGGAGGGATGAAAAATGATTAATTAAAAGTTTGTTGACGGTTCTAAAAACTAGATCTTTGGGAAATGAATTTTGTTGAAAGAAAGTAGTTTAAAAATTCAATCTCCTATGAAATATGGCCCAACTGGTCGAGTATCTAAGAGCCCTATATACTAAAGTATAGATGGTATCAATTTAAAACTGGTTTGGCAAGCACTGTAGAAATTATTTGCAAGACCTGTATAAGTTTTCTTTCTGTAAACGGCAGTAGTAAAAACAGAATTAGCTCCTCGTGATTAAAACATCTAAAAACGGTAAACCATTATCTCTCTCCAATTCCATAGTAAAATTAATGTTAGGGTGTTGCTCATTAATAAAAATCTAAAAAACTGGGTGGCCTGCCACTGATACTTAAAAAGAACAAAGGTATCATGACAACTTCTTAAGATTTCTCTCTCTCTCTCTCTCTCTCTCTCTCTCTCTCTCTCTCTCTCTCTCTCTCTCTCTCTCTCTCTCATGATCCTTGCTTATTCATATCCCCAAACTGCACCTCTGAATCCCAGAGCGGCTTCATTTCAGACCAAATCGAGCCATCTATCTAATGCTGAATCTCCTCTAATTCCATCTGAGGAAGCGGTGAGGAGAACATCAAGTGCAAATGGTCAAAGGGAGGAGGCAGATTTCCATTTTTAATCGCGGAAATTAATTTCTGCCAAATTATGCCGCTGCAAGCTGGTGTTGATAAGCAACGCCTGCTAGCATTGTGTCAAATAATTGCTCACAGCTAAACCTTTACGAATCTGTGGTTATACACTAACTTTTTCATTACATTTGCATTCAGAATGGAAGTGATTACCTTGTATGCAAAACTATAAGTTCAACCTTGTGCAGTAGGGGGAATTTCAATAATAGTCACAATATGCAATTTTATCACTGAGTAAGGCAATGGACTGGCGAAACGGCTGTCGTCCAGAGAACAGTAATACCCAGAGGGAGAACTCAACATATTTTTTTCAACAGAACATAGCAGAAGAAAATCGAAAAAGCGAAAGCTATGGTAATACGAAGATTTATGCGACAGTAAATTTGTGTATGAGTGTGTTTGCATGCGTGAATGACATATGTATGTATGATATATGCATTCCCATGAGAGGAATGAGTGACGAATTGCATTTGCATAATCTCTGTCTATAGTTTTGTACATTTCCATTTAGGTACATAGAGAGAGAGAGAGAGAGAATTGAAGTTACGTGCTGTAACTTTTAACGACTAATAATCTGTCTTAATAAGTCATAATTGCTTTTCTGTCTTTCGATTAGTGGTGATATTTGACAAATATATTTTTTTCATAAAATAATATTTGTCATTATATTTCTCAGTTAGATCCTCCTACTTGCTAAAATCTTTAATGTGATATATGATTTATAAAGCAGTACATTTTACACTTCCTTTTAGATACTTTTGCGTTTTAAGAATTTTGATGATAATTAAAATTCCTAGATACATGAACTACTCGATAATCTTATAGATAAATGAAATCCCCCCATTAATCACACTGACAAAGCCTCATATAAAGACATCACAATGAAATATAATCGAAGGTTTAGTCAGTATCCAAACTTCTAAATCTCAGAGCAAAGGTCTAGAAATATATACATATATATATATATATATATATATATATATATATATATATATATATATATATATTATATATACATATATATATATATATATATATATATATATATATATATATATATATATATATATATATATATATATATATATATAGAATTAGATTTTTATAGACAATGAACTACAGGGACGAAAGCCAGTTTCTAGTAGACATCGTCAATATGTTTTTTTAAAATTGGCCCGTGTCCGGATTTCTTGTGACTCTCAGACAGGACAAATGTCTGGATATATTCCGACTGAAGCAAATAATAATAATAATAATAATAATAATAATAATAATAATAATAATAATAATAAGGCTGCAGAAGGAAGTGTAGGGGCACAAAAGACCAGCTCCTGATAGACAAAATGGTAATGAAGAACAGTGGAGAAGGAAAACCAACCTAAGCATGGCATGGATATACTATAAGAAAGCCTTCGACATGATACCACACACATGGCTAATAGAATGCCTGAAAATTATATGGGGCAGAGGAAAAACAATACCATCATCTTCCTCAAAATACAATGCGCAACTGGAATACAATACTTTACAAACTCTGGAATAAGACTAGCAGAGTTAATATCAGGAGAGGGATCTCCAGGGCGACCTCACTGTCCCCACTACTCTTCGTAGTAGCCATGATTCCCATGACAAAAGTACTACAGAAGATGGATACCGGGTACCAACTCAAGAAAAGAGGCAACAGAATCACCATCTGATGTTCATGGACGACATCAAGCTGTATGGTAAGAGCATCAAGGAATAGATCACCCTAATCAGACTGTAAGGATTGTATCTGGGGACATCAGGATGGAGTTTGGAATAGAAAAATGCGCCTTAGTCAACATACAAAAAGGCAAAGTAACGAGAACTGAAAGGATAAAGCTACCAGATGGGAGCAACATCAAACATAGATGAGACAGGATACAAATACCTGGGAATAATGGAAGGAGGAGATAATAAAACACCAAGAGATGAAGGACACGATCAGGAAAGAACTATATCAGAGACTCATGGTGATACTCAAGTCAAAACTCAACGCCGGAAATATGATAAAAGCCATAAACACATGGGCAGTGCCAGTAATCAAATACAGCGCAGGAATAGTGGAATGGACGAAGGCAGAACTCCGCAGCATAGATCAGAAAACCAGGAAACATATGACAATACACAAAGCACTACACCCAGAGCAAATACGGACAGACTATACATAACACAGAAGGTTAAGGAGGGAGAGGACTACTAAGTATAGAGGACTGCGTCAACATCGAAACAGAGCACTGGGGCAATATCTGAAAACCAGTGAAGACGAGTGGCTAAAGAGTGCATGGGAAGAAGGACTGATAAAAGTAGACGAAGACCCAGAAATATACAGAGACAGAGAAAGACAGACGGAACAGAGGACTGGCACAACAAACCAATGCACGGACAATACATGAGATGACTAAAGAACTAATTCAGCGATGACAATTGGTGGCTACAGAGGGGAGAGCTAAAGAAGGAAACTGAAGGAATGATAACAGCGGCACAAGATCAGGCCCTAAGAACCAGATATATTCAAAGTACGATAGATGGAAATAACATCTCTCCCATATGTAAGGAAGTGCAATACGAAAAATGAAACCATAAACCACATAGCAAGTGAATGCCCGGCACTTGCACAGAACCAGTACAAAAAGAGGCATGATTCAGTGGCAAAAGCCCTCCACTGGAGCCTGTGCAAGAAACATCAGCTACCTTGCAGTAATAAGTGGTTACGAGCACCAACCTGAAGGAGTGATAGAAAACGATAAGGCAAAGATCCTCTGGGACTATGGTATCAGAACGGATAGGGTGATACGTGCAAACAGACCAGACGTGACATTGATTGACAAAGTCAAGAAGAAAGTATCATCATTGATGTCGCAATACCATGGGACACCGGAGTTGAAGAGAAAGAGAAGGAGAAAATGGATAAGTATCAAGATCTGAAAATAGAAATAAGAAGGATATGGGATATGCCAGTGGAAATCGTACCCATAATCATAGGAAGCACTGGGCACGATCCCAAGATCCCTGAAAATGAATCTAGAAAAACTAGAGGCTGAAGTAGCTCCAGGACTCATGCAGAAGAGTGTATCCTAGAAACGGCACACATAGTAAGAAAAGTGATGGACTCCTAAGGAGGCAGGATGCAACCCGGAACCCCACACTATAAATACCACCCAGTCGAATTGGAGGACTGTGATAGAGCAAAAAAAAAAAAAATAATAATAATAATAATAATAAACTGTCTAAAAGTGATGCAGACTTACAGACGAGATCGCATCAATTTTTCTCGACATTCTGACATTTTTTCTGAGCAGAATTTTACTGCTTCGTCCACTTACCACTTTTATCTATTTTTTTTATTCATTTTAGCAATTTCCTGATTTTTTTTTCTATATAAAACTGAGAAATACTTTTGTTACGGCATTGTTCCAGGACACGTGAATATTCATTTGTGTCATTTTTCAATTCCAGTGAACTTCGCTCAAACATATCGATCAAATTTCAATTCTTTTCTTCCAGTTTCTCAACAAAATTATTGATATCACTTCCTTTTATCAAGTTCCGAAATCACCTCTGATTTGTTATTCTCCTTTTTATTATCTGTCTCTTCTGCTGATTCCAGAACGTTGCCTTTAAACTCAATTTTCTGTTCTTGGAAAACTTGTGCATGAGGCCGACATTATCTGGATTAGAATCATCCAGGAACCATTGATAAGGAAACAGAGGCCGCTGAGTAATTGGACCCTGGATGTTCATGTGATGAGGGATTCACTCTCTTCCTCTGTGTCCCTTTTCTATGTTTATAATTTTTTGGCTGATCTTCCTTTAACCGAACTTTTCTATTTATGCTTTATTTCATTTTACTTCGGCCTTTGGCAGTTTTTCATTTGCATGAATTCTCTCTGCCGGGGGGGGGGGGGGGGAGGGGGGGGGGGGTAGTGAAATCAGTGCACCGCGCGTTGATATTCCCTTTTTTCCATCTTGCTATCCAAGCTCTCCTATCAATTGATTCATAGTGACACTGCAAAAGGTTTTCCTCCTGTTACACCTTTCAAACCTTTCTACTCTCAATTTCCTTTTCAGCGCTGAAT
>NC_061095.1:50167935-50184878 GCF_015104395.2 Macrobrachium nipponense | reverse complement strand
GTAGAATACAACAAAAAATAATTGAAGGTTGTAGCTTTTCTCATTTTTGAAATATTTGTGTATAAATCACGATAAATAGAAAAAAAAAACCACGTTCGTCGGTCAACTTTGACTCTACCGAAATGGTCGAAAACGCAATTGTAAGCTAAAACTCTTACAGTCTAGTAATATTCAGTCATTTATCTTCATCTTGAAACAAATTCGAAGTTTCTAGCAAAATATTTAGATTTATGGTGAATTTAAAAATAATCTTTCCTTCCCTCCAGCACGCGGATTGATTTCTCCGCCACAAATCTCCGAAATATGTACGTCCATTCTCGGAATATTTGCTCCGTTTCATATTAGGCATTTCGTAGAGTTTTATATATGAAAAAAATGTGCGCAATTTCATGTAGAATAAAACGAAAAATATTTGAAGGTTGTAGCTTTTCTTATTTCCGAAAGAATTGCATATAAAAAATATATATATAAAATAATTCGACGTTCGGTCAACTTTAACTCGTCAGATATGGTCGAAAACTGCAATTGTAAGCTAATACTCTTACAGTATAGTAATATTCAATCATTTGTCTTCATTTTGAAAGAAATTGGAAGTCTCTAGGACAATATTTAGATTTATGGTGAATTTTTTTGAAAAAAAAATATTTGTTTATGTCCGCGCGTTACGAATTCATGCATTATTTTGTGATAATATTTTTCTCTGTGTTGCTTTTATCGTTTTTACAATGTGTTATATACCAAAATGATCGCAATTTAGTGTACATTACAACGAAAAAAGAGTAACTTGGTTACCTTTAACCGTTTTGCGCACAGAGCGATTGAATACAATTATATATGAAATTTCGTTTTTGCGCTATCATATCGCATTTTTTATATAGATAATGATAATTTTTTTCATTTCTGATGTGCATACTAAACTTCAGAAATGACAAAAAAAGGAGCCAAAAAATGAACTCTTAATCTTGAAAACTAAGCGCGCTGTGATTTTTTGAAAAAAAGATTTTTTTCCGCCTCCGCGCTCACTCCGAAACCCCTCCGGCACACGGGAGACAATTTTTTATTTACCGCTCCGGCGTAAGAGGGTTAATATTAATTTTAGAATAAAAATTCCATATTAATAAACATTACCTTAATATAATTTATCTAGCCCGATTAACCCTCTTACGCCGATTGGACGTATTAAACGTCGAGTCAAAATGTCTCCCGTATGCCGATTGGACGTATCATACGTCGGCTCAAAAAAGTTTTTTTTTTAATTTGTGGAAAAATACTATAGGCTACCAGCCGAAAACTTTTGAAATCACGCGCCTTGGGGGATGCTGGGAGTTCACGGATCAAGGCGTTGTTTTGTTTACAATCGCTACGCAGGAGCGCAAGCGCGAATTTCTTTCTTTATCGCACTAAAAAGTATCAGTGACACAATCTCAAAAATTATTTCTTCATCACTTTGACATAATTTTTGCACCATTTTTTATTATCCTTTACATGAAGTATTATATATGAAAATGTGCGCAATCTCATTTAAAATACAACAAAAAAATACTCATGATTGTAGCTTTTATCAGTTTGAAATATTTTCATTATAAATAACGATAAGTGCCAAAAATTTGCAACCTTCGGGTTCAACTTTGGACTCTACCAAAAAATGGTCGAGGAAACGCAATTGTAAGCTAAAATTCTTATAATATAGTAATATTCAATCATTTGCCTTCCTTTTGCAAACAAATTGGGGACGTCTCTAGCACAATATTTCGATTTATGGTGAATTTATGAAAAAACTTTTTCCTTGCGTTCGTGCGATAACTCTTCCGATAAATTTTTTCGTGCGATTGTGGTAATGTTTGCACCCTTTTAAATTTGCTGTTACATAAAGTTTGTTTTATATAGGAAATGTGCGCAATTTCATGCACAATACAACAAAAACAACCCCTGGTTGTAGCGTTTTATCAATTTTGAAATATTTTCATTATAAATAACGTTAAGTGCAAAAATTTCAACTTTCGGCAACTTTGACTCTACCGAAATGGTCGAAAAACGCAATTGTAAGCTAAAACTCTTATATTCTAGTAATATTCAATCATTTACCTTCATTTTGCAACGACTTGGAAGTCTCTAGCACAATATTTCGATTTATGGTGAATTTATGAAAAAGAAAAAAAACATTTTCCTTACGTTCTCTGTAACTCTTCCGAAAAAATCAGAATTTTTGTTGCTGTTGCGATTGTCGAAATGTTTGCACCATTTAAAATTAGCTGTTACATAAAGTTTTATATATGAAAATGTGCGCAATTTCATGTAAAATACAACTAAAAATGATTGAAGGTTGTAGCTTTTCTCTTTTTTCAAAATATTTGCATATAAATCATGATAAAATAGAAAAAAAACCACGTTCGGTCAAATTTGACTCTACCGAAATAGTTGAAAAACGCAATTGTAAGCTAAAACTCTACGGCCTAGTAATATTCCGTCATTTTTCTTCATTTTGAAACAAATTTGAAGACTCTAGAACAATATTGTGATGTATGGCGAATTTTTGAAAAATATATTTACCTTCACTCCGCGCGCCGATTCGCGGCAGCAAGTCTCCGAAATACGTACATCGCATTATCCTAATATTTGCTCCTTTTCATATTAGCGTTTTATAGAGTTTCATATATCAAAATGTGCGCAAATTCGTGAAGAATACAATAAAAAATAATTGAAGGTTGTAGCTTTTTCCATCTCTGGAATATGTGCATATAAAAAAAATATATATAAAAATTTCGACATTCGGTCAAATTTAACTCGTCCGAAATGGTCAAAAACTGCAATTCTAATCTAAAACTCTTACAGTATCGTAATATTCAATCATTTGTCTTAATTTAGAAACAAATTGAAAGTCTCTAGAACAATATTTAGAATTACGGTGAATTTTTGAAAATAACATTTTTTTACGTCCACGCGTTACGAATTCGTACATCATTTGTTGATAATATTTTTCCGGGGTGTTTGCTTTATTGTTTTACTATATATTATATATCAAAATGATTACAATTTAGTGTACAATACAACGAAAAAAAAGTAACTCGTTAGCTTAGACCGTTTTTTGCACAGCGTGATTTGAATACAATTATCTATGAATTTTTTTTTTTGCTACCATATATCGCATTATTTACATATGATAATGATATTATTTTTCATTCTGATGATTGCATACTAAACTCAGGCAATGAAAAAAAAAATGAGCCAAAAATGAACTCTTAACTTCAAAACTAAGCGCGCCGTGATTTTTGAAAAAAATTATTTTTTCCGCTTCCGCGCTCACTCCAAACCGGCGCCGGCATACGGGAGAGGTTTTGATTTTTAGGGCTTCGGCGTAAGAGGGTTAACCACATTGAAAAGGAGGAGGGAATCTGAATACAATTTCCCCTTCGGACAGAATAGGAGAAAACAATCAAAGAAATATATATCATAGGCAGTCAAAATTCAACCCAAGGTCTAAGATACTAACAACTCAAAGTCTCCTACCATAATACGCCAACTGCGGTTAGCACCGGACAAGGAGTAAGTGCATAGTCAGTCCGTCTGTACTAAAGTCAGGTGACGACCAGGTGACCAGTCAGACGAATCGAGGACAGCAAGGCTGCACCCTGAAGACTATCAAGCACTATTCTTTCCTGAAGGATGAGTGTCTGGACTGTCTGGGCGATTCAAAGCTAAGCAAACGGGTGGGGGTGTATCAACGCAACCCAACTCGCCAGCAACAAATCGGCTCATGAGCAACTCCTAACTCGAGCTTTCTGGTGCCAAGAGAAAGGAGCGCCAGAGCAAAAAAGGGATTTTGACGTAAGGAAAAATCTATTTCTGGGCGATGGTTCGTTGTCGTAGCGAGCGATATCCCTTTAATCCATTATTTCTAAGGTAAATGAACTAACAAATACCAGAGAATAAATAAAATAAAGAAAAGGTCAGTATAACTGACTTGCTCACCCTCCAAGAGGGCGTCGGTATGAACACCTAGGGGCGCGATGTGAGACCACTACCACGAACCTCTTACCAATAGAAATCTCCTACGACAAAACCCCACAAGAGGGGAGCCGACCCACAGAATGGCAGCAACTACTACTACTCCATCCCACGCTACCGACTGCTGCGCCTCTGGTGGCCATCCTGATGTTAGCAGACAATCTTGAGCGCAGGGATGGGTAGGGTGGGATTTCGCTGGGCGACACGAACCAATCGCCCAGAAATAGATTTTCCTTACGTCAAAATCCCTTTTCTGGGCTCAGTTCGTGTCGCTGCGCGAAAATCGTACCAGAGAATTAGCACAAGATTTTTGTAAATGAAAATAATGGTCTCAATAAAACTTAAAATAATATAAAGTATTATAATTGCCAGAAAAATATACATATACACAATTGTTTATACAAGTTAGAAAAATAAATACTTAAAATTAGCTTAAAGTTAACATATATGTACAGGGCTTACATGGAATATATGTTGAACTTAACCTCTGTGTATACTTATTACATACAGTAGTAAATAAAGCAATTATAATAATAAAAATGATTCTGAACAAAACTTAGAATATAATATAGTAATAAATTTATATGTCTTAATATACAAAACCCGTAACCATTGTAAAGGTTGATGTGTCACCCTAGCATAAAATAAGGGGGACCACATCATAGAGATCATTATATACAAACAATTGTGGGTGACCATAGCAAAAAAATAAGGGACACCCACTGTACCATCACAAGAGCAGCTAAGACTCAAGGTAGACGTAGATGAACATGGTAGGTATAGACAAACTGTTGAATGAGATAGGTAGAAAGGAGATCTGGATCTTCAAACTTAAGATTAAGCAGAGTCGGGGGAAACTATGTTACCCGCCGCAACTGCTGAAAATTTCAGAGCTTCCAAGGACTTAAGTAATGACGCTTAAATACTGTCGGCGATTTCCATCCAGTATACTTTTTTAAATCATCAAAATTCATGTGTTGGAAATAGTTAATTGAGGTGGCAACTGCCCTGGACATCATGAGCTTTAGGGAAGAGATCAGCGTTGGCTTGTCTTAATAAAGTACAGGATCTGTTGCCTAATACCTTTAATAGATAAAGTACCACCTTTTTCTCTCCTAAAGAGAGGACCCGAAGAGGATGAGGATGTCCTGGACAGAAAAGGCTCGTAAGGTCGATACTGGACAAAGAGAAACATCTTGCGGAAGGGGTATAACCTTCCACGGTTCCCACCTCAACAAAGGATCCTCATTCTTTGCTAAAAAGCTATGTTCGGAGAAAGTAGAACTTCCCCTGAGGGAAGAAATTCTATATGATTCGGATCTCTGGATAACGCCGACAGTTCTGAAATTCTAGCTCCTGAAGCCAAGCTTAATAAAAATAGAGTTTTTCTTAAGAGCATTATAAATGAACATGTCGTATTGTCTGTTTCTGAAGCCAGCTTTAGAACATCATTCAAGAACCCACGACACTGACGTAGGCCTTACTGAAGTCTAAGTCTAGCACAAGCCTTGGGAATAGACAAGAAGTAAGAATCTGTCAAGTCTATGTTGAAACCGAGTTGAAAAATCTTCTTCAAGGCTGACTTGTTTGTCGTAATAGTGCTAGCTGCTAAGCCTTTTTCAATAAAGATCTGAAAAAAGGATATAGCTGAATTGATTGTCATGATTCTAATATCTGATTCTCTCAGGAAGATTGCCAACTTTTTGACTGCAGCATCATACTGTCTCAAAGTTGAATCCCTTTTATCAGATTCCAAGAAAAGAATATTTTGTGGATCAATATCTGCATCTTTTTTAGCCGCAAACTTCATGAAGTCCATAAAGTTAGGGTTTTGAGAATTCCTGAGGAAGCGAACACAGTCTTCGTTTGTACAGACTGGGAGAGCCATGGGATTGGGAATCCGAAGAGGACGAAGACCCAGTTCCAGAATCAGAGGGTACCAATTGCTCTTCGGCCAGTCTGGGGCTACTAGAGCTACTTGACCCTTGAACGTCCTGAGTTGTTCAGTACCTTCAGGAGAAGATTCACTGGAGGAAAGACATAAATCTTCTCCCAGTTGTTCTAATCTATGGACAAGGGCATCCGTGCATAGGCCAGAGGGTCCAGGGTTGGGGGCCACATCAACATGGAAGTTTTGTGGGTTCGCTTGAGATGCGAAATAGATCTACTTGCAGACCTGGAACCCTCCGGAGAATCCATTGGAACGAACTGTTGTCCAGTGACCATTCCGACTCCAGAGGAACTGAGTGGGATAGAGCATCTGCTATGACGTTTCTCACTCCAGCTATATGGGTGGAGGAGAGGTGCCAACTGAAACTTGTCCGCTAGGGAGAAGATGGGCTACCATGACATGATTCAGATGTTGTGACTTGGAGACCTCCCCTGTTTACGCAATGGACTACCACTGCGCTGTCCAGAACTAGCTTTATGTGGGAGTTCTTTGGCGGACGTAATCTCTTCAGAGTCAAGAACACTGCCATCGCTTCTAATACGTTTATGTGAAGCTGGCGGAACTGGGTGACCAGGTTCCTTGAACCTTCTTGAACTGAGAATATCCTCCCCAGCCGCTTAATGAAGCGTCCGTGTGGATGTAATCCCCGGAGGAGGAAACTGAAGGGGTACTGAATTGACAGGTTCTTCAATTTTGCCCAAGGGCGCAGACGATTCCGTTAGAATCTGTGGGATTGATGATAACTTGTCCCTGGATCTGACATTTACTCCGTGAGCGCCAGATTCTGGTTAGGTCTTTCAGTTTTGCTTTCATCAAGATGTTTGTCACTGACGGCAAATTGGAGGGAACCCAGGATTCTTTCCTGGCTTCTCCTTGAAGCATATTTGTGCTTTAGAAATTGCTTTACTGACTTCGCTATTTCCTTTCTCTTGGCTGATTGGAATCGACAGAGTATGGGAGGATAAAGATTCCATTGAATGCCCAGCCACGAAAAGTTGGACTCCGGAGTGAGTCTTGATTTTGTTCTGTTTATCTTGAACCCCAGATACTCTAGGAACTGGATTACTTTCAGTGTGGCTTTGTGACATTCCTCGACTGTTGGAGCCTAAATCAACCAATCGTCGAGATACGCTACTACCATTATCCCCTGAGACCTCAGTGTTGGACGACTACTTCCGCCAACTTCGTGAACACCCTGGGTGCCACGTTCAGACCGAAGGGAACTACCTTGAAGGAGAATGCTTGATCTCCTATCTTGAAGCCCAGATAAGGGCGAAAGTGTCTTGCAATAGGGATATGATAGTATGCGTCTGTAAGATCGATAGAGGTGGTGACGGCCCCACGGGGAAGTAAGGTCGCACCTGCGAGATAGTCAGCATTTTGAACTTGTCGCAGCGAATGGCCAAGTTTAAGACGGGACAAGTCTAAGATTACCCTTCTTTTTTGTGAGCCTTTTCTTTGGCACGCTGAATAAGCGACCTTGAAACTTTAATCTGTTGACTCTCGCTATTGCTCTTTTCTGAAGGAGGTCCTCCGCATACTCCGTCATTTCTTTTGATGGAAGTGAAGGAATGGTCTGGATGGAGGAGGATCCGCAATCCAACTCCAACCCAGGCCTTTTGACACAATGCTCTGTGCCCAATTGCTGAATCCCCACCGATGTCGGAAGAGAAACAGCCTCCCTCCTACCTTCGAGCTCACTGTTGCTGGATTGAGTGACCTCCGCGGCCTCCACGGAAGTGTTTTCCCCTGTTGAGAGACCTTCCTGATCCTCTCTGACGAAAGGATCCCTAGCTCTTCCTCCCCTGCCAAAGCGGTCATATTGCTGAAAGGCCTGGCCTTCGAACACTTGGTTAAAGGCTGGGAGACAGCGTAGGAGGTGGAAGGCTGAGGCTGGGGGGAAATCACATAAATAGGTGGGTTGACTGAGCCTTAGAAGTAGAGGGTTGGGCTGATTGTACCAAAGGTACAGCCGAAATAGCCTGGGTAAAGTGTTGCTGCTTCTTTTGGTAAGGCTGGTAACGCTTAAGTTTCTTCTGAGACTTACCTTTGGCAGCTTGGTCTTGGCGTCTCTTCGCTGTGAGACCCCAACGATCTTTAAGGCTCTGGTTGAGCCTTGTTGCTTCAGCTTGGACCTCCTTGACCATCGACTCAGGAAAGAGGTCTGCCCCCCCAGATGTTGGAGGAAAGCAACTTATTCGGCTCATGACGAATAGTTGCTTCTTGGAGGACATGTTTCCGGCAGTTAGTACCTGGCTGTAGCAAACTCAAACATGTCCGACTGGACGGTCTGCGTCTGGGACTTGGTCAGGAGCTTGAAGAGCAGCTCAGAAGCATAAGAAATAGCCGCTACTTCTGTCATTGCCATGGTATTAATGGACCTGGCGAGCCTAGTCTTGGCCTCAAATTCAGCTTGAATGAGGCTGTCAGGAAGCCTAGGCAGCTTCTCGCCAAACTGATCCATAGCACAGTCTGGTTTGAGCTTGCCAGCCGAAAAGGTGTTGGGCAATTCTTCCCACAATTCTCCAAGTGAAGGGAGCAAAGGAGATGTGGGGTTTGCTTCCTTAATGAGGTGTAACGATTCCCCCTTCTGGGCAGCTGGAATGGTGACCGTTGCTATCTTGGTAAGAAAGGGAAGAGGAGTTCCCTCCTCCATCGTAAAAATGGTGAAGGGACTCTTGAAGGCTTGTATTCTCGTGTTAGAACAATCCATCTCTAAACACCTGAGCCATTCTCTTTGAGCCTGGTCACGTGAGTAGAGGACTGTCTCCTTAGGTACCTTATCATCTCTAGTCATGGCTGCGTCAGTAAGTCTGGCGTAGCCAATGAACGGCGGTTGGAGGCCCTCCGGGTAGAACTCGAAGTCCTCAATCCTTCGATGTACCACATTCCGGAATAGAAATAAGGCCGTCCTGGAAAAGGGGCGTATGACGCCACTCTCCAGGGGTTGTTCATAGAGAACGGAGGCAGAGAGTCATGAGGTGGAAGCTGAAGCAGTCCAGCACCGAAAGCTGGAGGAGTAGCTAGAGGGGCCTGATTAAGTCCGGCGATGATATTGTCCTGAGACGTAATCCTATCGGACAACCGGGAGAACATCTGCTCCATGCTGCTCCTCAGAGAGCCGACCAAGTCTCCCATGTGTTGCAACAATCCAGCATTGGGATCCAAAGCCGGAGCTGCTGCGGAGGTAGAGGGATAACTTGGAACCGGTACCAAGGGGAGAGGAGAGACTGCCGGCTCAGCCGGAAGTACGGGGCCTCTCCTTGGAAGACCTGCTCTTCGAGGACTTTGAGCTTGAAGCAGAAGCTCTAGACTTCTCTGCTCCGGGGTTTGCAGCCGGAGGACTTACGAGATGTTGACGCCGACGAAGTCTTTTTGGACGACGACGACATCTTTTTGAGG
The DNA here is from genome assembly GCF_015104395.2 of Macrobrachium nipponense. Taxonomy (NCBI): domain Eukaryota; kingdom Metazoa; phylum Arthropoda; class Malacostraca; order Decapoda; family Palaemonidae; genus Macrobrachium; species Macrobrachium nipponense. Next base: position 50,175,520 of record NC_061095.1, on the reverse strand, counting down.
GTTTTTAGTACCCTCTGGCCCTTGATCTTAGGTTTCACCGAAGCGTCGGGAGGGTGAAGCATAAAGGAGCTCAGCTCCTGTAAAGCCTTGGAAGGAAGCTGGAGAATTAGCAGGAGAAGAAGACCCAGTGGCGCCCAAGGGAAGCCCTTGGGCGTCCAACGTACCTACCTCGACCAACAGGTCGTCAACACCTACCATCGTTTCTACATTCAAATCCAGGTGTCGCGACTTCCGATGAGATATTGTGGCCTGGTTCCTTTATCGAAGTGGCGATCTGCTGTTGGATCGCCGCCATAGTCGGGGCTGCTTCTGCCGGGGGGAACAGCAGGACAGCCATCCTCTTCTCCAGGATGTAGGGCTGTCCCTTGGCGGCGTTCTTCCCGAATCCGCCGACCCAAGCCCTCAGGGTTGCCAGAGCGGTCTCTCTAACGGCGGGAGCCTGGAAGAGAGGGCGTTATTAGTTTTAAGTTTAAACTTAAAATTAAAACTTAACTAAGACTAGCTTAACCTAAAAGTCATCGGGGATGTAATACCCAATATAAAAGAGCTTAAGCTTAAAATAAAAGATTAAAATTAAACTTAAGATCTAAAACATTTATTGGAATTTATGTACGTAGTTGGAAATACTTACCCCATCTAAGAACTGACTCACGAGATCGTAACATATGGTGCAGGTTTCGTGGAACCAGACCTGCAGATCCCAGCAGAGTCGCGCACGGAGCGTGGGACCTGCAGACTTCGTGTCCACAGGGGTCCTGGAGCATGGCGTTGCATCCCGGATGCTCACAGTTGGTGGTCTGTAAGTGAAAAAGATACATGAGTACCATAAAAGACATCACTTACAGGCTAATAGAACTCCGATGCATGCCGAGAGCGAAAAAATTTTGGGCATAACCCCTCCCTTACCGCCTGAATAGGCTATAACCCCGGAATGATCCGGTGTGACAACGTAGGTAAGGGAGGAACCCGGCTTAAGCTAGCTTAAATTAAACTTATGATAGCAAACTTAAAATAAACTTAAAATACACTTAAGCATAAATAGCACTAACGTACCGGAATAGTTCCAGTTCGCGGAGGTGTTCGTCTCCCGGTATACCGATGAGACGGGATGGTTATTTAAAAGACCAACTGTATGCCTGAGGTCCGCCCGCAAGCGGGGGAACCAGCTCCCTTCCTCGTGATGACGGAGCTCCGGTAAGATAAAAAAGCACCAACAATCCGGGAAGGAGCGAGAGTGCGAAACAGACTCGAGCAAACAACGGGGCAAACGGAGTAACAAAGGAGGGGGAAGGCCAATCCCCCTACCCAGTCACAACAAAGCACCGTGAAGCAGAGAGAACGGTCAAGTCCAGTCCTGTGTCTGTCCAGCCTCCCCTACTCCCTCCGCGTAGGGAGAGAGGGAGACAGGCCCGGGTGGAGCGAGCGAGGACGGACCTCCCTCCCCCCGGCTCTATGGGAGAGCGGGAGGAGGGCCAGGGCGGGTGACTGGAACGGCGCCCTGGCTTACTTCGCGATCACATGGTGACCACGAAGCGGGTAACTCGATAAAACACAAAAAAAAAACATAGCCTAGGTTAATGCAACCAAACTAATCAGCGAGATTGCTATCGTAGATGCAACAAAACTGATGAGAGGAAGCAATAAAACTGATGGGGACCATGATATCAGAACCTAGGCTACGCTAACGTGCCAGATGCCGTAGGCTAACCTAAAATACACAAAATCACTAAAAATTAAATTAAAATGAAAGTAGGAAAATAAAACAGTAGGAGAAAAAATCCAGGAGTGTACGACTAACCCGAGAGAAAGTCTACCACTCAAAGCTAGCCGGGGCCGATACTAAGAGCTGTGGCTAGGGTCTGGATAGAAACTAAATGCCTACGCAAGGTAAAGAAGACATGCATGCATGACATAAACCAAGTAGGCTGGACCCCTAACATAATATAGATAACTAGTAATAGAGCATAAAGTAAAAGGGAAGGTTCAGGTATGGAAGACCAAGAACGAACCCGCCACGAGGCAGAACAATGCGCCATGCTTCCGGCCGCGAGCCAGTATTTATACTACGGCAAATACTGACTCAAAGCTGGAAAAAACTAAATAGGAACCTTACGGATTACTTAACTTAGCTGATGCGATGGCTGAACCGCTCCATAACTAGATAAATCCTCGCAAAGGGGCACGAAAAACACAGAGACAAAAAAGTACGTCTGGTAAGGTGTGCGCTAACAGAAAGGATGGCCACCAGAGGCGCAGCAGTCGGTAGCGTGGGATGGAGTAGTAGTAGTTGCTGCCCATTCTGTGGGTCGGCTCCCCTCTTGTGGGGGTTTTTGTCGTAGGAGATTTCTATTGGTAAGAGGTTCGTGGTAGTGGTCTCACTCGCCCACCCTAGTGTTCATACCGACGCCCTCTTGGAGGCGTGAGCGAGTCAGTTATACTGACCTCTTTATTTTATTTATTCTCTGGTATTTGTTAGTTCATTTACCTAGAAATAATGGATTAAAGGGATATTTCGCGCAGCGACACGAACTGAGCCCCGAAAGGAGATTCAGTTCCCGAAGGATGAATGCCTGACAGTCCAACCTGGTCTCATGTTACACGATCATCGGGGGTGTATCAACGCCACCGACTTCGTTGACAAGAAACTCAGGGCTACTAAATGTCGCCTGATCTCGCACGAGTGTCTGACTCCGAGAAAAACAGGTGAGACAAAAAGTAGATGGTGAGCGAGTCACTAGATGACAGCAGACGATCCATCGACTAATTCCCTGTCCAGGACAGTGGAAGAAGCAGGAGTCGTCAGGACAAGCGAACCAGTGGCTAGTCCTAGGTCGGCATCGACTCTGGGAGAAGCGTAGTCGCCAGTGCCGACAACCCAGTGGCTGGTACCATTTCACATTGACAATGGAAGCAGCATGAGTTGCCAAGCAGTCAGTCCTTGTCATCAACAACACCTAAATACCGAACTGCCTAATTCCCATTATAACTACGTCAAAAACTGCCATGGGTTTATAATACAAAAAACAAAAAAATATATACAACAAAACAAAAATTAATGAATAATATACAGGTAGCAACCAAACGTAAAACAGGAAGACTACCTAATTCTCCTGTCTGACGACCTGGTCCTGCCATCACCAACGGGCCCAAAGAACGAAGGTCGCCTAAGAAACTAGAGAAATATCCCTCAAGTAAAAAGAGGCAAAAACAGAATTAGAACACCAAGTCGCCCGCCTCAAGCATCTTGCGAACTGAGACGTTCTTCATAAAAGCTACTGATGTAGCAACTGCTCTAATACTGTGTGCTCTCGGCGTCTGGTCTTCCCCGGCAGCCGAACCACCAGTTTTAACGATCAGATCTCTGAGAAAAAAGGATACACCATTCTTTGAAATAGGTCTCTGACATTTCGGGGTGAAAAACAAACAGATGACGGGGACGACCCTGAATGTCCTTCGTGCGGCATAAATAGCAGAGAGCGCCCTAACAGGGCAAAGAACTAATTCCTCATTTAAATTACCGACAAAGTCGACCAGCGACTTCAGTACGAAAGACCTGGGAATGGGATTATCAGACGATTCAGTCTTTGCGACAAATTCAGGAAGGTATGACAAAATCATGTCTTGTCCAGATCTGGCAACCAGAAAAGAGAGTGCTTGCAGTTCACCCACCCTCTTGGCTGTAGCCAGCGAGACAAGGAAGAGTGTCTTAGAAGAGAGGTCCCTAAATTTGGCAGAATTCAGAGGCTCAAACGGAGGGAACCTTAAGGCTTGAAGGACTTTTGTTAACGTCCCCTGTCGGAGGCGAAACACTGCGGCCTGGGTCGAGATAGGGAAAAAGATCAAAGTTAAATCTCTAATGACATAAGATGAAGAGATCTCAGGGAGCCTTGCCTTAAAAACATAGGAAAGCATAGACCTATAACCCTTAATGCACGAAGGTGACAGAGCCCTGTCATGATGTAAATGAACTAAAAACTCCGCTACTTTCGGTAAGGAAGGTCTAGAAATTGAATGTCCTTGAGACTTACACAACGTCTGTAAACCGTCCATTTAGCCTGATAATTTACTCTGGTTGATTGCCATCTGGCAAGAGCCAACTGTCGCGCCACTCTGGAGGAGAAACCCTTCGTGCTTGGAGAACCTCCTGACAGTCTCCAGGCCTGAAGATGAGCATGTGGAGCCTCTGATGGAACCGATGAAAATGGGGTTGTTTGAGAAGATCTGGCTCTCTGGCAGGCAAATGGGGGGTTCCACCAGTGCTTCCAGAAGGTCGGGAAAACCACTCCTTCTGTGGCCAGAAGGGGGCGATCAAGGTGAGATCCAGACGCTTGGTTGCCTCACTTTGTTGAGGACTGACCTCACCAGAGAGAAACGGAGGAAAAGCATAGGCTTGAAGTCCCTCCCAGTCCTGCAAAAGAGAGTCTGTCCCGGCACTCTGAGGAGTCTGGTAAGGGGCGAAGAATATCTGGCACCGAAAATTCAGTGGGGTGGCAAACAGATCGACTGTGACAGGCCATTTCTTCCTGAGGCTGTCGAAGACTTCCTGGCAAAGTGTCCATTCCGACCCTTGAACTTTGTTCGGTCTCGACAAGGTGTCTGCTAGACGTTGTGATGGCCCAGGATAAATGAGGGGAACCAACGTAATCCCCCTGTCTTTCTGCCCAACACAGGATTGATCGGGCTTCTTGAGTGAGAAGATCCGACTTTGTGCCGCCTTGGTTTCTCAAGTACGAGACTGCTGTGGTGTTGTTGACAAAGATCGCGACAACCGACTCCAACAGTTGATCCTAGAAATGAAAGAAGGCCTAGGTACACTGCCCTTAGTTCTCTCCAATTTATTGACATGATCCTCTCCTCCTCTAACCAAAGGCCCGAAGCGGCTTCGGAGCCCAGGTCGTGCGCCCCAACCAACCTTGATCCGAGGCGTCTGACCAAAACATTAGGTCCGGAGGAACCGAAAGAAGAGATGTACCTGACTTGAGGCGGTGAACTTGTATCCACCAACGGAGATCCTTCCGACATTGTGGAGAAGAGGCGACGAAATCCCATGACTGGTGAAGTGTCGACTGAAGGGACCTCATTCTGAGATGACCTCCGGGAACCAGTTGGATGAGGGATGACAAATGGCCTAGGAGAGACCTCCAAAGAGAAACTGGCTGCGTTACGGAGGACAAAAATTCTTCGATCAGACTCAGAAGCTTGTCTATCCGTTTCTGAGCGGGAGAAGCCCTCAAAATCTGGGAATTCAAAACAATCCCCAGATAAGTCATGATCTGGCAAGGGATTAGATTGGACTTGTCGAAGTGACACGAATGCCAACTCACACAAAGAGACAGAACTATCTTCCCTTGACCGGAGACATTTCTCTAGAGATTCGGCCTGGGACTAGCAATCGTCCAGATACCGAAGCATCCTTACATTTAACTGATGCAGAATAGCTGAAACAGGAGCCATCACCGAGAAAAGACCTGTGGAGCAGTGGTGAGCGAAATAAAGGGTCTTGAACTTGAAAAACTCCCGAGTCCGTGAAAAACCGAAGTAAGGTCTGCTTCTTGGATGGATGGGGATTTGCAGATAAGCATCCTGCAGATCGATTGGAAATCATCCAGTCCCCCCTCCTGACGGATGAAAGAACAGTCCGGACCATCTCCATCCTGAACTGGACTTTAGAATGAACTTGTTCAAGACCGAAAGATCTATGCTGGGGCGCCAGGCACCCGAGGCCTTTAGAACTACAAACATCCGAGAGTAAAACCCGGGAGAAGGAGGAGCTCGCTCTATGGCATCTTCTCAAAGAGGGCCGAAAGCTCCTTCTCCAAGGCTTGACCCCTGATTGAGTGAGGGGAATAACTGTGAACTCGAGAGGACGATTGGAAATTGGAGGTCTGGAAACAAAAGGATCTTGTAAACCTTCTTCAGGACCTCCACCACCCAAGCATCCACCGCTCTCCCCTGCCAAGCTGACCAATGGCGGGAGAGACAAGCTCCTACGCGGTCTCCAGGCGAGGGGTGATGACTCCTACTCCGAAAATTCTTACGCAGAGACAAGGAAGAAGAAGAAGAAGAAGAAGAAGAAGAAGTCCTCCTGGAGGTTGAGCTCTTTCTCTGCCCTTAGAGCCACGCCAAGAAACCTCTCTCGCGTTTCAAAGGGTGAGCACCAGAGGATGAAGTAGAGGCACCAGCAACCTGAGATGTACTCTGGAAAAAAGAGCCGAAGGAGGTTGTTGGGCTGGAGCAGAAGGTACAGATCTGGTCCTAAACTTACGCTTACTCCTGAAGGAACGGGAGGAAGACCAGAGGAAAAAGCTCTTGATAAGGCCCAGAGAGCTTGGGAAGAGGCATCACCTTGATGTTCCTTCAAAACCTCAGAAAGCACAGACATATCGAAAAGGAAATCGCCAAAAGGAGAAGAGGACAACAGACGGGTTCTCTGAATCTCCGATACAGAGGAGGGTAACTGCGACAAATACAGGTTACGCCTAGAGAAACAAGAAAGGCCTGCATTGAAGCAGCAAGCTCGTTCTGATGTACAGAAGCGATTGAAATGGACGAGCAGAATTTCTCAAAAAGAGGAGCATCAGGAGGAACAAACCCGGAGTCCTTGATATTACATTAAAAGCCCTCCGAGGACCCACATATTGAAGGATTGAGCTTCTTGTAAGGAGCTCATAACAGAACTCCATAGCAATAAAATCTTCAATTGAGACAGAGACCAAAGCCTTAGAAGGCAAGGGTTGACTTGAAAGTCAGAACAAAATCAGGATTTGGCTTGGGGGGGTCGAGAGAATGAAGAATCATCCGCCACCTGATAAAACTCCTCTCCGGTGTCGTAGAAGAGAAGAGAGCTTCCTTCCCTTCCCGCTCACCTTCGAAAGTTTAGCGGCAACGTCCGCCCCTCACTCTCGCGAACCTCTGGGCAAAGGGAAAACGTAAAAATTCCTGTGACCGGAAGGACCGTCAAGAAAAAATCCCTTCCGAATACAACGAGGCGGAGGCTGCTTCTGCTCTTTAGGCCTCGTCCTGAGGAAGAAAACTCAAAATTAAATCAAAAAGTTCTTGAATTCTACATCATGACATCCATTCAAGGAAACATCAATATCACACGAATCCACGTCATCATCATCATCATCGTCAGATCCTAACTTAGAAACTTCCCCTGAAGTAAAATCCTGACAACTAGCTATCTTAGGCCTGACACTAATATCCCTCCCCCCTTCTCCTAAATAAGCGCCCTTTGCACTGGTTACGGGACTAACAGGGGACACGTTGGGTAAAGATTCGTTAGGCACCTGCCCGGACCGTATCCCCCCTAGGCCTTCGCCACGACGGGGTTCACAAGCCGGGGTATCTGGTCGCACCGTTACCATGGTGCTGTCGACAGGTACCTGACGAGGAGCTGAAAATGAAATCTAAAAGAGTGTTAAACATTCTAGTAAAGGCTTCTTGAAAGTTCTCTGACAGATTGTTAAACTTAGCTGAAATATCTCTTATCTAGACTAAGCTGTAATTTCTTAAAATTCTGTTTCCAGGTAGTTTCCATTGCCAAAAATCTTTGAATCTACATCAGAAATAAATTCACTAATTA
>NC_061095.1:50141547-50167435 GCF_015104395.2 Macrobrachium nipponense | reverse complement strand
TATGTAATGCATAAGGCTTAGGAAAAGCAGCCATTTGTATGAAACATACTGAAGATCCAATTTTGTCTGTATTTAAATGATGTTTAGATACAGCACTTCTTGTTAGATTTATAGTTTATAGTAAGAGTTACACTGCAGCCAGTAATTTTACTGTAGAGTTGTATGGAATTTTAGTCATCATTAAAAAAGTAGTCACTGTAGAAATCAGATTACCTTTTTATGCAAAAACTTGTGGGCAAATGTGTTTTTTAACTTGAGCACTTTGTTGGTTCACTCATTTTTAGTTTCCTGTAAAAGAAAAATATTGCGAGGGCTATTTGTCAGTCCATCTGCAATTTTTCCTATCCTTTGTTAGATCTTAAATGCTTCTAAGGCTAGAAGACTGCAAATTGTTATGTTGATCATCCGCCCTCCAATCATCAAACTATGATCATGCATCTGGCACTGCTACACTATACAGCCAGTCCCCAGTTTTCACCGGACTTGGTTATCTGCGATCCAGTCTTATAGCGCTCGTCTAGCACCATAAAAATCAACTATGTATGGTGCTATAACAGGCCAAATTCCGATTATAGGCACCATAAGGTGCCTTACTGGCGTTTCTGATAACTAGTTATTGGTTGTGCCATAATGGTGCCGTAAATCGCTGAGTTTCGGTTAACGGCAGTTTTCGCTTGTCGGTACCCCCTCGGGAACGGACCCCCGCCGATAACCAGGACCTGCCTATTTGCCAACAACACAGGCCACCACTGGTCTGTGGCTGAAAGTTTCATGGGCTGTGGCTGAGGGTTTCATACAGCATTATAAGCTGTACAGAAAACTCAATTCTTTGCTGCATTTTTTACTTGTTTAATTGGTGATGCATTGTGAAATATAGTGCAATGCAAAGTAGTACCTATCTAATTATGCTTGGTTCTGGTATATGGGTCAACTTTGAAAGGAAGAGGCAAATACTCTAGCCAAGGTAACTGGAAAGCTAAATTACTTCCAGGGAGATACTACTTATGTGGATGGGTTTGGTGTCTGTATATAAGAAGTTCATTTCTTTGTGATGTGTATTGCTTTGGGGATTGTGCAAACCCAATGAGTATTTTCAAAGGATGCAAGATGTCAAAATGTCAAATACAAACAGGCCTTCTGTACCCAACATAAACATATAGTGGAGATTCGTTGCCATTTTGTCATTGCCTTGATTATGAGATACATGTTGAGTGCCTTGGTTTTGGGGATCTTCCAAATATATTTGTCTTGTGACTGGGATGACAGGCTGATAAAATTCTCAAAAGGAATTTCATTTCAAAAGCTAGATTGAAATGCACTTGAAGTTTCTGGAAATCCTGAATCAATAAAATTTCAATGCTATTAATAAATAAAGCTACCAACATCAGGAACCAGTGATGCCAGGACACCAGATACCCTTACCTCTAAATCATGTGATTTGCTTTGTTACATGAGTTGAAGTGGAATCACAATTTCCATATTCAGGACCCCCATCTAAAGTTGTTTTTATTCTTACTGGTGTAGCACTACCTTCTAAACTTACCGAGTGAAGGGAAGGATTGTGGAGATACCAATTCCTAACCGTAAGGTAATTTTGTACTTTCCAAATGCTGAAACCAAAGTGTGTAGTACTTTCCAATTGCATAGTACTTACATAGGTGCCAGCAGCCAGGGAGACTGACTCCAGTCCGAATGATGGCAAGCCCAGAAAATAGGGTTTGTTACTCTTACACTGGCATTATCAAGAAAAGCGTGTGGCTATGTACATTTTCTTGACTCTCTTCATCCAAATTGAAAGGATTCATTCATAAATCAGAAGTGAAATTTGTACAGGGAAATATTACAGTGTGACTCTTACATCAACTACAGTGCACATTGCAGGCATTACCCCTTTCTGCTGTATCTGAGCAAAACCAGAATTGTACAGGTGCAGCAAAATGAAGTGATGGCAAGAAGAAAGGTAAAAAGGTGCAACAGAATGGCCACATTACCTGAAAAGTAAAGTTCCTTGGTAAGTTTCTGTTTAGTAGTGGTTCTTCAAGCAGAATTCCCCAGGAGTACAGTAGAGCAGTGCTGAGCCCTAATGAATGGCCCTTGGATATTTTAGTCCACAGTTTCTGTAGTAGCCACAGCACGATTCCAGCTACCATGCTAGTGATAAGAATTGCTACCCATAGTTTACCTGCAATATGAATAGTATGTGCATACAATATATACATTTAGTATATCCATATATATAGATAATTGTATATATATTTTTTCTTCTGTGAATTTTTTTAGTATTTCAAGTCCGGATATCATTTTTGGTGAAAGCACAATTTGCAAGTCAGTGATCTTGTGGCTAGTTTAGCATGAGTATTGTTCATTATAATATTACAGTGGAACCTTGGTTTTCGTACGAATTGCTTTTTGTAGACTTTTTCGGACAAAATTTTTTCTCGGGTTTCACACCATTTCCTTGGATTTCGTACACTTGGAAACGCTTCTTCCAGGGCCCACCGTGTGACTAGGCCTGTACTGAGTGCCCAAACAAAGCACCCCATGTTCTCTTGTGACCCCTTCTGCTTTGTGTTCGTTGTTTTTTGTGCCTTTGTGTGCTTTTTTATTCGAGTGCAATTGCTAAATAAGCCATCATGGGGCCAAAGAAAGTTCCAAGTGCTAGCCCTTTTGTAAAAATGGAGAGAACCACTATAGAATTTAAGAAAGAACTCGTAGCACAGTGAAAACTGAAGAGGGGAAGTAACCCCAGATAGTGCCAGTAAAAAAACGAAGATGAATAAGTAACCATAGATAGGTCCTTGATACCTGAACTCCTTCTGGAGGGGATTCCCCTTCCAAAACAATAACCTCTCTTCCTCCTCCTCCCCTTCTCTGCGTCTTCCATACGCTAACTAGTCTTCCATAAAGGTAATAGTGATGTTAAATGTTCATTATTCATTTCATTATTCATTTATATTTCTCATTGTTTTCTGTAAGTAAAATTGTGTTATTCCCTATAAATAATATATTTATACAAGCAGTCCCCAGTTATCGGCGGGGGTTGCGTTGTCGGTGGGGTGCTGATAAGCAAAAACTGCCATTAACTGAAACTCAGTGATTTATGGCAGTTATGGCACCAAGTTTCTTTTAATGGCACTGATAACTGGTTAATAGCACCTCTGTTAGTGCATGTTATGGCGCTATAAATCACCAATAAAATTGGATCTCCATTAACCGAGTTCACCGATAACCAGGGACTGCCTGTATATACATATATTATATATATATACAGTGGTACCTCGACATACGAAAGGCTCAACTTACGAAAAACTTGAGATACGAAAGCAAATACGAAGATTTTTTTTGCTCTACGTACGAAAATAGTTCAGAATACGAAAGGTTGTTGCTGTAAAGTCCCGAGATTCGCCCGGACCACCGATAACAATTTTAAAACTTGCGCGCCGCCAACTGAGTAGACTCACCACCATCCTCCCGCTCTCCCATTGGTTCCTGATGCTAGTCACCACCATAAGATCCTGCTCTCCTATTGGTCAGCATCTCTCCCATGATCCCATCATGCATCTACGTAGCGGCGTGCTTTTTCGGTGACTCAGCAGCATCATCGTTATCGTAAGCATGCTTGGAATTCGTTCGTAAATTCGTTAGTGATTTCGTTGTAGTACTACTTTATCATGTTGTGTGAGAACTTTACTACATGCATATACGTACTACATAACTTAATTACGTACAGTATATATGTAGTCATGGGTTTCAAGAAAGTTGAAGTAGGAAAGAAAAGGATGCTTTCTTTGGAGACAATTAAAAAGTATGAAGCTGGCATGCGATTGAGTGTGATCGCCAAGGAATATGGCCGAAATCGTTGAGGAGGGATCCTGCTCCATTCTCGATTTCTACGGGAATCGAGAGGAACCACCAGCCGATATCGCTTGACGAATTCGGTGGGGGTTTCGCAGACTGCTAGAATTCTACGGAATTTCTAGCGCCGGGAACCTCGCCTATGCTCGAATTCCTGGAATTTCTAGCATTGGGAAGAAGACTGCTGCTGAAGAAGACTATCTCACAGTAGGCGACCAACCTGGAATAGAGAAGAACGGACGGGAATATCCAGTTTGGCTTGAACTATCGTCTTAGTATTCTGTTCACCATTGAAGCTTTCCTTCGAGGAAGACTTCTCCTTCACTCTCTTTGATAGAGATCGAAGGTGGTCGATCTCCAATCCTTATTTTGTTTTCTTGAAGGAAAGAATTTAGGATGGAGATCGTTGTTCAGAATCCTATAAATATACTACGTATATTAACCTCGCGACATGATTCTACTAAGCAGTTGAATTGTCCGAGGGGTAGGCCCATATCCTAGTTATTCTACGGATTGCGACTTAGACGAGAAGTATTCTAATTGAACTGCAACTCGGGGTTGCCTGCAACCTCCCAGGAGTTTCAGTTTCAATTTTATATACTTATGGTTTTGTCACGACAACACCATTTCAACTTTTATATTTACCGAAATCGTTTCGCCCAAATATAATTGCTCGAGCATATCTTGTATGCTCGGTGGTTCTAGCCGAACGCATTCCTTCGTGGAATAATGGATTACCTGGCAACTCAGGATGACGAGTCAGCGAGAGCTCGGGCTCAGCTACTGCGTATTGAACTGCCTGATAGCAGCTCAGTATCAGCTGGGGCCTCCGAGATGCACGGTCAGTTATGTCTCTCTCTCCCCTGCTTTGATTGACTACCTAACCGTATCTCTGCCCAACAATCATGGACTTAGGTCTCTGATTAACGGGGATTCTCGCAATAATGAAGGACCATCTACTGCTGTGACGATAGATTCCATCGCCTTCGACATTGCGAGAATTTTCAACAGAGATATCTCTTAGACTCTTTCATCTTTCTGTTTACCGCACGGTAACAGAAGTCTGTACAAGTCTCCCGCTGCATCGCACTGCGATAATGCGAATGATTTTGCAGACATCTGAGTTTGTCTTCAAAATATCTCATATTCGTAGGTGTACAATTGTTCATTGTTCAACCCGAATTAACAGATATGTCAAAAGACATCGCCTACTCTCCGACCTGACAGCTCTACTTCCAAATGTTCAGCCCATGAGAAGCAGTTCTTCAGGCGGCTTTCCCCTGTGTTTTCATTACTGAAGCAACGCCCCGCTCATTGCAACTACGACTTCTCACCGGACAGCAATGAAATAGCGGTTTAGCGTTTTCAGTCATTTGTAAGCACAGGTTCAGAATCTTGAGAATCCTTCTCTCGATTCATCTGTGAAGACGTAGGTTGCATTCAATATCTACCTTCGTCTTCAACGGTACATAGTGTTGTTTCTCCTTAGCTGAGATTCAACAACTATGAGATGTTTTGCCTTCAGGGACCTCGGTCTCTAGAAGGCAATTGACTTTCGCCTGTTGGGCACATGCCTTAAGAGAATCATCACCTCGCTGTCCGGCATTGGTGACAAACAAATACATTATTTGTTTGGTCTCTCGGCATAACCCTTTAAAGGCGAAGGTCACGTGACTTACTCAGATGCTTGGACAACTTGCCTCCTACCGAACGCAGTCAGTCGGCAGCTGTCAGAGCGCCCGAGTCAGTTACGAACTACGCTGTTGACTTAGTTCGGTTGTTACCAGAGCAATCATTACTTCGTTTTAATAGCTTGTCACAGTCCCCATACCATCGACACCCACCATGAAGTGTCGGTGTCCTATCCACTACCGAGAACTTCGCTGCATGGGGATAGGAGGATGCGAGAGACTTCGTGGCAAACGGACAGACCAGTATGGGTACTGGACATCACCGAAGTAGAGAAGAGGGATAGGTCATGCGACTATTCCCTTCTTTTCCTCTGAGGAACTGCATGACTTCTCCTGCGAAGTCAAGCATCCAGGGGATGGGGATCCGTGACGCTCGATTTCGTACCGAACTTCGTAGCGAAGACTCAGAACCCTTCGGTCCCTGATGATTGGTTCAAGTCGTTCACAATCCCCTCCCTAATGGACTTCACCGCCTTCGATGCGAAGGAGATGCTGCCTTGTCCGCAAGAACTTCTCCGTGGCGCAGGTACTGAAGGCAGGGGTCTGGTCCAACCAGACCACATGCCCTTCCTTCTACCTTCGGGATATTGCCCACAGGTCCTTGGATCTTTTCCCTGGGACCCGTGGTGGCTGCTCAACACGTTGTGTAGCGAACCCAGACCCTCGCAGGCTGAACAGCATCGAGTCCTGGTGTGACCGTAAGAAATGGATGAGTGAATGAGAGTGTGACTGGCTCCTCTTCCCATCTTTTTCTTCCCCTCTACCTGTGGTTAGAGGGACACGGTCGTCACCCTGCTGTATAAGGACAAGATGCAGGTGAGCTACTCAACAGAGCCCCATCTTATCCCTTTCACTAGGGATAGGAGCGTATATCCACCACTTCCTCCAACAAGGGGGAGGAAGTGGATGCCAGCTTGAGACAAACCCATACTTTATGTTGTCTCTTGCAAACAGGAACAAGTTCTTGCTTGCTGGTACGAAGAGATACGCTTGCCTCTCTCTTAGTACTCGGCCCAGAGGTCTGACCATTGATCCTGCGGTGCACACCCCGATCAATCGGACAGAGGCTTGGATCCCTCCCTCGCTCTTACGACCAGGGAGGCATTCCAGGGATGGACGAACACCAGTCTGTTCATCAAAAGACTCAGATTCCTCCCACCAAGAAGCGAGTCTTCCTATTTTTTGTACAAGTAACTTACCCAGCAGATATATACTTAGCTATAGACTCGGTCGTACCGACAGAATTTCAAAACTCGCGGCACACGCGACAGTAGGTCAGGTGATCCACCATTCCCGCCGCTGGGTGGCGGGGTCTGGAACTATTCCCGTTTTCTAAGCCATAATTTCTCTGTCGGTTGAACGGACAACACCTATTGTTCGTTCCTCCATCTTGGATTTCAACTCGTTTGCCGAGAATTTGGATTGGTTTTTTTTGGTGACGTATTCTGTTTTTTCTCTGGCTTGGCATACGCTTATTGTGGACTGTTTTTCGACTTTGGTTTTGACTACTCTTTCACGATGTCTGACGCTAAGGCTTCACCTATGTTTAGAGTTTGGCAGTAGGGAAGAATGTAAGGTTAGGCTGCCTAAATCGGCATTGGATCCGCATAGTATTTGCGCTAAATGCAGGGAGAATGAATGTTCTTTTATTAACACCTGTGTGGAATGCGAGAACCTTACGGAGCTTGAATGGAAGGAATTATCATCATATGTTAGGAAGCTTGAGAGAGATAGAGTGAGAAAGGCTTCAGCTAGGTCATCTAGTAGATCTTGCTCATTAGAACAAGAAATTAACTCTCCATCTAACAATTTTCCCTTAGCCTCAGCTGCTTCTCCCTGTTCTGAATCCAAAGATTCTTCGTCAGAGAGGGAAAATGTAAAAGCTTCTATTAAGAAACTTCAAGCTCAGCTACGAGCTCTAAACCAAGGTAAGAGTGGTGATAGTGACTTGTGCAGTGTCCCCAGTGCAGTGGAGGGGGCGTCTGACCGGTTCCTCATTGCTCCTAGGCCTAGACCTCTTCCAAACTCCCAGGACCAGGGGAGGAGGAATGTCGAAAGCCGCAGGGAGGATGCAGAACATCCCCAACGGTCAGGCGTCCCTTCGGCAGATCCTGTTGTTAAGTCCCAGGCTGCCTCGGATTGCCGCAGAAAAGGCGTCCTAAAGGAGTGTTTTTCGGCCTCAGACTCTTCCTCTCCTAAACGAGGATGGAGTTCGGCCTCCCGTTCGCGCCCTTTGAAGAGAGCCTGGAAGGCGCCTAAAGGAGACGCGGCTGACTCCAGCCCAGAGCGTTTTCCCGAGGATTGGCCTTCGGGACCTAAGAAGACTAGACTAGAGGAGCCTGCTCTTCAGGATCCGACCAAGAAGTTTTTGGTTAATCTGCAAGAGCAGTTAGCTTCGCTCGTAGGCTCTTTTGCGAAGGACTCTACAAGGAGGAAGGATGTCTCGCTCCCGGTTAAGAGTTCCGCTAAGCGTCCTTCTTCGTATAGGAGAGAACTCTCACGATCTCCAGGACGTTTATCGCCTTCGTCGAGAGACTCGTCGGATAGGAGTTGTTCTCCTGAGAGAAGAGCCCTTTCGCCCTATAGGCTGTCTTCCCCGAAGCGCCCTCTTAATCGTAACGAATCGAGCAGAAGTCTCGATCGGTTTAGGTGCAAGGAACCGGAAAACCGATTTAGATATCAGGATCCCTTGGGTCTTCAGGACCAGGAACCAGACAGGCGCAAAGAGGCAGCAAGACGCAAGAAAGGGCGTCAAGAGCCTCTTAGAACGCAGGATTCAGGACGTCAGGATTCGGCTAGAAGGCAGGAATCAGGACGCTATGAGCCAGGACGCCATGAGTCAGGGCGCCATGAGTCAGGGCGCCAGGAGTCAGGGCGCCAGGAGTCAGGGCGCCAGGAGTCAGGACGTCAGGAGTCAGGGCGCCAGGAGTTAGGACGCCAGAAAACAGGACGCCAGGAGTACGTTAGGCGTCAAGTGTTAGGGCGCCAAGAGCCTGTTAAGCATCAGGATTCAGGACGCGAGGATCTTTTCAAGCGCCCTGAATCAGGACGCCAGGAGCCTAGCAAGCGCCACGAACCCGACGAACATAGACAAGAGTCTAGTAGGCACAAGAGTGTTGCCGACAGACAGGAGCCTCACTCCTCGTATAGGAGTGCTAATGTTCCGCGCTCCCCTTCTCGGGATAGGAGTTCTTCTCCCGGGAAGAGCCAGATCACTCCAAAACGATCTCCTTCTGTAGATCAGTTGGACCAGGTATCGGAAGACGAAGAGCCTGTAGATGTAGCAGTTTCGGACTACAAGAGACTTTCTCTTTTGCTGCTAAAGGAGTTCGGAGACTCCCTTCATCCTGCGGACCCTCCTTCACCAGGATCGTTGATGTCCAGCACTAAAGCTCTCAAATCGTCTTCCTTCGTTAAGATGCGCCCCGCTCTTTGTATGAAAAAGGCATTAAAAACTTTTTCAGAGTGGTTGACTTCCAGAAGGGAAGCGGGCAAGACAGTTTTTTCCTGCCCTCCTTCCAAATTAACAGGCAAACCAGGAAGGTGGTACGAGACCAAAGAGCCGATGGGGTTAGGTCTGCCTTCTTCCGCGGATGCGGATTTTGCTTCCTTAGTGGACTCTGCTAGGAGGAAGTCGTTGCTGTCTGCTAAGGCGACTTGGGGCATGTGTGAGCTGGACCACCTTCTAAAGGGCCTATTTAAAACCCTAGAAGTCTTCAACTTTATGGACTGGGCATTAGGAGCTTTAGCAAAGAGATCTCAGGACACGGACTTTGTTTCCATGGAGGAACTTTCGAGCGTCCTGGCTTGCCTGGACAGAGCGGTCATGGATGGTTCTGTGGAAGTTGCCTCTCTTTTTGGTACGGGAGTATTGAAGAAGAGATCTGTCTTTAGCTCTTTCTTAGCAAGAGCAGTATCACCCTTGCAAAGGACATCTCTTCTTTTTGCTCCTTTATCCCCGCACCTTTTTCCACAAGAGACGGTTAGAGAGGTTTCGAAATCTCTTACTGAGAAGGCAACTCAAGATCTCCTCACGCACTCAGCCAAGAAGTTTAGGCCGGCAGTGCCTATAGAGAGAAAGAGAGACCCTCTTTTGTTCAGCCCTTTCGAGGGGCCTCCTCTCTAGAGCCCCTCTTAGAGGTAGAAGACCAGAGAGAAAGAATAGACCATCTAGAAGGTCCTTCGGGAAGTCTAGATGAACAGCAAGTCCTCCAGACGAAAGTAGGCGCCAGGCTACTCCACTTTGCCAAAGTCTGGGCGCAGAAGGGAGCGGACTCCTGGTCCCTCTCTATCCTGAAAAAAGGATACTTGATCCCCTTCAGGGAAAATCCTCCCTTGACGACAACTCCAAGGGAGTTGACCGCAAGATACTCGGATCCGGTCCGAAAGCTTGCTATGTTGCAAGCAGTGGAACAGATGATTTCCAAGGAAGCTCGGTTAGAACTGGTTCAAGATCTCCAGTCTCCAGGATTCTACAATCGGCTATTCTGGTACCGAAAGCATCGGGGGGATGGAGACCAGTTCTAGACGTCAGTGCCCTGAATTTCTTTGTCTTGAAGAAGAAATTTTCGATGGAGACGTCTTCCTCTGTTCTATCTGCTCTTCGTCCAGGGGACTGGATGGTGTCCCTGGACCTTCAGGATGCGTATTTCCATGTGCCAATTCATCCGGCAGCAAGGAAGTATCTGAGGTTCATGTTCCAAGGGAAAGTGTTCCAGTTCCGAGCGATGTGCTTCGGACTTTCGACTGCCCTCAAGTCTTTACGGACATCATGAAGAATGTAGCTTATTGGCTACATCTGGAAGGGATCAGGATCTCGTTATACTGGACGATTGGCTAATAAGAGCCCAATCGGAGGAAAAATGTCTGGAGGACCTTTTAGTTACTCTGAAGTTGACAAAGTCCTTAGGACTTTTAGTAAATCACGAGAAATCCATGCTGACTCCCCAGCAAAGTATTGTCTATCTGTGGGATTCAGATGGATTCTCGGGATTTTTCTAGCGTATCCTTCGCAGGAAAGGAGACAACGCTGCCTAGAAAAGGTGTCAGTCTTCTTAAGGAAAGAACATTGTTCCGCGAGGGAATGGATGAGCTTGCTGGGGACCCTCTCCTCGATGGAACAGTTCGTTTCCTTAGGAAGACTTCACCTAAGACCCCTTCAATTTTATTTGAAGGAGAAGTGGGATTGGAAGTCCAACAATCTGGGAGAGACTTTTCCAATCTCGAAACGGATCAAGGAGAATATCCGTTGGTGGTTAGATCCACAGAAACTAAGCAAAGGAATCTCCCTTCGCTTACAGAAACCCTCGCCTAGCGTTGTTTGCAGACGCCTCAGATTCAGGGTGGGGAGCGACCCTAGGTTCGCAAGAGGTGTCAGGCATTTGGGAAGGGGAACAAGTGTCCTGGCACATAAACAAGAAAGAGCTAACAGCCATTCATCTAGCTTTGGTTCATTTCGAGGAACAGGTCTCAGGTCTGGGGATTCAGATTCACTCGGACAACACAACAGCCCTCGCTTATATAAAGAAGCAAGGGGGGACGCATTCCTTTTCCCTGTACGAGTCAGCAAAGGATCTGCTGATTTGGGCACAGGAAAGGAAGATCTCTCTCCTCACAAGGTTTGTGCAGGGAGAGAAAAATGTCCGGGCAGATCTGTTAAGCAGAAAGAACAAGTCCTACCCACGGAATGGACTCTCAATCCTCAGATTTGCCAACAACTTTGGCAGCTGTGGGGAAGGCCCAATATAGACCTGTTCGCGACCAACAAGAATCACAGATTAGAAACCTATTGCTCCCCGATCTCGGATCCTCAAGCAGTAGCAGTAGACAGCTTTCTGCTAGATTGGACGGGCTTGGACGCTTACGCCTTCCCTCCTTTCAAGATAGTAGGAGAAGTATTGAGGAAGTTCGCTTGCTCGGAAGGAACAAGAATGACCCTCATCGCTCCCTTTTGGCCGGCTCTCGATTGGTTCACAGAGGTGCTGGAGTGGTTAGTGGATTTTCCAAGATCGCTTCCACTAAGGAACGATCTTCTCAAACAACCCCACTTCGACAGGTTTCACAAAAACCTCCCCGCTCTAAGTCTGACCGCCTTCAGACTGTCGAAGGACTTGTCAGAGCAAGGGGCTTTTCACGAGAAGTGGCGAAGGCTATTGCAAGAGCCAGAAGAGTCTCCACTTCTAAAGTATATCAGTCGAAGTGGGAGTTGTTTAGAAGATGGTGTAAGGAAAAGAAAATATCCTCCTCCAGTACCTCTGTAACTGAAATCGCAGAGTTTCTCCTATATTTGAGAAAAGACTGTAACCTAGCAGTTTCAACAGTGAAGGGTTACAGAAGTATGCTGGCCTCAGTTTTTCGACATAGAGGAATAGATCTGACAAACAATAAAGATCTTCATGACCTTATAAGGTCTTTTGAGACCACGAAAGGACATGTCATCCAAAAGAAGCCCTAAAGCTGAAACTTGGAAATTTGGTCCCCTCAAGTTGGTTCCTAAATGTCGGGAAAATTTGTACCGCTCACGCAGCTTCTTTTAAGGGACTTACAAGAAAGTCTTTTATTCCTTTTTGCGTTAGCAACAGCCAAGAGAGTGAGCGAGTTGCAAGCTTGGAAGGTAAAGTGGGGTTTAAGAAAGATTCAGCGATTTGCTCCTTTCAACCATTTTTTCTACGCGAAAAATGAAAATCCCTCAAAGCCTTGGCCAAGAAGCTTTGAGATAAAAGGAATATCTTCATTAACGGGGATAGAACTAGAAAGGACTTTGTGTCCAGTCAGGGCACTCAAGTTCTACCTGGAGAAGAAGAAGTTGCTGAAAGGTACAGAGGAAAGTCTTTGGTGCTCTGTAAGAGATCCGAAAAGAGCGATTTCTAAGAACGCCCTTACATTCTTCATAAAAGATGTAATAAGGGAAGCTCACCTTAAATGCAAGAAGAGCATTTCAAGGTTCTCAGAGTGAGAGCTCATGAAGTGAGAGCCATAGCTACGTCTATGGCATTTCACAAAACATGGTCGCTTCAGGCTCTTTTAGAGTCGACATTTTGGAGATGTAATTCGGTGTTCGCCTCGAATTACCTAAGAGATGTTAAAGTTTCGTACGAAAAGTGCTTTGTCTGGGAGCGTATGTTTCGGCGAATTCAGTGCTGGGAGAAGGGGCTGAGGCTAATCCTTCCTATTTAGTTTAAGGCTTAAATTACTGTTTATTGGTGGTTGTTTTTATTGGTTAATTGTCAGAGGGAATAGGGACCCTCTTACAATTCATAGAGTGTAACAAGACTAACATGGTCAGGTGATCGGGATTGGCTTCAGTGCTCTTTGTGATTTGTTTTATAACCTTAACTCTGTCATGTAAGAGGGCGAGTCCCCATTGATATGACAAAAGGTCAAGGCTCTACCATGTAAGTGGGTCAGCCCCCATTGGTACGATCCAGTTATAGGCTCTGTCGCGTAAGCGGGCTAGCCCCCATTGACACGATCCAAAGAGTTATTCAACCATAGGTTCATTCCTCGTTGAAACTCTTGAGGCAAGCAGACTCATCGACAGTAGTCATGAAGTCTTCAGCCCAATAAGGTAGGAACTATGGATTATGTTATCCAAGAACATAGGTTGTTTTTTCCCTGTTTTTTTATGTATTTAGTTTAATTATTTTATTTTGTTTGTAGCTGTCTCTTGCCCGCCACCAAGGGTGCCCAATCAGCTAAGTATATATCTGCTGGGTAAGTACTTGTACAAAAATGATATTGTTAAGATACAATAAAGTTTTGTACATACTTACCTGGCAGATATATACGACTTAATGGCCCACCCAGCCTCCCCTCAGGAGACAGGTGGGAAGAGAAAATTATGGCTTATGAAAACGGGAATAGTTCCAGACCCCGCCACCCAGCGGCGGGAATGGTGGATCACCTGACCTACCTGTCGCTGTGCCGCGAGTTTTTGAAATCTGTCGGTACGACCGAGTCTATAGCTAAGTATATATCTGCCAGGTAAGTATGTACAAAACTTTATTGTATCTTAACATTCATGTTCCAAAGGACGATGGTTTGTATTATGTATCGGAACAAATGACAATTTGTCGAAAATTGCACTTTTCCTAACTATACAAAAACCTGAGGTCCTTTACATATAGTCCCTCCTCATGCCACCCTCACTCTGCGTATTTTGCATGGGCCAAAAGCAAAAGTGATTTGTTTACCTCCCAGTCGCGTGGCGTGCGACTGTCGGACAAGCGTTAACTACCGTTCTCCCCTTGTTTCGAAGCTTACGACCCGTGTTCCAGCTGCCGCTAGATACTTCCTATTGTTAAAGGACCTCAGGTTTGTAGAGTTTAGGAAAAATGCCAATTTTCGACAAATTGTCATGTTGGAGAGGAGAGAGAGAAATTGTATAAGCAATAACTTAAACCAAATGAACTCAACCGAATTTTTAACTCCATGCCCTTTGGTACTTGCTTTCTCGCCATCCTAAGTCCTAACAACAGGAACAAAAGGCTGTCAGCAGAAAATAGAGAAGACTCTCTACAAGATTAATAGTGCTGAAGCAGCAATTATTTTTAACAAAAACATATTATTATTATAATTATAACATCCAGCATATGCCTGTTCCTTTGAGAGTGGGGTAGCACCAGGAGATGAATCCTTCCAGTTTTCAGCAAGTATTGGGAGGAGGTTGTCAGCCCCATGCCCTGCCCATGAATTCTCAAGGGGCTTAGCCCATGTCCCAGAGGTGTGTGCAACTTTCTTGAAGGTCACATATTCAAGTACAGATGAGATGCAAATTTGTATGGCTTTGCTGAGTGAATGATGAGTGTTACTGCCGTCTTATTTCCCATTTCCCCGATGGGTCACCTAAAGGATGCTGCATTAAATGTTCTCTGCAGCAGCCCTGTGTCTCCCTCCCCTCCCCCTGCTGCTCTTAGTTACGCAATAATTGTTTTATTGCTTTTCCCTTTTTGTTCATTCGTTTTAGTATCTCCTCACTTTGGTGCCCATCGTGAATGTTGTCTTACCTTGATTTTCACCGTTTCTGTTACAAACAATGATTTGATCAGTAATAAAAATTCTGGAAACATGATTTACTTGTCACATTGAGTTAGTGTACAGTATTTTATATTATAAAAGTTACTGTTGTCATTGAAGAGGAGAAAGTTATACTGCACTACAGCAGTGTATCCATCAGAGGACTCCATCTAGCATTTTTTTCAGTGGTCCTGGACTTGTTATACTGTATTAAAAACCTGTTATACTTTCGTTGACCTTAGCAGTTTGTTATGTACGATGTAGTTAGGTAACTGGGTTGCTTGCAGTCCAGATGGGGAAGGGCATGGAACTATCAGCCTCAGCCCAAGACTTTCTGGTACACTCCATCCAGAGGGAAAAGGCACACGAAAAATTATTAACATATAAATTGTGTATATGCTAATTAGATTTTTACAGTTTTCTTTACATCTGACAGTATTGTTGTGCAGACACTTTCAAAATTTTTAAAGGCACATTTCTTAAAGTTCTACATGATCGGTATTTAAACACACTCAGCTTCTCATGATACTTTTTTTTATAGAATAATTTAAATGCTGCACGAGACTAGTTTTTGGTCTTATAGCTAAATGCAAAGAAGTGTGACACTCAGCTGGGTTTATCATTGCTTTATTGTGTGATATATACTTTGCATAATGAAGTCCAAGAGGCTGATCTTGACTATTGGTAGTGTCGTTTGTGACATCTTCATTTCATGTGCACTGTTAGATTCTCCGCTATCAGGACTATGAAGGCCAAACAGAAACCCAGGGATAACACATAGAAAGTTCCTTGCAAATGTAGCAAACTGAGCACTACTTCTCCACCATTGCCTTCCTCTACCTGGAAAAATAAGAAACTTAAAATTAGCTTGCTGTTCTCTATATTCTGCTGGCTTTAGAAGTAGTATTGTGGTTAAACTTTCATGCTTGGTGATATACACTGTTGTCATCAAGGGACTATACTATTCATTTAGATTAAACAGGAGATTTTAGAACTGTAATAAATCTGGTTCCCAGATCTTTAAAAATGTTTCAGGAAATTAAAGTTTCAATTAAAAAGGAATTAAGTTTCAAATTATATACAAGTCTTGCCCTCTGTTTATAATAATCTTCAGCTTTACAATATATTTTGTCACACAACTCTAAAATGTTTTAAGAAATGAAAATGTCAAAAAAATGGATCAGTTTTCAAGATATTTATGACTTTGCTTCTGTTCATAGTTATCTTAACATTGACAGTTTATTTACTTTGCAAAGGATGTTATGTTTATACTTTGTTTGTTCGTTTACATAAAGTGATGTTACGTGAAGATAATAGCCAATATTGAGGCGAGAACTGAATTGTTCTTACAAGGATACAGACCTTTGTCTTTCTAAAGATGTGCTTTTGGTGAAAGCTGGTCTGGTCGCTGGAGCTTGGTACCAAGGCAGATAATCAGTGGCAAGCAAGTGAAAGGGTGAGGGTATGATCTACGTATTCAATTATTAGTGCTACTTTTCCTTTAGCTCCACTGCTGCAGGTAGTTCTCACTTGGCCTTCTGGGGTGGCTATACTTGCAGTCACTCCATTGCTGTCTCTAGCAGCAATGGTCACTCTCTCATATCTTCCAACACCCCACAGCTATTTGAGTAAGTGGGAAGTATTCTTGCTTTTATTTAAGTGCCTAGTTACCAAGCTTCAGTGAACTGACCCACCTTCTGGCAAAGGTATATCTGTATACTGTAAAAGATTTCAGTTTTGTATATGTGTGAAAAACGCATATTATCCTGGATTGGAGATGTCATATATGTTTGTACTCAAATGGCAACCTCTTTTTATACATATAGAATTCAATTTAGCATCAGCATGGAGAAATTTTGTACATGAACTTCCCTGCCAGATATATACTTAGCTATAGTCTCCGACGTTCCGACAGAATTTCAAATCTCGCGGCACACGCGACAGGTAGGTCAGGTGGTCTACCTTACCCGCCGCTGGGTGGCGGGCGTATGAACCAATCTATCTCTCCAGCCAGATTTTTTCTGTCGCTGAAGCGATAACAACGGTTGTCGTTTTCATTCCGATATATTCTTCATTTCTCGCCTTGCCTGGAGATTGATTGGACATTTGGTGACGTATTCGCTCTATGTTGGCTTGGGACATACGCTGATTGTGGACCGTTATTGACTTTGCGCTGGATTTTCCTGTAGAATGTCTGATTTTGATTCTGTTTCCAAAACTCCGGTTTTGTTTAGAGTATGTTTGACCGATGGATGTAAGGTGAGGTTACCGAAAGCTGCGGTTGACCCTCACACTTTCTGTGTTAAATGTAGGGGGAATGAATGTTCGTTTAGTAACCCGTGTCAAGAGTGTGAGGTTTTGAACGAAGATGAATATAAGGCTCTTTCTTCTTATATTAGGAAACTTGAAAGGGATAGGGTACGTAAAGCTTCTTCAAGGAGTTCGAGCAGGTCGAGAATGAGTGAGAATGAAACTAACATTAATGTGTTTTAGAACCTTCCTCCCAGGTCTCAGCTCCTGCTCCCCGCACCGAAGCCATAGATTCGTCTTCGGAGGCGGCGGCCTCAAAAGCTTCCTTGTGTTCTAAGGAAGACAAGAATCTTCGTACTGATCAAGGTAAGAGTGTCAGTGATGATAAGTGCAGTGTACCCAGTGATGTGGAGGGTGCGTCTGACCGGCTCCTTAGTGCCTCCAGGCCTAGACCTCTTCCAGACCCAGTTCCAGTGGAGGAGGAAAGTCGAAAGCCGCAGGAGGGCTAGGGAGAGCCCCCACCGGTCAGGCGTCCCCTCGGCAGATCCTGAAGTTCGCTCCCAGGCTGCCTTGGATCGTAAGAAGAAGAATATTCTTCGTCAGTGTTTTTCGTCATCCTCTTCTCCTTCGCGCAAGCGTGGTTGGAGCTCTAAGGAGGCGTCACGCCCGTTGAAGAGGGCTGCGGAGGCTCCCTTCAGTACGTTAGCGTCCAGCCCAGAAGACTTTTCTGATGTAGCTTCCTTGCAAGCAAAGAAGCCTAGGAGATCCGGTGATCGCCCTCCTTCTCCCGCTCCTCGCGCTGAGCTTGCTTCGGAAGAAGATCCTGGGGACTCTCCTTCTCGAGTGCTAGCGGGCCTACAAGCTCAGATCTCAGCCTTGGCGGAACTCCTTGCATCGAGATCGCGTAGAAGGAAGGATTTGTCTCTCCCTATCAAGAGATCGAGGCGCGTTTCGTCGGAAGAGTGCTCTCCTTGTAATCGGCGATCTCCTTCTTTTGAGGATACTTCTACACATCGTAACATTTCACGAGAGGAACACCACTCCCGCTCGGTGTCGAGACGCCATTCGACGGATAGGCGCTCCTTGGACTATGAAGATATTTCCCCAAATCGGATTCCTGCCTCGGGTAGACGCTCAGCCCCTTCTGTTTCTCCTTCTTCTAGAGTTCGTGCAAGAAGAGAGAGTCGCTCAGGTCATAGAAGACTTATTTCGTCGTCTCCGTCTCATCTTTCTTCTCCTCGTCTTCTCAGAGAACCTAGGGAATGCCCTTCTGAAAGTAGGCGCACTTCTCCTTCCGACTACTGTAGTCGGGAGTCGGATAACGTGACTGGTAGGCGCTCATCGCATGGAGTTCGCTCCTCCCCTGTAAGACATCAAGAGTCTAGTAGGAGCCCTGCTCCTGGTAAGCGTCATTCTTTTAGTAGCTGTTCTCCTGGAGAAAGACACCTTGATCCTCGTTGCTTCGTTCTCCTAGTAGGCGCTCTTCGTTCTCGAGACTCCCTACTCCTGATCGGTCTCCTCTTGCTAGAAGTCAAGAACGCCTCAAGCGCCCTGCTTCTGTTAGGCGCTCGGAGCCTTACAGACGTTCTCCCCTTGGTAAGGACCCAAGATCTCGCCGAACGCCCTGTTCCGTTTAAGCGCTCGGAGCGTAGCAGCGGCTCTCCGCCTTCGTAGGCATCAAGAGCCTCTCAAGCGCCCTGCTCCTGAAAGGCGCCCTATTTTTTAGCAACGTTTCGCCGCTTGGTAGGCGCCAGGATTCCACTAAGCGCCCTGTGACAGATAGGCGCTCGGCGCCTAGTAGCCGCTCTCCTCACGATCGGCGCCAGGATCTTAGCAGGCGCTCTCCCTCTCGTAGTTTCCCTAGGGATAGGACGTGGTCTTTCTAGAGAAAGGAGTCCTTCCTCTTTTGCTGTTAAGAGTTTGTCTGCATTTAGGAAGGAATGCGAGTTTAGACAAGAATTTTCGGATAAGCGTCCTTCTTTTACAACTCGTCGTTCTCCTGTACGCCTCTCTACTTTGGAATCTTCTCCTCATTCAAGACGTTTGTCTCCTTCATCGCACTGTACCCCAGCTAGGAAAATCATCTAAGGATTCTCATAAGGATCCTCATCCCCGTTCTCCTCCTCAAGAAGACCAGGAAGCCTCTGAGGAAGAAACTAATACATCGGCAACAGTTTCTTCGTACAAGAAGCTCACAGAGCTTCTCCTTCAGGAGTTCGGAGAGTCTTTGAGCCCTACTGCTCCTCCTTCTCCACACTCGTTGTTCTCCACAGCGAAAGCAACGAAAGGATCTTCGTGTGTGAGAATGAAACCGACTCTTTCTATGAAGAAAGCGCTCAAGAGTTTCGGTTCATGGATGCGTACTAAAGAAGAAGCGGGGAGGAAAACTATGTTTGCCTTCCCTCCGTCGAAGCTTTCAGGACGGACAGGATTTTGGTATGAGACAGGAGAACCCTTGGGACTGGGCCTTCCGTCTTCAGCTGACGCAGATTTTTTCGGCACTAGTAGACGCCACTAGAAGATCAGCTTTGAATTCGGCCCAAAACTACGTGGGCAATGAATGAAATAGATCACATTCTAAAAGGCATTTTTAGAGTCTTGGAAGTTTTCAACTTTCTCGATTGGTCCCTCGGAGTCCTAGCCAAGAAAACTCAGGACCGGACACGTTTTCTCCGGAGGATTTGAATTGTGTCTTATCCTGTATGGATAAATCGGTGAGGGATGGGGCCAGCGAAATAGCTTCACTGTTTGGAGCAGGGGTCTTGAAGAAAAGATCAGTATTTTGCCTCATTTTTAACAAAGTCTGTCTCCACATGCTCAGAGATCGTCTTTGCTTTTTGCCCCTCTCTCTACGCAGCTGTTTCCTAAACACCGGTTCAAGACATTTCGAAGGTCTCTCTCTGCCAAAGCTACGCAGGACCTTCTAGCGCAGTCTGCAAGGAAGCCGCGCCCTACCTTCCAGACTAAGACGAAGAAAGCTAAGCCGACCTCTCAGGAACCCTTTCGAGGGCTTCTACCTCTAGATCCTCTTCGTTCAGAGGTCGGAAACCAAATAGAAGAGGGAGGACTTTACGAAGTCAATCAAACCTCCCAAGTAAGACTCAAGTCCTTCAGACAACTGTAGGCGCCAGGCTTTTACAGTTTGCAGAAGTCTGGGCCCAGAAAGACGCAGATGCCTGGACCCTGTCAATTTTGAGGAAGGGCTATCTAATCCCGTTCTCTTCGAGGCCTCCCTTGACGAATACCCCGAGGGAGTTGACGGCCAGATACAGGGACCCCATCATGAATCAAGCCCTCCGACTAGCGGTAGATCAGATGCTGGAAAAGGAGGCGATCGAACTAGTGGCAGATCATCTTTCGGCAGGCTTTTACAACCGCCTGTTCCTAGTTCCGAAATCCTCAGGGGGATGGAGACCGGTGTTGGATGTAAGCGCCCTGAACTTCTTCGTCGAAAAGAAGAAGTTCACGATGGAGACCACTGCCTCGGTGTTAGCAGCACTCCGTCCAGGGGACTGGATGGTGTCCTTGGACTTACAGGACGCTTACTTCCACGTACCAATCCATCCTTCCTCGAGGAAGTTTCTAAGATTCATGATGGGGGGAAGAATCTTCCAATTCAGGGCCCTGTGTTTTGGCCTCTCCACACGGCCCCCCAAGTCTTTACGGCCATCATGAGGAATGTGGCACAATGGCTTCACCTAGAAGGGGTGAGGATTTCGCTCTATCTCGACGATTGGCTTATAAGGGCCAATTCCAGAGATCGTTGTCTGAAGGACTTGAAGAAAACCCTGGATTTGACTTATTCCTTAGGACTTCTGGTCAATCTGCAGAAGTCAAGTCTGATTCCCGCTCAAGAGTGCGTTTATCTGGGGATCCAGATGAACTCTCTGAGTTTTCGGGCTTTTCCGTCACAGGAGAGGATAGCCCGGGGACTCGAAAAAGTAACAACCTTCTTAGGGAAAGAAGTATGCACAGTGAGGGAGTGGATGAGTCTGCTGGGGACGCTCTCCTCACTGGAGCAATTTGTTTCCCTAGGAAGGTTGCACCTGAGACCGCTCCAATTCTTTCTTTCATCGGAATTGGAGTCGTCCTTCTCAGGATTTGAAGTTCTCCCTGTCAATTTCTCTTCAAATCAAGAAGGAGTTAGCATGGTGGGCGGATCCCGACAAGTTCTCGCAGGGACTGCCGCTTCAATCCCAGAACCCCAGCCTGGTGTTGTTCTCCGATGCGTCGGAAACAGGTTGGGGGGCGACTCTGGGAACCAAGGAGGTGTCAGGAACCTGGGTGGGGGACCAGTCTTCCTGGCACATCAACAGGAAAGAACTAATAGCCGTGTGGCTTGCTCTGAAGGAGTTCGAGTCAGATGTGACAGGAGCAGTTGTGCAAATAAACTCGGACAACACCACGGCTCTGGCATACAACAGGAAACAGGGGGGGACGCATTCCTTCTCTCTGTACGAAACAGCAAGAGATCTTCTTCTGTGGACAGAAGAAAGGGGGATAAAACTTCTCACCAGATTCGTACAGGGAGAAAGGAATGTAAGGGCAGATCTCATCAGCAGGAAAGATCAGGTCCTTCCCACAGAGTGGACTCTGCACCAAGATGTTTGCCAGAGCCTTTGGAAGTTGTGGGGCAGGCCTCTCTTAGACCTGTTTGCAACTTCAAAGAACAAAAGACTGGATCTGTATTGCTCGCCCATCTCGGATCCAGGAGCAATAGGGATAGACGCTCTCCTACTCGATTGGAAAGGACTCGATGTATACGCGTTTCCCCCCTTCAAGATTCTGGGGTTGACTTTAAAAAAGTTCGCAGAGTCAGATTCCGCGAGGATGACTTTGATAGCTCCCTTTTGGCCAGCACAAGATTGGTTCACAGAGGTGCTGGAATGGCTAGTGGATTTTCCAAGATCGCTTCCTCTAAGGAGCGATCTACTCAGACAGCCCCACTTCGACAGGTACCACAAAAAACCTCCCGCTCTCAGTCTGACTGGCTTCAGACTGTCCAGAAACTGGTCAGAGCGAAAGGCTTTTCGTCAGCAGCTGCTAAGGCAATCGCTAGAGCGAGGAGGTCTTCCACCTTACGAGTGTACCAATCGAAGTGGGATGTCTTCAGAAGATGGTGCAAGAGGAATAACGTTTCCTCTTCCAGTACCTCTGTGAATCAAATTGCAGACTTCTTTTTATTCTTAAGACAAGAATGTGGCTTAGTCGTTTCGACGATTAAAGGCTATCGTAGTATGTTGGCGAATGTCTTCAGGCACAGGGGCCTCAACTTATCGGAAGATAAGGACCTACAGGACCTTATTAGGTCTTTTGATACAACGAAAATGCAGTCTCCTAAGACACCTAGCTGGAATTTGGATGTAGTCCTTCAATTCCTTGGGTCCTCTAGGTTTGAACCCCCTAATTCAGCCTCATTCAGAGACCTTACCAGGAAGACTCTGTTTTTGATGGCTCTAGCTTCCGCCAGAAGAGTGAGTGAGCTTCAGGCGATTGATGGTAATGTGGGTTTTAAGGAGGACTCTCTCATTTGCTCTTTCCTTCCTGGTTTTCTTGCAAAGAATGAGAACCTATCAAGTCCATGGCCCAAGAACTTCGAGATTCGTGGGTTATCTTCTTTGGTAGGAGAAGAACCCGAGAGAACTCTTTGCCCAGTGAGAATGGTGAAATACTACCTTAGAAGAAAAGAGCAACTGAAAGCCAACCGAGAGGTCCTGTGGTGTTCAGTAAAAGAGCCTACTCGTCCATTGTCGAAGAACGCATTGTCCTTCTTCTTGAGAAGCCTCATCAAAGAAGCACACGGATCCTGCAGAGAAGAACATCTTAGGCTTCTTAAAGTGAAAGCACACGAAGTAAGAGCCATAGCAACTTCTCTTGCTTTCAACAAGAATATGTCCGTGCGAAATCTGATGGAGACAACATTCTGGAGATGTCAGTCAGTGTTCGCGAACCACTACTTACGTGATGTGAGAATCACTTACGAAAAATGCTTCGCCTTGGGCCCGTACGTATCTGCGGATTCAGTGCTGGGGCAGGGAGCTGGAACGCATCCTGTTTAGTAGTATAAATTTTTCCCCCTTGTATTTGTTGTTGTTGGTTGCCTTAAAGAGGATGCATGAAGGCATCTCTTTAGGTCGTAATACTAATCTTTAGTAGTTTGGTTAGGTGGTCTGATGAGTGTGGCTCCTTGCAGTAGTAGTGGTTAGGACCTGTTAAGATAGGGACGAACAATCCCTTTAACAGGATCCGACTTGGATTCTACCACACAAAGGGATCACATATCCCAGTGGTAGATCCGAGAGTCTTTCAGCATCAGGTCACGTCCTAGCTGTAGTTCTCCAGGCAATGCAGACTCAGAGACAATATCAATGAAGTCTTCTGCCTGAACAGGTAAGAACCAAGGTTATTTATATCCTACAACATCAGTTGTTTCTTATCTCTCCTTATTACTTTAGCTGTCTCTTACCCTCCACCAAGGGTGCCAATCAGCTAAGTATATATCTGGCAGGGAAGTTCATGTACAAAAATGATATTGTTAAACTACAATAAAGTTTTGTACATACTTACCTGGCAGATATATACGTCTAATGGCCCACCCAGCCACCTCCCCTCAGGAGACAGGTGAAAGAAAAAAATCTGGCTGGAGAGATAGATTGGTTCATACGCCCGCCACCCAGCGGCGGGTAAGGTAGACCACCTGACCTACCTGTCGCGTGTGCTGCAAGATTTGAAATTCTGTCGGAACGTCGGAGACTATAGCTAAGTATATATCTGCCAGGTAAGTATGTACAAAACTTTATTGTAGTTTAACAATATCATGTTACAGAATATTTGGCCCAAAATTATGTAATAAGATGCTAAACCATGTCAGAAAGAATATATGTCCCTGTAACATGTCTAATGGTAGGCTTGTATGATGGAATTCTATAGCCAAATAAATTATCTTATGAAAAGTTACTCTGTTGTTGGATAAGTTACTATGTTGTTAGATTAAGTCAAGGCATGTATTTAATGAGAGTACTACAAAGTAACAGACAAATAAAGGAGAATCTCTTAACAGATCAAGTTACAGTTAATAGAGGGGCCTCGAAGAATAAATGTAGAAAGCACCTGTGGTAAGGTCCATTTCTTGAGGTTATTCTTCCTTGCTTTTCTTGATGACGTAAGAATGAGATCGTCAATCCAGTAATTGATGAGTCCGCTTTCAATCAGTCGTAATTTCACCTTGTCTATCCTTCGACGGAAGGGAGCGCCCTTTCTGCAGGAAACAAAAAACCATTCAAGATGTTTTAGTATGAGCATGGGCGGCTTGTGTATAGGCACTGTGGAACTGCACCACCCACTGTTTTCACTAAAAATTTATTAATAACATGCAGTGTAATTTGGTTTTCCTTTCTTTAACACTTGTTCATAATATTTAATACTGTGATAAATCATTCACAACATTGTTGGTCATTGTCATTCATCTCATTTGTGAAGAAGCTGCAAAATTGCTTATATGGAACTGTGTGCTTCATAGTTCCAGCAACACTTTTTTTTGGTCATTCTACGCATGCGCACATGTCTAAGGGGAGGGAAGAGGCAGGCCCACAGTGGAGAAAAGCAATGCCACTCACCTAGTTCTGTGTTTACATTTTTTATAAGTGTGTGACCCTGAATCAGGAAAGGTTCAATGCACTTGCAATAATTTCAATTGAGAAAAATGTCCTCACCGGTCATCCACAAATCAAGGAGAAAGTCATTAACTTTTTGCCCAAAATATTACAAGAATGGATTTCATTTTTAAATTAATGGATGAAGCTTGACTGGAGCAAATTTATATGTAACGTAAAAATAAATTTTGTTCATTCTTTTTTTTGTGTGTGTATGTATTTCATTTTGCTCAATATTAAGATAATTAAGATAATGCCTTCATTTTGCACAATATTAAGATAATTAAGATAATGCCTTAATTGTTACGCAAAAGATGTCTAAGCATACATATGGTTTATCATTGTGTTTGTTAATTGTTTATCGTTTAGAATTATACCTCACCTGAAGCCCCAGCCGTATCCACCATAGTTGATATACTCTGCTTGGCCTGTGTGGAGTGGGGTGTAGCCTCGAGAGTCAGTGTACGAAGATAGAATGATAGCCTTGATGTAGTACTTCCAAGTCAAGAAGGCATGGTGACCTTTCAGAACTCTTGTCAAGTGCTCTTTAGGGGTCAAAGGCTGTGATGTATGAAAAAGAAAAGGAGGATTTTATTTTGTGGGTATAGTATGGGGCACTAGATGGGGCCATATAACTAGTGTTACTGTATAGTATGTATTGGGCTCTGCCATGGCCTCTATATAATAGCCTTATATATATGTGCGTGTATTTTAAGTTCCTATTTTGAGGAGGAAGTGGGAGGAATCCTATCATCTTAAGATTAGTGGAGCACTGGCCAAAGTACTACCCTCAGTCAGTTGGTAGAAAGGCTTACTTTGTGGCACCAGAAAGATGATGATATAAGAGTGCGGTGGGAGATCAAACAAATTGTTTGTGAATTAACATTTCAAAATCAGCCACTAAATATGATCAACAAATAATGAAGCTGTTGAATCAGTGCTGGAAATTAAATTCAGAACTCAGGAGGCACTTCAGTTATTAAGAGAATTCTTCCAAAATATGATAGAGGAGGATTTTCTTACCAGGATCTGCTCATTGACTTTTTGAACTGTTGGGATTGTGCTTTCCTTAAACCATTCCCAGCCAATGCCATACGTCTCCTCCATGCCCCACGTGTATCGATCTGCCTGGAGTAACTGCTCCAGTGTGTCTATGGTAGGAGACTTCTCAGGGACCGAGAGGTGAGCTATCAGGGACGAGCGATAGGCCATTGTGATTAGTATAGAGAACATCCACCAAAATCCAATGATGACCTGTACGTAATTCAAAGAATGAACCAAGATATATTAAAAATGTTTAGAAAGATGGCATTTTGTAGTGATTTCATAGTTATACACAAGTATATGGAAGATTATTACGTATAGAGGAATAAGATTGCCAGTGCATGTAATGAGGACATTGGAGAACGTACTGTATGTAATGCA
>NC_061095.1:50125292-50141047 GCF_015104395.2 Macrobrachium nipponense | reverse complement strand
ACGAAGATTTTTTTTGCTCTACATACGAAATAGTTCAGGATACGAAAGGTTGTTGCTGTAAAGTCCCGAGATTTGCCCGGACCACCGATAACAATTTTAAAACTTGCGTACTGCCAACTGAGTAGACTCGCCGCCATCCTCCCGCTCTCCCATTGGCTCCTGATGCTAGTCACCGCTATAAGATCCTGCTCTCCCATTGGTCAGCATCTCTCCCATGATCCCATCATGCATCTACGTACGTAGTGGCGTGCTTTTTCGGCCACTTGGCGCCATCACGTTTACGTAAGCACGCGGAATTCGTTCGTTCTGTACGATTTCGTTTATTAACGTAAATTCGTCAGTGATTTCGTTGTAGTACTACTTTATCGTGTTGTGTGAGAACTTTACTACATGCGTATACGTACTACATAACTTAATTACATACTGTATATACGTAGTCATGGGTCCCAAGAAAGTTGAAGTAGGAAAGAAAAGGATGCTTTCTTTGGAGACAAAGATGGAGGTAATTAAAAAGTATGAAGCTGGCATGCGATTGAGTGTGATCGCCAAGGAATATGGCCGAAATCCGTCGACAATAGGCACCATCCTTAAGCAGAATGATGCCATCAAAGCAGCTACACCTTCCAAGGGTGTGACTATTTTGTCTAGCAAGAGGAGCCATGTGCACGGCAAGATGGAAAGGCTGCTTCTTGTCTGGATAAAAGACAAAGAAATCGCTGGCAATATGATAACCGAGATGGCAATCTGCCACAAGGCCAGCGCTTTTTTCGGCGATTTGATTGCCCAGGCCAAAGACGACAGAGGAGAAGGGACATCGACGCCAACCCCAAAGTTCAAGGCTTCTCATGGGTGGTTTGAAAAATTCCGTAAACGGACTGGCATCCTTTCGGTGGTGCGGTATGGGGAGGCGGCCAGCTCGGACATGAAAACGGCTGAAGCCTTTATTAAGACGTTCGACGAGATGACGATCAAGGAAGGCTACAGTTCTCAGCAAGTCTTCAACTGTGATGAGACTGGCCTTTTTTGGAAAAAAA
Source organism: Macrobrachium nipponense (assembly GCF_015104395.2). Taxonomy (NCBI): domain Eukaryota; kingdom Metazoa; phylum Arthropoda; class Malacostraca; order Decapoda; family Palaemonidae; genus Macrobrachium; species Macrobrachium nipponense. Next base: position 50,140,013 of record NC_061095.1, on the reverse strand, counting down.
TGCCTCTTTGGACGTACATCACGGAGGAAGAGAAGAAGCTACCCGGACATAAGCCTATGAAAGACAGGCTTACGCTCACTTTGTTCGAACGCCAGTTGGGATTGCGAGGTGAAGCCCCTACTTGTCTATAATTCGGAGATTCCTCGAGCCTTCAAGGCCCACAATGTGCTAGAGGAGAAGCTTCCAGTGATGTGGAGGGCTAATGCGAAAGCCTGGGTAACGAGACTTTTGTTCACCGAGTGGGTAAATCTATGTTTCGGCCCGACAGTGAAGAAATTCTTGGAAGAGAAGTGCCTCCCTCTGAAATGTCTGCTGTTGTTGGACAATGCCCCTGCTCACCCTCCTGGCCTCGAGGAAGATATCCTAGCGGAGTATTCGTTTATTAAGGTTCTTTATCTTCCGCCTAACACCACCCCTCTCCTCCAGCCCATGGACCAGCAAGTGATATCAAACTTCAAGAAGCTGTATACAAAACATCTGTTCAAGAGATGTTTCGACATCACCGATACCACAAACCTCACCTTGCGTGAATTTTGTAAGGAGCATTTCGATATCGTAATATGCATTCGACTCATCGATCAAGCTTGGCAGGAGGTTTTCGAGGCGAACCTTGAAAATTCTTTGTGGAGGAAACTAGCCTGATGCTGTATCCGCCCGAGACTTCGAGGGATTCGACGTGGGAAGCTGGTGCTGCAGATTCAGGAACAGTTGACGATCCTGAAATTGTTTCGCAACCAGATCTTGATGAGATCGTTGCACTCGGCAAGTCCATTGGGCTGGTCGTCGACGAGGACGACATCAATGACCTTCTCGAGGAGCACCAAGAGGAGCTTACGACGGATGACCTGAAGTAGTTGGAGGCCATGCAACATAACATCGTTCAAGAAGAGTTCTCTAGCAACGGCGAGGAGGAGGAGGACGACCCTATGACAACGGCAGAAATTAAGAATGCACTAGCTGCTTTTCATAAGGTGCAATCATTTGTAGAAAAGAGACACCCCGAAAAGGCTTACACAGGTCGTATGCTTGTGCAGTTCGATGACGTTTGCCTGAGTCGTTTCAGGAGCATTTTGAAAAGCAAGCAGAAGCAATCTTCCTTGGATAGTTATTTTTCAAAGAGGTCTTTAGTAGGAGTTAGCATAAAGGAAGAGCCAGTTGATACTACGACAAATAACAGAAAGTTGAAAAGTGGTGAAGAAATTGAAATTTTGTAAAAAAAAAAAAAAAAATGCAAAAGTATCAAAAAGTAAAAAGAAATTTAAAAAATAAAAAAAAGAGAAAAAAAATTTAATTTTAAGTTTTTTGTAAAGTTAAGTGTTACAGTTTTGTTAATGTGTTTCATAAAGTTTAGTTTATGTTTCCTGACATTTTTTAATGTGTTTCGTAAAGTTAAGTGTACGTACTATAAGAAGTTTTCTGCCGTTTGTCCTCCTCCTCTGTCGCCACTTTCTGAGATAGCCTCACTTGAAAGGTAAGGTTCCACATTTTACTACATATGTACGTACAGTATTTCCTGTATACCATGTATACACTAATACACTTATTTACAGGTATGTACATAGTAGTACTAGTATGTATTAAGTTAAGTATTGAATGGTCCAAATTGTTGTAGTATTTCATTGTTTATTGGTCAATTTAGCCTTTATTATAAAATTTACTAGGGTGTTTTTGTAGTGGTTGGAACGGATTAGGCATTTTACATGTAAAATTCGGTTCAAGATACGAAAAGCTCATGATACGAAGAGAGCCTCGGAACGGATTAATCGTATGTCGAGGTACCACTGTAATAATAATAATAATAGAGAAACCTGGAAATGGTCTGACGAGTGAGAATATCTGGGGGAGTGGCCCAGGTTTCAAGGTGACACTCAGCAAAGTCTCGGAGATGTAGACACGCGAGTAGTCAACGGCCACCATTCTGGTCGCAAGCCAAGAGAGCAGCATTGAAAAGTCGGCTTCATGGCGTTGCAGTGTTCCTACAGTGCCTGTCCAACTGCCGTTCTTCATAGATAAGCCCCACTGATTGTCTGGTGGGGTTCGCATCACATACCTAGCAAATTCAAATACTGCATATAAAGTACTGACTTGTTACAAAGATATACTATTTGATAAATTTGTGGACATGCACCTGGGAAATGAAAATATTGGATACTGTGATGCTGGAAAAGGACAGATTACTTTATGATGATGGGTATTTTTGAAACAAAATGGTGTGCATATGCTAGAAAAAGACAGACAGCTCATGATTATATAAACTTGTGGAACAGAAATAAACAAATGTGGCAGAAAAAGGCAGATTGCTTCATGGTTGCATTTAAGTGTAAATTTCAAAAGAGAATGCTTTATTCTGTTGTGAAAGGTACATTGGAAGGAAGAAGACCAGTGAATAAACTCAGTTTGGGAGTTTAGATTCACTGGATGTTGCAGCTTTATTTGAGGACTGGACTGGGATGAAGCAATACATGGATTGTGGATTTGTCTGACATTACATCATTTGTCGAGAATGAGGCCCAAGAGCGAACAGAGTTTGTGAGATAGAATGAAACTGAGGCTTATGTTATCAGTTACCTTTAACATTAGACTAATAACTCCTTCACTCTTTGAAAAATAAAATTAATTTGCTAACTGCTATAGTTATTATGTATGTTAGTGAATTGTCATTAGTAATTAAACCAATAACATCGTTACTGCACTAATTATTTGTGGAACTTTTTGTTATCCACAAAACATTAGGTTAAATTCATATTGATTCATATTACTTTAACCCAATCATAACATTGAAGTAACTGTTACTTTTAGAGTAATGTTCTGCATTGACAGCAGCCTCTAGCAGTCACTCGATGAGGTCACTTACGTGAAATTGAGAACAGAAGACACAGCCCTAAGCATACGATAGTCGAGAGAATCGCTCGGAGTAACAGTAGTGGCGGGCTTGTCAGAGTCACGTGAAAAATTAAGGATTGGAAACCACTCCATTGAGACGATGTCAAACTTATGCCCTTGGAAATTGCGGAATTGACCTGTAAAAATTATATAGATGAGTTTGCAATGACATTTGAATCGCTGGGTTTCAGTGTGAGTACCTACCATAAGCTGGAGGTGTACAACTCATGAGAAATTTGCTTTTGAACAATAGGGGAATCTAGAAATGAAAGTAGTCAGTGAAGCATGCATTAAGCATCAAAATATTTAAAGAAAAATCTTAGTTTGTGATATAAGTTCAAAGAAAACATCTCCCAGTTAGCTGGATTTATGTTGCATATATATTTATAATAATTTTCAGTAATATAAATAGGTAGTGCTGATCACAATTTGGCCATGCAAAAACTTGGTAAATGCATTGGAAAACATCCCGCAAACTCTGGGAACTCACTGGGAAAGAGGTTAGCCTGTTTGTGAAAGCCCTGCTGTAAATTCCAGGTTTCTACAGCTTTCACTCCAGCATATCCAGCCATGCAGTATAAGCATCGCCAGTTGAAGACCACATCTCTGCAGCTATCGCCTGGGAGTAAAAATGAATAGGTTAACAGGCTGACACTTCTAGGATGTGTACATTATATGTTAAGGTTTAAGAAACTAATTTCATACCAGGGAGAAACTGTAATAAGTGAAAAGGACCTTGGTCATATAAACCTGTGCTTTGATTTATTGCTATCAGTTTAGTTTTGGTGAGGTGAATAAGGCTAGAAAGATGAGCTTAAAAGCCACACGTAATTCCGTCACTGCCGTTATTCGTGTTAAAGAAAATGAAACTATTAGCAAGAATGTGAGTCCATATAATTTGATATTATATATCTTTTTTTTTTCTTTTTTATTAAAATGAGAGCAAGAAATGCTACCTGCCTCTAGGTCTAGCGTGGGCTATTCTGAATCACTTACATGTAGAATACAGAACCAAGCAAAATGGGTTATGTCTAGCTCAGTCATCATAGCAGAAGCATGGAAAATTATAAGGACAAGAGAAAGGTAAGCTTGGAGAGAATTTCAAAGCATGAGATCATATCAGAAGGAAGAAATGGTTAATGAAATGTGCAATTCAAGGGCCACTTGTTTCTACAGATTGAAGCCCATGGACATGCAAAAAGGAATAACATGGATGAATTATTTACTTTGAGTATCTGGAAGTGAAACATAACTGGCTAATTTACCAAAAATTGTAGGCCTAACACTATGTTTGTTTGATATGATTATACAATTTATGGTGGACACCCGCCTATTTGCGGTTCTGGATTCACAGCTTCACGTATTCGCAGATTTTTCTCGATTGTTTTTACACATTATTCGCCAAAAATTCACTAAATCAATATTTTTCATAAAAAATATGCACTAGCTACTGTATTTTCATATCATTATTGTGACTAAATGCATTTTGTGATAAAACTATTGAAAAACTCAAGTACAGTGGTACCTCGACATACGAAAGTCCCAGCTTACGAAAAATTCAAGTTACGAAAGCAAATATGAAGATTTTTTTGGCTCTACATACGAAAATAGTTCAGGTTACGAAAGGTTGTTGCTGTAAAGTCCCGAGATTTGCTCGGACCACCAATAACAATTTTAAAATTCGCGCGCCGCCAACTGGGTAGACTCACCACCATCCTCCCGCTCTCCCATTGGTTCCTGATGCTAGTCACCACCATAAGATCTTGCTCTCCTATTGGTCAGCATCTCTCCCATTGTGCTCTACGTAAAAGCGTTCTTCTTCAGCCATTGCTTCGCACCAGCGTTATTGTACGCACGCGGAATTCGTTCGTTCTATACAATTTCGTTTTATTAACGTAAATTCGTTAGTGATTTCGTTGTACTACTTTATCGTGTTGTGTGAGATTTTTAGTACATATACTACGTAACTTAATTACGTACAATATACATAGTCATGGGTCCCAAGAAAGTTGCTGAAGTTCAAGGAAAGAAGAGGATGCTTTCTATGGAGACGAAGATGGAGATCATTAAAAAATATGAAGCTGGCATGCGGTTGAGTGTGATCGCTAAGGAATACGGCCGAAATCCGTCAATGATAGGCACCATCCTTAAGCAGAAGGAAGCCATCAAAGTAGCTACATCTTCCAAGGGTGTGACTATTTTGTCTAGCAAGAGGAGCCACGTGCATGACGAGATGGAGAGGCTGCTTCTTGTCTGGATAAAAGACAAAGAAATCGCTGGCGATACGATAACCGAGACGGCAAACTGCCACAAGGCCAGCGCTATTTTCGGGGATTTGATTGCCCAGGCCAAAGACGACAGAGGAGAAGGGACATCAACGCCAATCCCAGACTTTAAGGCTTCTCATGGGTGGTTTGAAAAATTCCGGAAATGCACTGGCATTCATTCAGTGGTGCGGCATGGGGAGGCAGCCTGCTCGGACATGAAAGCGGCCGAAGCTTTTATTAAGACGTTCGATGAGATGACGATCAAGGAAGGCTACAGTTCTCAGCAAGTCTTCAACTGTGACGAGACTGGCCTCTTTTGGAAAAAAATGCCTCGTCGGACGTACATCACGGAGGAAGAGAAGAAGCTACCCGGACATAAGCCTATGAAAGACAGGCTTACGCTCACCCCTCAAGGCCCACAAAGTGCTAAAGGAGAAGCTTCCAGTGATGTTCACAGAGTGGGTAAATCTGTGTTTCGGCCCAACAATGAAGAAATTCTTGGAAGAGAAGTGCCTCCCTCTGAAATGTCTGCTGTTGTTGGACAATGCCCCTCCTGGCCTCGAGGAAGATATCCTAGCGGAGTATTCTTTCATCAAGGTTCTTTATCTTCCGCCTAACACCACCCCTCTCCTCCAGCCCATGGACCAGCAAGTGGTATCGTACTTCAAGAAGCTGTATACGAAACATCTTTTCAAGAGATGTTTCGACATCACCGATACCACAAACCTCACCTTGCGTGAATTTTGTAAGGAGCATTTTGATATCGTAATATGCATTCGACTCATCGATCAAACTTGGCAGGAGGTTTCGAGGCGAACCTTGAATTCTTTGTGGGGGAAACTCTGGCCTGATGCCGTATCAGCCCGAGACTTCTAGGGATTCGTCGTGGGTGAATCCGGTGCAGATTCAGAAACAGTTGACAATCCTGAAACTGTTTCGCAACCAAATCTTGACGAGATCATTGCACTCGGCAAGTCCATGGGGCTGGTCGTCGACGAGGATGAAATCAATGACCTTCTCGAGGAGCACCAAGAGGAGCTTACAATGTATGATCTGAAGTAGTTGGAGGCCATGCAACATAACGTCGTTCAAGAAGAGTTCTCTAGCAGCAGCGAGGAGGAGGAGGACGACCCTATGACAACGGCAGAAATTAAGGATGCTCTAGGTGCTTTTCATAAGGTGCAATTATTTGTAGAAAAGAGACACCCTGAAACATTGTCAAAAGCAGGCAGAAGCAATCTTCCTTGGATAGTTATTTTTTTAAAGAGGCCTTTAGTAAGAGTAAGCAAACAGGAAGATCCAAGTGATACTACAAAAAAACAAAGTTTAAAGTTTGTGGTGAAGAAATTGAAGTTTTGTAAAAAAAAAAAAAATATATATATATATATATAATTTTAAGTTTTTTGTAAAGTTAAGTGTTACGGTTTTGTTAATGTGTTTCGTAAAGTTTCGTCTTTATGTTTCCTGACATTTTTTAATGTTTTGTAAAGTTAAGTGAACGTATGTACGTACAGTATTTCTTGTATACCATGTACACTAATTTAGCTTTATTATAAAATTTACTGGGGTGTTTTTGTAGGGCTTGGACCGAATTAGGCAATTTACATGTAAAATGCGGTTCAAGATACGAAAAGCTCAGGTTACGAAGGTCGCCTCGGAACGGATTAATTTCGTATCCTGAGGTAGTACTGTATAAGCATTTTTAGATTTTTTTTTTTGTTGAGTTTGAACTATCAAAATAGGCAGTTGGTATGAGTATTTATAGAGGAGCGTCAAGTATTTGTGGATTTTAGCTATTTGCAGGGGATTGTTGTACGCATTCCCCCGAATACCGAAGGTCGACTGTAATATGTACTTACTATTCAGCTTAATGGACTTGGTTTCAGCATTGCCTTGACAGTTTTCTCCCAGTAAACCATCTGATACTTTGTTAATGGGTGTTCTACTAATAACATCCTCTTGATTTTTCTTAGTGTACCCAGGCACGGCTGCGTAGATAGCTTGTGCAGTGTTCCATAGAGCAGTGTGGTTCAGTATTCCATCAATGTTGTTCTTTTGATCACCCACTAGAACAACAAATATCTCGGGTTTCAGGTATAAATTGATGTCTTCTAGAAACCTGAAAATAATGATGGATATGAAAGATTTTGTTTTCTTGTAATTGTTAAGCAGTATGTATACAATGAGCAGCCATTTGTAAACTTGGTTATTCATATTTTAAAACGTGTATTTTTCATTTTCAACTGCCATACCTGTTTACTCTTAACATATCTGTTTCTTTTTTGGATGCTGTTTGTCCAGTAGCCCCTCCACTTAGACATCTATACTTTCCTGTTACATATGATGAGGGCTACCCTTTTATAAATGGTGGATTTAGCAACTGATTTCCTCAGTTGAAAGACAACTGTAAGGTATAAGCTAGCCAGTGTTAGATCTGATATGGAAATACATTTGCCTGTGGGATATCTTTTATGTTCAAGTGCAGACTATAGTTTAGAGTCTGTTAATCATCAAATTTTGCTGCCTGTTGGAAGGCAAAACTTTAAGGGGGCCGGCCGGAACCCCTATATATGGTGGTATAGGGTGAAAAATGCAAAGTCATGAAAAAATTCATGGAGCTTCATATGGCAATTGAGAATACGTATACGAAATATTTCGTCAAAATTCCTCTTACTTTCGTAGTTACAGGGTAATTATTAAACATAACTCAATAAGCCTAAAACATTCATCCGTACAAGAAAATGCAATATTTCTTCTGTTATCGTAAATTTTGATAATTATTGGCAAAGAAATTGTGAGAAATGGCATCTGTAGAGATTCCGTGGCTCGCAGAAGCCGCGAGTATCTGGTCTAGTTCAACCATGAATCAGTAGGACCATAGACTTCAAGTAGGTTACATGTTCTAGTTTCACCTTGTGACATTCGCTTGCTTTTACGTATGTTTATGTATGTTTCGGCAAGAAGTTCATCATGCCAATGAGGAAAAGACAAGGAAAACATCTCGCTAACATACAGACGAAGAAAGATCGCTCAAGTATTATTACAGAATATCATAATATACGCGTAGTTAGTGAAGAGAGAGGGGAGGGTTGCCTAGTAAAGCCCCCTTCTTGCCTGACAGCACACGTCACACTGTGCTCAAGGCTACGATCTTTGAGCAAAGAGATCTTCATTTATGATAAATAACATAGTTTTGGTTTTTTAATACCTCTGACATTCTCTTGCATTTACGTTTGTTTATCTTTGTTTCGGCAAGAACATCATCATGCCAAAGAGGAAAATACAAGGAAAACATCTCTCTAACATACAGAAGAAAATTCGCTGTAATAAGCCGAGTTAGTGAAGGGGAGAGAGGGGTTTACGTAGGAAGGAGTGCCCCATCTTGCCTCAAGCAGTGCCCCAGGCTATGATATATGAGCAAAGGGATCATCATTTATGATTAAATTATGATAAATAAAATAGTTTTGGTTTATCAATACACAAAAAAGAAATATACATTCATAATAATCATTATATATTAACATTGTTTTAATAGAAATACGAAGGAAAACTTTGAACGCCCGTATCTCAAAACTATACTTATTGACCTTCAAAATCTATCTCCTCACTTAGTTTTAAAGCTATAACATTGCAATTTGGTATATAACTCAGAAAGACATTATAGAACAATCAAATAGAGCCCTTTTTTCCAATTTTTGTTTCGTCTTTTTTTTATAAATTTTTTTCTCCTGATTTATAGGGTTTATTTTTTTACCATATTGAAAAATTCATATCTAGCAAAAAAATGACTTTTGGAAAAAAACTCTCCATTTGATTGGAGGTCTACATCAGGTCTATATATTTTAGTAATCCCAGGTCTTAATATTAAATATCAAGGGAGGAGATACAATTTGAAAAATAGTTATTTTCGGGATAAATTGCCCTGGCGTCACAAAACCAAAAGTCAGAGGCGAAAATCATATGCGGTTTGGAGATGTCCCAAGTCACCTTATTAAGTGGTATGAATGTCAAAGTCCTGTCGTTTAAAAAACGGCATTAGCCGGCCGACCCCCTTAAAGCTTCTAATATATTAAAAGATTACTATACATTTCATGTCACAGGGAATGTGAATATTCAGGGATTATATAGAATCCCTGAAATATTGAGTGAATGTTTCATGTCCAATTCATATCCCAACCTTATTAACTAACATAACCTATGGTACCATGCCATACCAAACCAGTGTGCCAAACCACCTCTGCTACACTTCCTAAATATGATGCTAGCAGTAATGACAGCAATATACATCCCTAACCTAGGGATTTAATACGGCAGTACAGCCCTAACTCAGGGGTTTAATATAGCTGTACAGATTTAACTTAGGGATTTGATATAGCAATTCTGCCCTAACCTAGGGATTTAATATAGCTATACAGCCCTAACCTATGGATTTAATACAGTGCTTCCTCGACTTACGGCACCATGACTTATGGCAATTGGCTCTTTGGCACTTTTTCAGGGCCATTAGTGGCATTTTACAGTGCCATAACTTGATGTTGCATCAAGTTAAGGTGCTGTTGATGGTGCTGACGGCAAGAATAGGCATAAGGTTAATGGCACTTATGACATTGTAACTTTATGCAACATCAAGTTACAGCGCCTTTAAAAGGCTGATAATTGCGAAAAACTGTCTTACAGTGGAAATCAACTTACCGCACGGCGCTGGAACAGATCCCCTGACGTAAGTCGAGGGCACACTGTACTATGGCAAAACGACAGTAACCAAGAGCTCAGCATCACACCTGATTAGCTCCATTGACCCTCATCTTATCTTATGTCTGTTGCTTAACTTAAAGTTTTTAAGTTTGCTAGGAGTTTTATCTTGGCTGCAACTAACATGTAGAATAGTTTGCCTAGCACAGTTGTGGAATCCTCTGCTCTCCAAATATTGAAGTGAGGAGCACATTCATTCCTGCTGGCATCTGAATTTCAAATGTGTCAGTTTTATTCTATGTTCCCTCTTACTGTATTTAGAGTAGTATTTATTCATCACCATTTCCTATAAAATATCCCTCTCCACAAGCTCTAGGATTTAGCATATGTACGTAATTGGTTGATTCTGTCCGTAAAGGTCTTCAACCAAAGCTTTTAAAAAAGAAATAAAGAAAAGAATGGTTGCATATCCCAATAAAGTTCAAATCAGCTGTGTTGAGGGACAACTGATGGATTACATATAATACTTACTCTGCTTAAGCATATTCTCCGTGACATATACAGTACAGGTAGGTAGTTTTTTATTCATCAGAATTAATGCTATCTTGACCAGCATTTCAGTGTTGTCAGTGACCATAATCCTTAATGTGCCAGGTTATGTAAACAGATCGGTCAGTCAGTCAGACTACATTTCAGAATTTTTCTCAGCCTTGGGATTCAAATGCATGCTATGCACTTTGTAATGATTGACATATCTCAAAGTAGAATTCATAAATAACACCTGCTATATACAGTACCTGAACTGGTATTCATTCTTGTCTGTAATCTCGCAAATAATGGCATGGCAGGAGAACTTAGGATTTCGTTCTTTTAGGGTCTGTAGGAGTCTGGTTTTGGCTTGAGAGTCTTCAGTTGTAGGACCATATATCTGCTGCAGGTTGACCAATATTGCTGCCTGGTATCCGGTAGTGACTGATCTGAAAGAGGATTACTTTTAGTGGGCTTGCTTAAATTAGTTGTAGCTTTATGTGTTTGGATATATAAAGTATATTGCATATGTATATGTACATATACAATAGTATATGCAATATGACCTTGTATATTTATTATATACAGTATGTATAGTGAATATTCAAAATTAGTAAGTTTGCCCTTACATCGAGAGCTCCATTGAAAAAATATCTTAGCAGTCAGTCACTTTTGTCCATTAAATGCTAAATCCTGGAGACCTATGTGTGGAAAACTCTCACATTAGCTGCCTCATGCACCTACATGTAAGGCTCGTCAACAGTTTTCTTAAACCCCTCACACAACCTGTACTATTTAATACCTCAATCTCACATGTACTCTCACTTCAGGATGTCTTGGTCTTTCCTCTTCAGCATCTATTTCATGGCAACTCTCCTACATTTCTAATTCTCCTCCTCCTCCTGCCTCTTAATACATACCTCGGAATCAGACTCTTTTTCAGCAACTTAACAGTGTTCATTCTTCCCACATAATTTTTATTGTTAGTATGTATTATTCAGAATATAAACCCATATATTAAACTGCCTCAGAATGTTCTGATCTATTCATTCCCTTTCTTACCTTTCTACCACTTTTGCTGTGCACTGTATTATGCGGAAAGTTTAGAGTGGTGACTGTACCTCTTTCTTGAGGCCAACAAAAGCCACACATCAGGCCTATCAGTGGTAGAGGTACAAGTTTGACATTGGCTAAGGATTCAGAGATAATGTACTTATTGCAGAGGGAACACCAAGTAAAGGTTCATGGGCCCCACTGGTAGGAGGAATTGCCCCCTTTAATTGTAGACAAGCCTCTTTTATCTTGAATATACACCTACAAATCTAATTACAACCTATCCTTAGACTTACAAATACATACATAGTATATAGCCACACCGTCTGGTTAAATTATTTAGTATGAAAACTTTTACTTGAAAATTCACCTAAAAGCATCAGTCATAGCAGTATTTTCTTGTCTGGCCACAAATATCAGGTGACAAGACTTGAAATATCTTTGAGTCACTTGCTTCAACCCTAGGCCAATTGGGGAGAGTGCAGACACAGATAGCACAGATGCAGCTAAAAGCAGGGTCAGCACACCCGTGTTAAATTCTCCTTTGGCAGGCATTGTCCTGTTGAATATAACAGTAAAATATTAATAGGAATATTTTTGATGTATTTAATAAACTGGGTGAAGAAATTCAAGAAATTTATGATTATTTGTAAAACGATTTACAGGTTATAAGTGACAAGATCATTTAGAATGGAAGCCACACTCGGAAATTTACAAAAGATCTTTGGATAAATGATAGACAGAAGAAAAGGAGGGACCAGAAATTGCCACAGATCACAAATAGATTAGAATATTGTGTAAGTGATGCAAGATTTTTTATAACAATAGGGTAAAAATTATTGACAATTGAAGACAGACACTGATTATGTATGAACATTTTAATATGATTGTTTGAAATAAAAAATGACATTCTGAATACATATACATAGTCATTTGCTGATTTTTCAAAAGAAGGAAATGTATTGCGCAGCTCTTTTGCTTATTCTTACATTTGTTTACTGAATTTCAAATACAACTCCATATCTTAATATTATGTCAAAATATTTTGATAGTCTAAAAGTTATTTAAGTGATTTTGGAATGAGATATTCAGATTCATTTTATTAACATTTAATTTGAATAACTGAACTCTACAAATGATAGAAGTATTCAACAGTGTTAGTCGTTGAACAACTTACCCCTATCCTGGTATGGGCTGTTATGGTGATGGGTCTCTCTCTCTCTCTCTCTCTCTCTCTCTCTCTCTCTCTCTCTCTCTCTCTCTCTCTCTCTCTCTCTCTCTCTCTGTTTTATTTTTTATTAGGCAACATGTGTCAGTCAGTTGACCTATATGAAATATGATCTTATAGCATGTGTTGACATATAAGGATATGTGATATGAAAAATATTTAGTTTTTAAGACCTTTATTTGAGCTTTTCATTCTTTCACATTTTTTTGTCTTCAAAATTGTGGTTAAAAGGTCGAAGGAGTTTCTTAAATAAGGAAATAGTAATGGTAATAGTTTATTCTTAAATTACCAAGTAGAAATAAATGATGTTCTTTTGTGTATTTATACTTGATTTGTATAGGGTTCTTTAATTGATATATTTCTTGCCATTTTCTTATTTTGCTACCCCAACTGTTGGTACTTTTATTTTATGTAACACAATGTAGCTAGTTTATACTATTCTTGTGTATTACTCTGCAAGTTTTGTTTTTACTCAAGTTCCAGATTACACTAGTTCTTTGCATGATACATTTTGCTGTAAATTGTGATACATTATTGGTTATTTACTGTTGTTACCCAAATTGTAATAGTATTATACATATAATAATGTTTAATATTGTTTTAACTATTACTTTATAAAGTATATGTTTGAGAGTTGGATATTTATTCCAGGTAAGGATGATGACGCGAGAAGGACTGGAATAAGTAACCATAATCATCTGTCAGGTTAGCATCTTTTTAAAAGCATGAGAAAGGAGGAGAGAGGAAGTGGAGTCCTGTCAGTGGGAAGGAATAGACTCAGCCTCCTAACCTCCTTATCATTGTTGCTGAAACAGGAGCTGACAATCCTGAGCAGTACTGAACAAAGGCTGAGTCTTTTGTAAAAGGCTGGAAGGTTGGTTTGCCCTTAATGAGAAATTGTTGTAGAAGTAGCTCATGATCTAAATTAAAGCTCAGTGCTCAGAAGGGGAACCATTTCTTCTGTGACCAGATTTTGTCCCTGTTAAAGGTATGTAAATTGGAAGAGTAATGTACGTATTGGGGTAACCACACTTATAAACTATTGGTAAGTATCATTAACTTCCTTAATGGTACCTTTTGATGAAGACATTCATGTGTTAATGTTGATTTCTGATAGTACCTGATGATTGTAGTAAGATTTCTGAATGGTAAGTGGCGATAAAAACAGTTGTACATTAGTGAAATTTCCCGTAAGTTTTTGTGGGTTATGCAAAATTAGGGAACGAATGATAAGTTTCCTTTTTAAAGATGTATTGAAGCTTTACATACCCGTACTGGATACTGACAGCAAGTACTGAATATGGAAATCTAAGACTAAGACTTTGATGACAAATAATACCCCTTACATAACCATAAACAGTATTGTTCATATTCCTAAAGAATTGTGATATTGTTCTTAAAAGGAGATATACTACTACCGTTTATGAGCTTTTAAATGGATTATATACCAATTAGAACCTGTTAGTATGTCATTATGGCATTCATTTATTTTCATTAGCATTAATGTAATTATGAAGTTAAATTTTGTGCCTTCCTGGAGCTATCATAAATCTCAGTTAAATCCAAAATTTGATATGTACAGCATAATCGTGGTATACCCTTCCCCAGAACCTGCCTCTTTATAAATAGTAAGGTTTTACTTATTCTGGTTCTTCTTCTTCTTCACTAAAGCATTTAGTTAAGGATGTTGGGACAGCTGCTTACTAATGACCTTGTATGAAAAATCAATTAGGATGACTTTTAACAAAGATATAACATGTAACAAAGATATAACATGTTTTGATGGAGGTGACCGACTAGACAAGTAGTGACTAATTCAGCAGTAGGGTCTAAATGATTAGTTACCTCATAAACTGGGTTTCAGGATCAAGAACCAGGTAAGTGCTCCTAATTTTAGAGTACACTTTGAAATTTTTAATGTGGCATTCATTTTAACATCTTCAGTAACCTCTGATTACCTTCTTGCATACATGCATATTGCTGCAAAAGTTATTTGACCTTTTCAGGTATTTATGCTTGTAAAATTCTCAATGGCTTAAAGTACAAAGGACCATTTAAATAAAAACAGGT
>NC_061095.1:50063237-50124792 GCF_015104395.2 Macrobrachium nipponense | reverse complement strand
TATGTAATGCATAAGGCTTAGGAAAAGCAGCCAGTTTGTATGAAACATACTGAAGATCCAATTTTGTCTATTTAAATGATTTTAGATACAGCACTCTTGTTAGATTTATAGTTTATAGTAAGAGTTACACTGCAGCCAGTAATTTTACTGTAGAGTTGTATGGAATTTTAGTCATCATTAAAAAAGTAGTCACTGTAGAAATCAGATTACCTTTTTATGCAAAAACTTGTGGGCAAATGTGTTTTTTAACTTGAGCACTTTGTTGGTTCACTCATTTTTAGTTTCCTGTAAAAGAAAAATATTGCGATGGCTATTTGTCAGTCCATCTGCAATTTTTCCTATCCTTTGTTAGATCTTAAATGCTTCTAAGGCTATGATCATGCATCTGGCACTGCTACACTATACAGCCAGTCCCCAGTTATCAGCGGACTTGGTTATCTGCGATCCGGTTTTATAGTGCTCGTCTAGCACCATAAAAATCAACTGTATGGTGCCATAACAGGCCAAATTCCGGTTATAGGCACCATAAGGTGCCTTATGGCGCTGATAACCAGTTATTGGTGCCATAATGGCGCCATAAATCGCTGAGTTTCGGTTAATGGCAGTTTTCGCTTGTCGGTACCCCCTCGGGAATGGAACCCCCGCCGATAACCAGGACCTGCCTATTTGCCAACAACACAGGCCACCACTGGTCTGTGGCTAAAAGTTTCATGGGCTGTGGCTGAGGGTTTCATACAGCATTATAAGCTGTACAGAAAACTCAATTCTTTGCTGCATTTTTTACTTGTTTAATTGGTGATGCATTGTGAAATATAGTGGAATGCAAAGTAGTACCTATCTAATTATGCTTGGTTCTGGTATATGGGTCAACTTTGAAAGGAAGAGGCAAATACTCTAGCAAGGTAACTGGAAGCTAAATTACTTCCAGGGAGATACTACTTATGTGGATGGGTTTGTGTCTGTATATAAGAAGTTCATTTCTTTGTGATGTGTATTGCTTTGGGGATTGTGCAAACCCAATGAGTATTTTCAAAGGATGCAAGATGTCAAAATGTCAAATACAAACAGGCCTTCTGTACCCAACATAAACATATAGTGGAGATTCGTTGCCATTTTGTCATTGCCTTGATTGTGAGATACATGTTGAGTGCCTTGGTTTTGGGGATCTTCCAAATAGATTCGTCTTGTGACTGGGATGACAGGCTGATAAAATTCTCAAAAGGAATTTCATTTCAAAAGCTAGATTGAAATGCACTTGAAGTTTCTGGAAATCCTGAATCAATAAAATTTCAATGCTATTAATAAATAAAGCTACCAACATCAGGAACCAGTGATGCCAGGACACCAGATACCCTTACCTCTAAATCATGTGATTTGCTTTGTTACATGAGTTGAAGTGGAATCACAATTTCCATATTCAGGACCCCCATCTAAAGTCGTTTTTATTCTTACTGGTGTAGCCGTACCTTCAAAACTTACCTAGTGAAGGGAAGGATTGTGGAGATACCAATTCCTAACCGTAAGGTAATTTTGTACTTTCCAAATGCTGAAACCAAAGTGTGTAGTACTTTCCAATTGCATAGTACTTACATAGGTGCCAGCAGCCAGGGAGACTGACTCCAGTCCGAATGATGGCAAGCCCAGAAATAGGGTTTGTTACTCTTACACTGGCATTATCAAGAAAAGCGTGTGGCTATGTACATTTCTTGACTCTCTTCATCCAAATTGAAAGGATTCATTCATAAATCAGAAGTGAAATTTGTACAGGGAAATATTACAGTGTGACTCTTACATCAACTACAGTGCACATTGCAGGCATTACCCCTTTCTGCTGTATCTGAGCAAAACCAGAATTGTACAGGTGCAGCAAAATGAAGTGATGGCAAGAAGAAAGGTAAAAAGGTGCAACAGAATGGCCACATTACCTGAAAAGTAAAGTTCCTTGGTAAGTTTCTGTTTAGTAGTGGTTCTTCAAGCAGAATTCCCCAGGAGTACAGTAGAGCAGTGCTGAGCCCTAATGACTGGCCCTTGGATATTTTAGTCCACAGTTTCTGTAGTAGCCACAGCACGATTCCAGCTACCATGCTAGTGATAAGAATTGCTACCCATAGTTTACCTGCAATATGAATAGTATGTGCATACAATATATACATTTAGTATATCCATATATATAGATAATTATATATATATTTTTTTTTCTTCTGTGAATTTTTTTAGTATTTCAAGTCTGGGCATCATTTTTGGTGAAAGCACAATTTGCAAGTCAGTGATCTTGTGGCTAGTTTAGCATGAGTATTGTTCATTATAATATTACAGTGGAACCTTGGTTTTCGTACGAATTGCTTTTTGTAGACTTTTTCGGACAAAATTTTTTCTCGGGTTTCACACATTTCCTTGGATTTCGTACACTTGGAAACGCTTCTTCCAGGGCCCACCGTGTGACTAGGCCTGTACTGAGTGCCCAAACAAAGCACCTCATGTTCTCTTGTGACCCTTTCTGCTTTGTGTTCGTTGTTTTTTGTGCCTTTGTGTGCTTTTTTATTCGAGTGCAATTGCTAAATAAGCCATCATGGGGCCAAAGAAAGTTCCAAGTGCTAGCCCTTCTGTAAAAATGGAGAGAACCATTATAGAATTTAAGAAAGAACTCGTAGCACAGTGAAAACTGAAGAGGGGAAGTAACCCCAGATAGTGCCAGTAAAAAACGAAGATGATAAGTAACCATAGATAGGTCCTTGATACCTGAACTCCTTCTGGAGGGGGATTCCCCTTCCAAAACAATAACCTCTCTTCCTCCTCCTCCCCTTCTCGCGTCTTCCATACGCTAACAAGTCTTCCATAAAGGTAATAGTGATGTTCAATGTTCATTATTCATTTCATTATTCATTTATATTTCTCATCGTTTTCTGTAAGTAAAATTGTGTTATTCCCTATAAATAATATATATATACAAGCAGTCCCCAGTTATCGGCGGGGGTTGCGTTGTCGGTGGGGTGCGATGATAAGCAAAAACTGCCATTAACTGAAACTCAGTGATTTATGGCAGTTATGGCACCAAGTTTCTTTTAATGGCACTGATAACTGGTTAATGGCACCTCTGTTAGTGCATGTTATGGCGCCATAAATCACCAATAAAATTGGATCTCCATTAACCGAGTTCACCGATAACCAGGGACTGCCTGTATATATATTATATATATACAGTGGTACCTCGACATACGAAAGGCTCAACTTACGAAAAACTTGAGATACGAAAGCAAATACGAAGATTTTTTTTGCTCTACGTACGAAAATAGTTCAGGATACGAAAGGTTGTTGCTGTAAAGTCCCGAGATTCGCCCGGACCACCGATAACAATTTTAAAACTTGCGCGCCGCCAACTGAGTAGACTCACCACCATCCTCCCGCTCTCCCATTGGTTCCTGATGCTAGTCACCACCATAAGATCCTGCTCTCCTATTGGTCAGCATCTCTCCCATGATCCCATCATGCATCTACGTAGCGGCGTGCTTTTTCGGTGACTCAGCAGCATCATCGTTATCGTAAGCATGCGGAATTCGTTCGTAAATTCGTTAGTGATTTTGTTGTAGTACTACTTTATCATGTTGTGTGAGAACTTTACTACATGCATATACGTACTACATAACTTAATTACGTACAGTATATATGTAGTCATGGGTTTCAAGAAAGTTGAAGTAGGAAAGAAAAGGATGCTTTCTTTGGAGACAATTAAAAAGTATGAAGCTGGCATGCGATTGAGTGTGATCGCCAAGGAATATGGCCGAAATCCGTCGACAATAGGCACCATCCTTAAGCAGAAGAATGCTATCAAAGCAGCTACACCTTCCAAGGGCGTGACTATTTTGTCTAGCAAGATGAGCCATGTGCACGGCGAGATTGAAAGGCTGCTTTTCGTCTGGATAAAAGACAAAGAAATCGCTGGCGATGCGATAACCAAGACGGCAATCTCCCACAAGGCCAGCGCTATTTTCGGCGATTTGATTGCCCAGGCCAAAGACGACGGAGGAGAAGGGACCTCGACGCCAACCCCAGAGTTCAAGACTTCTCATGGATGGTTTGAAAAATTCCATAAACGGACTGGCATCCTTTCATTGGTGCGGCATGAGGAGGCCGCCAGCTCGGACACAAAAGCGGCTGAAGCCTTTATTAACCCTTAAACGCCGAAGCGGTAAAAAAAAAATGTCTCCCGTGTGCCGGAGACGTTTCAGAGTGAGCGCGGAAGCGGAAAAAATATTTTTTTTCAAAAAATCACAGCGCGCTTAGTTTTTAAGATTAAGAGTTCATTTTTGGCTCCTTTTTTTGTCATTGCCTGAAGTTTAGTATGCAACCATCAGAAATGAAAAACATTATCATTATCGTATATAAATAATGCGATATATGATAGCGCAAAAACAAAATTTCATATATAATTGTATTTAAATCGCGCTGTGCGCAAAAAGGTTAAAGATAACAAGTTACTATTTTTTTGTTGTAATGTACACTAAATTGCAATCATTTTGGTATATAACGCATTGTAAAACGATAAAAGCAACACAGAGAAAATATTATCACAAAATAATGCATGAATTTGTAACGCGCGGACGTAAACAAATATTTTTTTCAAAAATTCACCATAAATATAAATATTGTCCTAGAGACTTCCAATTTCTTTCAAAATGAAGACAAATGATTGAATATTACTATACTGTAAGAATATTAGCTTACAAATGCAGTTTTCGACCATATCTGACGAGTTAAAGTTGACTGAATGTCGAATTTTTTTATATATATTTTTTTATATGCAATTATTTCAAAAATAAGAAAAGCTACAACTTTCAAATATTTTTTGTTTTATTCTACATGAAATTGCGCACATTTTCATATATAAAACTCTATGAAATGCCTAATATGAAACGGAGCAAATATTCCGAGAATGGGACTTACGCATTTCGGAGATTTGTGGCGGAGAATCCGCGCGCGGAGGGAAGGAAAGTTTTTTTTAAAAATTCACCATAAATTTAAATATTGTGCTAGAGACTTCGAATTTGTTTCACAATGAAGATAAATGACTGAATATTACTAGACTGTAAGAGTTTTATCTTACAATTGCGTTTTTCGACCATTTCGGTAGAGTCAAATTTGACCGAACGTGGTTTTTTTTCTATTTATCGTGATTTATATGCAAATATTTCAAAAATGAGAAAACCTACAACCTTCAACTATTTTTTGTTGTATTATACATGAAATTGCGCACATTTGCATATATAAAACTTTATGTAACGGCTAATTTAAAATGGTGCAAACATTACCACAATCGCACGTATGATTTTTTCGGAAGAGTTACCGCGCGGACGTAAAGAAAATGTAATTTTTTTTATAAATTCGAAAAATGTACCATTTTTTTTTTATAAATCACATAAATGAAATATTGTGCTAGAGACTTCCAATTTGTTACAAAATGAAGGTAAATGCTTGAATATTACTAGAATATAAGCGTTTTAGCTTATAATTCCGTTTTTCGACCATTTCGGTAGAGTCAAAGTTGACCGAAGGTTGAAAATTTGTCACTTACCATTTTTTTATAAAAATATTTCAAAATTGATAAAAGCTACAACCATGGGTTGTTTTTAGTTGTATTGTGCATGAAATTGCGCACAAATTTTCATATATAAAACTTTATGTAACGGCTAATTTTAAAATGGTGCAAACAATACCACAATCGCATGTATGATTTTTTTCGGAAGAGTTACCGCGCGGACGTAAGGAAAAAGATTTTTCAAAAATTCACCATAAATCGAAATATTGTGCTAGAGACTTCCAATTAGTTTCAAAATTAAGGTAAATGATTGAATATTACTAAAATATAAGAGTTTTAGCTTACAATTGCGTTTTTCGACCATTTCGGTAGAGTCAAAGTTGACCGAAGGTTGAAATTTTGGCACATCGTTATTTATTTGAAAATATCTCAAAACTGATAAAAGCTACAATCATGAGTATTTTTATGTTGTATTTTACATAAAAATGCGCACATTTTCATATATAATACTCCATGTAACGGCTAATTTAAAATGGTAAAAAAATTATGTCAAAGTGATGAAATAATTTCCGAGATGTGTCACAGATACTTTTTAGTGCGGCAAGAAAGAAATTCGCCCTTGCGCGCCTGCGTAACGATTGTAAACAAAACAACACCTTGATCTGTGAACTCCCAGCATCCCCCAAGGTGCGTGACTCAAGAGTTTTCGGCTGGTAGGCCTATAAGTATTTTTCCGCGAATTTTTAAAAAAACTTTTGTATGTCGACGTAAAACACGTCCAGTCGGCACCCGAGAGATAAAAAATGTCGACGTAAAATACGTCCAGTCGGCGTTTAAGGGTTAAGACATTCGACGAGATGACAATCAAGGAAGGATACAGTTCTCAGCAAGTCTTCAACTGTGATGAGACTGGCCTTTTTTGGAAAAAAATGCCTCTTTGGACGTACATCACGGAGGAAGAGAAGAAGCTACCCGGGCATAAGCCTATGAAAGACAGGCTTACGCTCACACTTTGTTCGAACGCCAGTGGGGATTGCAAGGTGAAGCCCCTACTTGTCTATAATTCGGAGACTCCTCGAGCCTTCAAGGCCCACAAAGTGCTAAAGGAGAAGCTTCCAGTGATGTGGAGGGCTAATGCGAAAGCCTGGGTAACGAGACTTTTGTTCACGGAGTGGGTAAATTTGTGTTTCGGCCCGACAGTGAAGAAATTCTTGGAAGAGAAGCGCCTCCCTCTGAAATGTCTGCTGTTGTTGGACAATGCCCCTGCTCACCCTCCTGGCCTCGAGAAAGATATCCTAGCGGAGTATTCGTTTATTAAGGTTCTTTATCTTCCGCCTAACACCACCCCTCTCCTCCAGCCCATGGACCGACCAGCAAGTGATATCGAACTTCAAGAAGCTGTATACGAAACATCTTTTCAAGAGATGTTTCGACATCACCGATACAGCAAACCTCACCTTGCGTGAATTTTGGAAGGAGCATTCCGATATTGTGATATGCATCCGACTCATCGATCAAGCTTGGCAGGAGGTTTCGAGGTGAACCTTTAATTCTTCGTGGAGGAAAGTGGCCTGATGCTGTATCCGCCCGAGACTTCGAGGGATTCGATGTGGGCGAAGCTGGTGCTGCAGATTCAGGAACAGTTGACGATCCTGAAACTGTTTCGCAACCAGATCTTGACGAGATCGTTGCACTCGGCAAGTCCATGGGGCTGGTCATCGACGAGGACGACATCAATGACCTTCTCGAGGAGCACCAAGAGGTGCTTACGATGTATGACCTGAAGGAGTTTGAGGCCATGCAACATAACATCGTTCAAGAAGAGTTCTCTAGCAGCGGCGAGGAGGAGGACGACGACCCTATGACAATGGCAGAAATTAAGAATGCTCTAGCTGCTTTTCATAAGGTGGAATCATTTGTAGAAAAGAGACACCCCGAAATGCTTGTGCAGTTCGATGACGTTTGCCTGAGTCGTTTCAGGAGCATTTTGAAAAGCAGGCAGAAGCAATCTTCCTTGGATAGTTATTTTTTAAAGAGGCCTTTAGTAGGAGTAAACAAAAAGGAAGATCCAATTGATACTACGACAAAACAGAAAGTTGAACGTGATGAAGAAATTGAAATTTTGTAAAAAAAAAAAAAAAAAAAAATGTAATGTATAAAAAAGTAAAAAGAAATGTAAATAAAAACAAAAAAAAGACAAATTAAGTATACAGTTTTGTTAATGTGTTTCGTAAAGTTTAGTTTATGTTTCCTGACATTTTTTAATGTTTCGTAAAGTTAAGTGTACGTACTATAAGAAGTTTTCTGCCGTTTGTCCTCCTCCTCTGTCGCCACTTTCTGAGATAGCCTCACTCAAAAGGTAAGGTTCCACATTTTTATTTACAGGTACGTACATATTAGTGCTAGTACGTATTAAGTTAGGTATTGAATGGTCCAAATTGTTGTAGTATTTCATTGTTTATTGGTCAATTTAGCTTTATTATAAAATTTACTATAGAGTTTTTGTAGTGCTTGGAACGGATTAGGCATTTTACATGTAAAATGTGGTTCAAGATACAAAAAGCTCATGATACGAAGGCCGCCTCGGAACGGATTAATTTCGTATGTCGAGGTACCACTGTAATAATAATAATAGAGAAACCTGGAAATGGTCTGACGAGTGAGAATATCTGAGGGAGTGGCCCAGGTTTCAAGGTGACAATCAGCAAAGTCTCGGAGATGTAGACACGCGAGTAGTCAACGGCCACCATTCTGGTCGCAAGCCAAGAGAGCAGCATAGAAAAGTCGGCTTCATGGCGTTGCAGTGTTCCAACAGTGCCTGTCCAACTGCCGTTCTTCATAGATAAGCCCCACTGATTGTCTGGTGGGGTTCGCATCACATACCTGGCAAATTCAAATGCTGCATATAAAGTACTGACTTGTTACAAAGATATACTATTTGATAAATTTGTGGACACATGCACCTGGGAAATGAAAATATTGGATACTAGGATGCTGGAAAAGAACAGATTACTTTATGATGATGGGTACCTTTGAAACAAAATGGTGTACATACGCTAGAAAAAGACAGACAGCTCATGATTACATAAACTTGTGGAACAGAAATAAACAAATGTGGCAGAAAAAGGCAGATTGCTTCATGGTCGCATTTAAGTGTAAATTTCAAAAGAGAATGCTTTATTCTGTTGTGAAAGGTACATTGGAAGGAAGAAGACCAGTGAATAAACTCAGTTTGGGAGTTTAGATTCACTGGATGTTGCAGCTTTATTTGAGGACTGGACTGGGACAAAGCAATACATGGATTGTGGATTTGTCTGATATTACATCATTTGTCGAGAATGAGTCCCAAGAGCTAACAGAGTTTGTGAGATAGAATGAAACTGAGGCTTATGTTATCAGTTACCTTTAACATTAGACTAATAACTCCTTCACTCTTTGAAAAATAAAATAATTTGCTAACTGCTATAGTTATTATGTATGTTAGTGAATTGTCATTAGTAATTAAACCAATAACATCGTTAATGCACTAATTATTTGTGTAACTTTTTGTTATCCACAAAACATTAGGTTAAATTCATATTGATTCACATTACTTTAACCCAATCATAACTTTGAAGTAACTGTTACTTTTAGAGTAAGCTGGTCTGCATTGAAAGCATCCTCTAGCAGTCACTCGATGAGGTCACTTACGTGAAATTGAGAACAGAAGACACAGCCTTAAGCATACGATAGTCGAGAGAATCGCTCGGAGTAACAGTAGTGGCAGGCTTGTCAGAGTCACGTGAAAAATTAAGGATTGGGAACCACTCCATTGAGACGATGTCAAACTTATGCCCTTGGAAATTGCGAAACTGGCCTGTAAAAATTATATAGATGAGTTTGTAATGACATTTGAATCACTGGGTTTCACTGTGAGTACGCACCATAAGCTGGAGGTATACAACTCATGAGAAATTTGCTTTTGAACAATAGGGAAATCTAGAAATGAAAGTAGTCAGTGAAGCATGCATTAAGCATCAAAATATGTAAAGAAAAATCTTAGTTTGTGATATAAGTTCAAAGAAAACATCTCCCAGTTAGCTGGGTTTATGTTGCATATGTAGTATTCATAATAATTTTCAGTAATATAAATAGGTAGTGCTGATCACAATTTGGCTATGCAAAAACTTGGTAAATGCATTGGAAAACATCACGCAAACTCTGGGAACTCACTGAGAAAGAGGTTAGCCTGTTTGTGGAAGCCCTGCTGTAAATTCCAGGTTTCTACAGCTTTCACTCCAGCATATCCAGCCATGCAGTATAAGCATCGCCAGTTGAAGACCACATCTCTGCAGCTATTGCCTGGGAGTAAAAATGAATAGGCTAACAGGCTGACACTTCTAGGATGTGTACATTATATGTTAAGGTTTAAGAAACTAATTTCTTATCAGGGAGAAACTGTAATAAGTGAAAAGGACCTTGGTCATATAAACCTGTGCTTTGATTTATTGCTATCAGTTTAGTTTTGGTGAGGTGAATAAGGCTAGAAAGATGAGCTTAAAAGCCATACGTAATTCAGTTACTGCCGTTATTGGTGTTAAAGAAAATGAAACTATTAGCAAGAATGTGAGTCTATACAATTTGATATTATATATCTTTTTTTTTTCTTTTTTATTAAAATGAGAGCAAGAAATGCTACCTGCCTCTAGGTCTAGCGTGGGCTATTCTGAATCACTTACATGTAGAATACAGAACCAAGCAAAATGGGTCTATGTCTAGCTCAGTCATCATAGCAGAAGCATTGTTAATCTAGTGACTAGGACTAATGCAGTTGCTGTGAAATGTAGGCCTGTGTCTTGAAAAATGGAAAATTATAAGGACAAGAGAAAGGTAAGCTTGGAGAGAATTTCAAAGCATGAGATCATATCAGAAGGAAGAAATGGTTAATGAAATGTGCAATTCAAGGGCCACTTGTTTCTACAGATTGAAGCCCATGGACATGCAAAAAGGGATTTTGATGTAAGGAAAAATCTATTTCTGGGCAATTGGTTCGTGTCGCCCAGCGAAATATTCCTTTAATCCATTATTTCTAAGGTAAATGCACTAACAAATACCAGAGAATAAATAAAATAAAGAAAAGGTCAGTATAACTGACTCGCTCACCCTCCAAGAGGGCGTCGGTATGAACACTAGGGCGAGTGAGACCACTACCACGAACCTCTTACCAATAGAAATCTCCTACGACAAAACCCCCACAAGAGGGGAGCCGACCCACAGAATGGGCTGCAACTACTACTACTCCATCCCACGCTACCGACTGCTGCGCCTCTGGTGGCCATCCTGATGTTAGCAGACAATCTTGAGCGCAGGGATGGGTAGGGTGGGATTTCGCTGGGCGACACGAACCAATCGCCCAGAAATAGATTTTTCCTTACGTCAAAATCCCTTTTCTGGGCTCAGTTCGTGTCGCTGCGCGAAATCGTACCAGAGAATTAGCACAAGATTGTAAATGAAAATAAATAAGGTCTCAATAAAACTTAAAATAAAATAAAGTATTATAATTGCCAAAAAAATATACATATACACAATTATTTATACAAGTTAGAAAAATAATACTTAAAATTAGCTTAAAGTTAACATATATGTACAGGGCTTACATGGAATATATGTTGAACTTAACATCTGTGTATACTTATTACATACAGTTGTAAATAAAGCAATTATAATAATAAAATGATTCTGAACAAACTTAGACTATAATATAGTAAATAAATTAATGTCTTAATATACAAAACCCGTAACCATTGTAAATGGAGATGTGTCACCCTAGCATAAAAATAAGGGGACCACATCATAGAGATCATTATATACAAACAATTGTGGGTGACCCTAGCAAAAAAATAAGGGACACCCACTGTACCATCACAAGAGCAGACTAAGACTCAAGGTAGACGTAGATGAACATGGTAGGTATAGACAAACTGTTGAATGAGATAGGTAGAAAGGAGATCTGGATCTTCAACTTAAGATTAAGCAGAGTCGGGGGAAACTATGTTACCCGCCGCAACTGCTGAAAATTTCAGAGCTTCCAAGGACTTTTAAGTAATGACGCTTAAATACTGTCAGCGATTCCATCCAGCATACTTTTTCAAATCATCAAAATTCATGTGTTGGAAATAGTTAATTGAGGTGGCAACTGCCCTGACATCATGAGCTTTAGGGAAGGAATCAGGGTTGGCTTGCTTAATAAAGTACAGGATCTGTTGCCTGATACCTTTAATAATAGATAAAGTACCACCTTTTCTCTCCTAAAGAGAGGACCCGAAGAGGATGAGGATGTTCCTGGACAGAAAGGCTCGTAAGGTCGATACTGGACAAAGAGAAACATCTTGCGGAAGGGGTATAACCTTCCACGGTTCCCACCTCAACAAAGGATCCTCATTCTTTGCTAAAAAGCTACGTTCCGGAGAAAGTAGAACTTCCCCTGAGGGAAGAAATTCTATATGATTCGGATCTCTGGATAACACCGACAGTTCTGAAATTCTAGCTCCTGAAGCCAAGCTTAATAAAAATAGAGTTTTTCTTAAGAGCATTATAAATGAACATGTCGTATTGTCTGTTTCTGAAGCCAGCTTTAGAACATCATTCAAGAACACGACACTGACGTAGGCCTTACTGAAGGTCTAAGTCTAGCACAAGCCTTGGGAATAGACGAGAAGTAAGAATCTGTCAAGTCTATGTTGAAACCGAGTTGAAAAATCTTCTTCAAGGCTGACTTGTTTGTCGTAATAGTGCTAGCTGCTAAGCCTTTTTCAAATAAAGATCTGAAAAAGGATATAGCTGAATTGATTGTCATGATTCTAATATCTGATTCTCTCAGGAAGATTGCCAAATTTTTGACTGCAGCATCATACTGTCTCAAAGTTGAATCCCTTTATCAGATTCCAAGAAAAGAATATTTCGTGGATCAATATCTGCATCTTTTTTAGCCGCAAACTTCATGAAGTCCATAAAGTTAGGGTTTTGAGAATTCCTGAGGAAGCGAACACAGTCTTCGTTTGTACTGACTGGGAGAGCCTGGGATTGGGAATCCGAAGAGGACGAAGACCCAGTTCCAGAATCAGAGGGTACCAATTGCTCTTCGGCCAGTCTGGGGCTACTAGAAGCTACTTGACCCTTGAACGTCCTGAGTTTGTTCAGTACCTTCAGGAGAAGATTCACTGGAGGAAAGACATAAATCTTCTCCCAGTTGTTCCAATCTATGGACAGGGCGTCCGTGGCATAGGCCAGAGGGTCCAGGTTGGGGGCCACATAACATGGAAGTTTGTGGTTCGCTTGAGATGCGAATAGATCTACTTGCAGACCTGGAACCCTCCGGAGAATCCATTGGAACAAACTGTTGTCCAGTGACCATTCCGACTCCAGAGGAACTGAGCGGGATAGAGCATCTGCTATGACGTTTCTCACTCCAGCTATATGGGTGGAGGAGAGGTGCCAACTGAACTTGTCCGCTAGGGAGAAGATGGCTACCATGACATGATTCAGATGTCGTGACTTGGAGCCTCCCCTGTTTACGCAATGGACTACCACTGCGCTGTCCAGAACTAGCTTTATGTGGGAGTTCTTTGGCGGACGTAACCTCTTCAGAGGCAAGAACACTGCCATTGCTTCTAATACGTTTATGTGAAGCTGGCGGAACTGGGGTGACCAGGTTCCTTGAACCTTCTTGAACTGAGAATATCCTCCCCAGCCGCTTAATGAAGCGTCTGTGTGGATGGTAATCCCCGGAGGAGGAAACTGAAGGGGTACTGATATTGACAGGTTCTTCACTTTTGCCCAAGGGCGCAGACGATTCCGTAGAATCTGTGGGACTGATGATAACTTGTCCCTGGATCTGACATTTGCTCGTGAGCGCCAGATTCTGGTTAGGTCTTTCAGTTTGGCTTTCATCAAGATGTTTGTCACTGAGGCAAATTGGAGGGAACCCAGGATTCTTTCCTGGCTTCTCCTTGAAGCATATTTGTGCTTTAGAAATTGCTTTACTGACTTCGCTATTTCCTTTCTCTTGGCTGATGGAATCGACAGAGTATGGGAGGATAGATTCCATTGAATGCCCAGCCACTGAAAGTTGGACTCCGGAGTGAGTCTTGATTTGTTTCTGTTTATCTTGAACCCCAGATACTCTAGGAACTGGATTACTTTCAGTGTGGCTTTGTGACATTCCTCGACTGTTGGAGCCCAAATCAACCAATCGTCGAGATACGCTACTACCATTATCCCCTGAGACCTCAGTTGTTGGACGACTACTTCCGCCAACTTCGTGAACACCCTGGGTGCCACGTTCAGACCGAAGGGAACTACCTTGAAGGAGAATGCTTGATCTCCTATCTTGAAGCCCAGATAAGGGCAAAAGTGTCTTGCAATAGGGATATGATAGTATGCGTCTGTAAGATCGATAGAGGTGGTGACGGCCCCACGGGGAAGTAAGGTCCGCACCTGCGAGATAGTCAGCATTTTGAACTTGTCGCAGCGAATGGCCAAGTTTAAGCGGGACAAGTCTAAGATTACCCTTCTTTTTTGTGAGCCTTTCTTTGGCACGTTGAATAAGCGACCTTGAAACTTTATTCTGTTGACTCTCGCTATTGCTCCTTTCTGAAGGAGGTCCTCCGCATACTCCGTCATTTCTTTTGATGGAAGTTGAAGGAATGGTCTGGATGGAGGAGGATCCGCAATCCAACTCCAACCCAGGCCTTTTGACACAATGCTCTGTGCCCAATTGCTGAATCCCCACCGATGCCGGAAGAGAAACAGCCTCCCTCCTACCTTCGAGCTCTCACTGCTGCTGGTTGAGTGACCTCCGCGGCCTCCACGGAAGTGTTTTCCCCTGTTGAGAGACCTTCCTGATCCTCTCTGACGAAAGGATCCCCTAGCTCTTCCTCCCCTGCCAAAGCGGTCATATTGCTGAAAGGCCTGGCCTTCGAACACTTGGTTAAAGGCTGGGGAGACAGCGTAGGAGGTGGAAGGCTGAGGCTGGGGGGAAATCACATAAATAGGCTGTGACTGAGCCTTAGAAGTAGAGGGTTGGGCTGATTGTACCAAAGGTACAGCCGAAACAGCCTGGGTAAAGCGTTGCTGCTTCTTTTGGTAAGGCTGGTAACGCTTAAGTTTCTTCTGAGACTTACCTTTTGCAGCTTGGTCTTGGCGTCTCTTCACTGTGAGACCCCAACGATCTTTAAGGCTCTGGTTGAGCCTTGTTGCTTCAGCTTGGACCTCCTTGACCATCAACTCGGGAAAGAGGTCTGCCCCCCAGATGTTGGATGAAAGCAACTTATTCGGCTCATGACGAATAGTTGCTTCTTGGAGGACATGCTTCCGGCAGTTAGTCCTGGCTGTAGCAAACTCAAACATGTCAGACTCGGCACGGTTTCTGCGTCAGGGCCTTGGTTGTGGAGCTTGAAGAGCGGCTCAGAAGCATAAGAAATAGCCGCTACTTCTGTCATTGCCATGGTATTAATGGACCTGGCGAGCCTAGTCTTGGCCTCAAATTCAGCTTGAATGAGGCTGTCAGGAAGCCTAGGCAGCTTCTCGCCAAACTGATCCATAGCACAGTCTGGTTTGAGCTTGCCAGCCGAAAAGGTGTTGGGCAATTCTTCCCACAATTCTCCAAGTGAAGGGAGCAAAGGAGATGTGGGGTCTGCTTCCCTTAATTGAGGTAACGATTCCCCCTTCTGGGCAGCTGGAATGGTGACCATTGCTATCTTGGTAAGAAAGGGAAGAGGAGTTCCCTCCTCCATCGTAAAAATGGTGAAGGGACTCTAAACACCTGAGCCATTCTCTTTGAGCCTGGTCACGTAAGTAGAGGACTGTCTCCTTAGGTACCTTATCATCTCTAGTCATGGCTGCGTCAGTAAGTCTGGCGTAGCCAATGAACGGCGGTTGGAGGCCCTCTGGGTAGAACTCGAAGTCCTCAATCCTTCGAGTACCACATTCCGGAATAGAAATAAGGCCGTCCTGGAAAGGGGCGTATGACGCCACTCTCCAGGGGTTGTTCATAGAGAACGGAGGCAGAGAGTCATGAGGTGGAAGCTGAAGCAGTCCAGCGCCGAAAGCTGGAGGAGTAGCTAGAGGGGCCTGATTAAGTCCGGCGATGATATTGTCCTGAGACGTAATCCTATCGGACAACCGGGAGAACATCTGCTCCATGCTGCTCCTCAGAGAGCCGACCAAGTCTCCCATGTGTTGCAACAATCCAGCATTGGGATCCAAAGCCGGAGCTGCTGCGGAGGTAGAGGGATAACTTGGAACCGGTACCAAGGGGAGAGGAGAGACTGCCGGCTCAGCCGGAGTACGGGACCTCTCCTTGGAAGACCTGCTCTTCGAGGACTTTGAGGTTGAAGCAGAAGCTCTAGACTTCTCTGCTCCGGGGTTTGCAGCCGGAGACTTACGAGATGTTGACGCCGACGAAGTCTTTTTGGACGACGACGACGTCTTTTTGAGGGTTTTCAGTACCCTCTGGCCCTTGATCTTAGGTTTCACCGAAGCGTCGGGTGAAGCATAAAGGAGCTCAGCTCCTGTAAAGCCTTGGAAGGAAGCTGGAGAATTAGCAGGAGAAGAAGACCCAGTGGCGCCCAAGGGAAGCCCTTGGGCGTCCAACGTACCTACCTCGACCAACAGGTCGTCAACACCTACCATCGGTTCTGCATTCAAATCCAGTGTCGCGACTTCCGATGAGATATCGTGGCCTGGTTCCTTTATCGAAGTGGCGATCTGCTGTTGGATCGCCGCCATAGTCGGGGCTGCCTCTGCCGGGTCGACGTAACCAGTCGACTTGCCGCCGGGGAACAGCAGGACAGCCATCCTCTTCTCCAGGATGTAGGGCTGTCCCTTGGCGGCGTTCTTCCCGAATCCGCCGACCCAAGCCCTCAGGGTTGCCAGAGCGGTCTCTCTAACGGCGGGAGCCTGGAAGAGAGGGCGTTCATTAGTTTTAAGTTTAAACTTAAAATTAAAACTTAACTAAGACTAGGCTTACCCTAAAAGTCATCGGGGATGTAATACCCAATATAAAAAGAGCTTAAGCTTAAAATAAAAGATTAAAATTAAACTTAAGATCTAAAACATTTATTGGAATTTCTGTACGGAGTTGGAAATACTTACCCCGTCTAAGAACTGACTCACGAGATCGTAACATATGGTGCAGGTTTCGTGGAACCAGACCTGCAGATTCCCATGCGGAGTCGCGCACGGAGCGTGGGACCTGCAGACTTCGTGTCCACAGGGGTCCTGGAGCATGGTGTTGCATCCCGGATGCTCACAGTTGGTGGTCTGTAAGTGAAAAGATACATGAGTACCATAAAAGACATCACTTACAGACTAATAGAACTCCGATGCATGCCGGAGAGCGAAAAAATTTTGGGCATAACCCCTCCCTTACCGCCTGAATAGGCTATAACCCCGGAATGATCCGGTTTGACAACGTAGGTAAGAGAGGAACCCGGCTTAAGCTAGCTTAAATTAAACTTATGATAGCTTAAAATAAACTTAAAATACACTTAAGCACTAAGTACCGGAATAGTTCCGGTTCGCGGAGGTGTTCATCTCCCGGTATATCGACGAGACGGGATGGTTAGTTAAAAGACCAACTGTACGCCTGAGGTCCGCCCGCAAGCGGGGAACCAGTTCCCTTCCTCGTGATTGACGGAGCTCCGGTAAAATAAAAAGCACCAACAATCCGGGAAGGAGCGAGAGGGCGAAACAGACTCGAGCAAACAACGGGGTGGCAACGGAGTAGCAAAGGAGGGGAAGGCCAATCCCCCTACCCAGTCACAACAAAGCACCGTGAAGCAGAGAGAACGGTCAAGTCCAGTCCTGGGTCTGTCCAGCCTCCCCTACTCCCTCCGCGTAGGGAGAGAGGGAGACAGGCCCGGGTGGAGCGAGCGAGGACGGACCTCCCTCTCCCCGGCTCTATGGGAGAGCGGGAGGAGGGGAGGAGGGCAGGGTGACTGGACGGGCGCCTGGCTGCTTCGCGATCACATGGTGACCACGAAGCGGTAACTCGATAAAACACACAAAAACATAGCGAGATGCTATCGTAGATGCAACAAAACTGTTGAGAGGAAGCAATAAAACTGATGGGGACCATGATATACAGAACCTAGGCTACGCTAACGTGCCAGACGCCGTAGGCTAACCTAAAATACACAAAATCACTGAAAATTAAAATGAAAGTAGGGAAATAAAACAGTAGGAGAAAAAATCCAGGAGTGTACGACTAACCCGAGAGAAAGTCTACCACTCAAAGCTAGCCGGGGCCGATACTAAGAGCTGTGGCTAGGGTCTGGATAGAAGCAAATGCCTACGCAAGGTAAAGAAGACATGCATGCATGACATAAACCAAGTAGGCTGGACCCCTAACATAAAATAGATAACTAGTAATAGAGCGTAAAGTAAAAGGGAAGGTTCTAGGTATGGAAGACCAAGAACGAACCCGCCACGAGGCAGAACAATGCCGCCATGCTTCCGACCGCGAGCCAGTATTTATACCTAAAAAACGGCAAATACTGACTCAAAGCTGGAAAAAACTAAATAGGAACCTTACGGATTACTTAACTTAGCTGATGCGATGGCTGAACGCTCCATAACTAGATGAAATCCTCGCAAGGGGCACGAAAAACACAGAGACAAAAAAGTACGTCTGGTAAGGTGTGCGCTAACAGAAAGGATGGCCACCAGAGGCGCAGCAGTCGGTAGCGTGGGATGGAGTAGTAGTAGTTGCCGCCCATTCTGTGGGTCGGCTCCCCTCTTGTGGGGGTTTTGTCGTAGGAGATTTCTATTGGTAAGAGGTTCGTGGTAGTGATCTCACTCGCCCTAGTGTTCATACCGACGCCCTCTTGGAGGGTGAGCGAGTCAGTTATACTGACCTTTTCTTTATTTTATTTATTCTCTGGTATTTGTTAGTGCATTTACCTTAGAAATAATGGATTAAAGGGATATTTCGCGCAGCGACACGAACTGAGCCCAGAAAAGGAATAATGTGGATGAATTATTTACTTTGAGTATCTGGAAGTGAAACATAACTGGCTAATTTACCAAAAATTGTAGGCTTAATACTATGTTTGTTTGATGTGCTTATACAATTTATGGTGGACACCCGCCTATTTGCGGTTCTGGATTCACGGCTTCACGTATTCGTAGATTTTTCTCTGGGTTGTTTTTACACATTATTTGCCAAAAATTCACTAAATCAAAATTTTTCATAAAAAATATGCACGAGTTACTGTATTTTCATATCATTATTGTGACTAAATGCATTTTGTGATAAAACTATTGAAAAACTCAAGTATAATGGTACCTCGACATACGAAAGTCCCAGCTTACGAAAAATTCAAGTTACAAAAGCAAATACGAAGATTTTTTTGACTCTACATACGAAAATAGTGCAGGTTACGAAAGGGTATTGCTGTAAAGTCCCGAGATTCGCCTGAACCACCGATAACAATTTTAAAACGAGTGCCGCCAACTGGGTAGACTCGCCACCATCCTCCCGCTCTCCCATTGGTTCCTGATGCTAGTCACCACCATAAGATCCTGCTCTCCTATTGGTCAGCATCTCTCCCATCGTGCTCTACGTAAAGGCGTTCTTCTTCAGCAATTGCTTCGCACCAGCGTTATCGTACGCACGTGGAGTTCGTTTGTTCTATACAATTTCGTTTATTAACGTAAATTCGTTAGTGATTTCGTTGTACTACTTTATCGTGTTGTGTGAGAACTTTAGTACATATACAGTGGGGCATCGCTTATTCACGGATCAGTATTCACGGATCCAGTTAATCACGGGTTTTTTCTTGGACCGTTTCTCATGTTACATCACTGGTATGAATCGCTGCATCACGGGTTTGTTGTGTGCATATGCGATGTTTTTCGGTAGGCTAACCCTCGGCCGTGGTCCGATAACTACCAACATTCATTTAAAGACTCATATAATGATATTAACTGACAATAAAGGTAATAAAACCATTCTCACCTAATATATTATTGTCCTATCTTCGAAATAAATAGCCTATTCAAGGTTTATGTACGACGTTCATTGGTAGGCTAAGCGTAGTTGCAGTGCGATAACCACCAACATACACAAACATTCACATTATGATATTAACTGACAATAAAGGTAATAAAACCATTCTTACCATATATATTATAGTCATATCTTCATAATAAATACCCTATTCAAAGAATAATTCCACATCATTGCACTCAACTTATCGTCGGAGTGGCCAGCCACAAAATGTAAGCATATACCTTTACATACGAAAATGGTTTATGTATACGGTTGCGTTCAAAGCGACATTTTTTGTTTGATAAACTTTTAGAAATTTTAATAGTAGTGGTAGTGTAATTACTGTAGTAATAACATTAAGGCTAAAATTAATTCGAACTTCATTATTATTTTGGTAGTATTCGTATATAACTTCTCTGAACAATGAAGTCATACAAACGCTATTTGCCATAGATTATCGTAAGTATTGCTGTTTGTTATTGGCGACGAAGCGTAAACGAAATACATAAAAGCATTTTTACCTTATATATTATCGTCATATCTTCATAATAAAAAGGCTATTCGTGGAGTAATTCCATATCAGTGAAATCAATTTGATCTATGTGAGGCCAGCCAGCTGACAAAATGTACGTACGTATATGAAAATCAAATTATGGTAGCGTTCACAGCAAGATTATCTTTCGAAATTTTTATAGTACTATTCATGCTACGTAGTAATAATGTTTTGGAATATACGTAACATTAATTTTCAATACAAAATATCATCGTTATTTTGGTAGTGAATAATAGTTTAGAATTATCATACATACACTGCATTGTTATGGGTTTGCGGCAGTGATAAAACAACCAAAATAACGTTCTCCTTTAAGTCGTCATATCTTCATAATAAAAAGGCTATTCGTGGAGTAATTCCATATCAGTGAAATCAATTTTATCTATGCGAGGCCAGCCAGCTGACAAAATGTAAGTACGTATATGAAAATCAAATTATGGTAGCGTTCACAGCAAGATTATCTTTCGAAATATTTATAGTACTATTCATGCTACGTAGTAATAATGTTTGGAATATATGTAACATTAATTTTCAATACAAAATATCATCGTTATTTTGGTAGTGAATAATAGTTTAGAATTATCATAACATACACTGCATTGTTATGGGTTTGCAGTGATAAAACAACCAAATAACGTTCTCCTTTAAGTCAACGCGTTTAGGAAAACATGACATAGAATCGACTTTGCGACTTCGTTCACTTTGATATTTTTAACGATACAATAACTATCATTTGTACTACTAAAACCATCTTCACATAAGTAATTTTTCGTAAGATATGTGTTGTTGCAAAAGCTAGCTTATACATAAAAGGCTTTATAATTTAAGTCATCTTAGATATACATATGTACCCAAACTCATTGTGGGGAAATTTACTACTGTTTCCTCGGATATTGAAATACTTTAGCATCATTCAAACACTTTAATAATATAATGCATAAATACTAGGCTATACATATTTACATCGTATACAAATACTACATACAGTTATATACACATACTTTTATATACAAAGTTAACAGTTATATACACATACTTTTATATACAAAGTTAATCATATGAGTAGTGATCAGACGACAGCTGTGCACTGGACTACGTACGTACTACTTGGAAGATAAAACAAACAAAAATTTTGTTGTTGTTAGTCGCCGGGATAGATTAACATTTTTCCAGAGATTAAAGAGCTGAATTTTGTTTTGAAGGTATGTCAACCGCGTTAGTAAATAGGTATCATCTTCTAAGGAATTTTTTTTTCTCTCTTCTTTTTGCCGAAGAATCTTCAAGCCATTTTGCATTCAAAGTAATGAGAAGGAATCATTCTATTCTTCATGAAATCAGTAAAATACTTACACTAATAATAAAAACTAAAACTACGTACTGTATGCAAAACACATACATCATCGTTAGCTTCGTGTGTGTAAACGTTCATTCTAAAAAATTACAGAGTAGTATAACTAACACCTGATTGGTTGGTTGGTAGCCATGGAGATCTGTTATCCAATGACTGCCCTCTGCTTCTGTTCTATTTATAGACATATGGCATGGATGGCACTAGGTTTGAACGTTACCATGTTCGTGATTTCTGACTGCTGACGGCAAAAAATTACTCAATAATTTTCTTTATATAATTATTCCTTCGTGAAAACAATAATATAATACGCGGTTGACATACCTTCAAACAAAATTCAGCTCTTTAATCTCTGGAAAAATGTTAATCTATCCCGGCGACTAACAACAAAAAATTTTTTTTTTGTTTTATCTTCCAAGTAGTACGTACGTAGTCCAGTGCACAGCTGTCGTCTGATCACTACTCATATGATTAACTTTGTATACAGTGCCCGTCAAAAAAAACTGTCGTGGTAGCGATTTCGTAAGAAAAAAAACACGTTGCGGAAAAGAAAATATTAATTAAAAATCAATGGTTAGTAATAAAAAAAAAAAAAAAATAGGTTAACACTCACCAACTCCTAGCCTAATATTTAATAGGCATTCCCCGACGTTTCCGAACTTCTTTAAGCCTATTGGGGACGGAATCTGCAAGTTTTTGCAGGAGCTTCTCGTCAAGGTTGTCCCAGATACGTTTCAACTGTGTCTCTAACTTTTCAGTTGTTGTCGTGTCAACGTCCTGTAATTTTCTTTTCATAATCGCCCAAAGATTTTCAATAGGCGAAATATCTGGGGAATTTACCTGGCCAGTCTTGTATAAAATCAATTCCACAGTCCTTGAACCAATTAATATTTTGTTTCGCAGTATGCGAAGGCGCTCCGTCCTGCTGAAAAATACTTGTTTTACTGAGCTCGAAAGATTCCTCCAAATTCTCGTTCAACAGTGTGTAATACGAGTCCTTATTAACAGTATTGTTACGAGGTAATATTACTAAATTACCTTTACCACCATAACCAAAACAACCCCATACCATTACATAAGAAGGGAATTTCACACACGTGGCAAGGTACTTGGGGCGGGGTCCAGCGGGTCTGATGTCGACTTTCGCCACACACACTTTCCCTTATTGTCCGAAACAAAAAAACTTGCTTCGTCACTCCATAGCACTTGACGCCATTTTGCCAGAGCCCAGTCTTTGTAAGAACGTGCAAAATTTAGTCGAGTCTTCTTTTGTTTTTAGTGGTTATCAGCGGCTTCTTACGCGCCTTCACTTTTGAATATTTCAAGTCCTTGCTCAAGCGCCGCTGTATGGTCCTAACAGAAGCTCCTGCCACTATATCTGGATTTGCAACCTTAAGTTCTCTGGCAGTAAGGGTCGGATTGACTTCATATCCCTGCCCAGCACTCTTAAACCCCTGTTACTAATGATACGTGGCCTCCCAGAACTTGTAGAAGCACGAGGTACTTCCTGGTCTCCATTGTCGTGGTATTTTTTTCAAAATGCGCTGCACAGTTCGCTGGTTTACACCAATTTTCTCACTAATTTCGCCAGTTTTATAACCTTCAACTGTGTAACTGCACAACTCGTACACGATTTTCAAATGAGGTATACCCTGTAGACATAGTACACTAGCGTACACACACACTTTCACAAGAAAATTCTGGAAGCGTGATCCAAAAAATCAGGCAGGTCACGATCGATGTCTACTGTTCATAAATCACTTAAGAACACTGACCGATAACTTTTTGGTTACTTTTTCCCACGCTGTGAGTGAGACAAATGACTCAGTTGTGTTGCCAGTTAGTCAGTTTCTCCCAGCCGATTTTTTTCCCCATAGATATGGGGGTCGCCTTATTCACGGCAAAAAAACTGTCGCGTTTTGAAACGCGACAATTATTTTGACGCGCAGTGTATAAAAGTATGTTTATATAACTGTTAACTTTGTATATAAAAGTATGTGTAGATAACTGTATGTAGTATTTGTATACAATGTAAATATGTATAGCCTAGTATTTATGCATTATATTATTAAAGTGTTTGAATTATGCTAAAGTATATCAATATCCGAGGAAACAGTAGTAAATTTCCCCACAATGAGTTTGGGTGCATATGTATATCTAAGATGACTTAAATTATAAAAGCCTTTTATGTATAAGCTAGCTTTTGCAACAACACATATCTTACGAAAAATTACTTATGTGAAGATGGTTTTAGTAGTACAAATGATAGTTATTGTATCGTTAAAAATATCAAAGTGAACGAAGTCGCAAAGTCGATTCTATGTCATGTTTTTAACTTTAACGTATAGTGGTATGAAAAACACCAGTGTGTCGTAGCGATGCGTCATCAATATAGTGGTATGAAAATACCACATGGTGTTGTAGCGATACGTTATCACAAAGTACAAATCCTTTTCCCGGACCATCCTCAGAATTTTACGACTTCAACTTCAAGATCGATATGGTGAAATATATATATAGTCATACTTATTGTTAAAATTCACAAGTTGAACTGCAAAACATTATTATATTTTGATTGTTATGTACATATATTTTTTGTGTTTTACGGAATGTTTGTTTTGAAAATAATACCTATTAGTGAACATATGGTATTAATTGTCCCACTATTTTATTATAGGTGATCTTAATTATCTCACATTCATTTAACAGTATTATATTAATATTTATTTAAATAAACTGTAATTAATAAATAACAATAATGAAAAACATAAAGGGAAAAAATGTTTTTGCTGCAGTAGTGGTGTTTGTTTGATTATGCATCTGACCTCACATTTCCGAAATCTGAAAAATTCCAAAAACCGAAACATCGGAATGTGTGTGTACTGCACATTTTTTTAAACACGCACACAATGTCTACACATTTACTGATACCCGTTGGTATCAGTAAATTACAGTACGTACGTATTTATTCCTGAGAGAGAGAGAGAGAGAGAGAGAGAGAGAGAGAGAGAGAGAATGATTAAGGACTCCAAGGCGTGTTATTTTTACAATTATTTTATTATCTTGGGATTTTTTTTTAATCTTGAGATTTTCTATTCAATTCTCGAGATTAATAAGAAAATTAACGTAACTTGACTAGCATCAGCACACATCTGAATGACTCGGCCATTAGCAGGCTAAACCACCAACCTAATGAACTTGCATGATACATGAGATACATGACAAAACACAAAACCACTGTTTATTGGTGAAAATTTGGGGGTCGCACGATATGGGAGATTGCACGTTATTCGAGTATATACGGTATGTGATTTTTTTTAGCCTTTTATGGAACAAAATCTAGCAAGAAATTGCCATTCCCAGTTGGCAACACTGGCCTACTCGCGTTTGTCCAAGGTTGGTTTGTTGTTGTTGTGAAATGTGGTGTGCGGCGCGTTCTTTAAATTGTACCCATATAAACAAGTTAATTATGTGGCATCCAAAAGCCCTGATTCTTTTACTCTTATGGGAAAGACGCCTAAAGGTCAGATGAAGGTTTTTACGTGGAATATACTATTAATGTGTTGTGACGAAGGGAAGAGATGTTTCGCTGCATACTGTTGGTAGCATTATCGTTATTATATTACTGGATTGCACTGCAAAATCGTCGCCATCTTTTATCAACATAGATTGTTGGTGAGTACCCATATGATTTACATAATTTTGATAGTTCTCTTACCACTCATCCTCTCTTTCCTTGTAAAAAAAAAGAGGCCCACCATGCGTATGTAGGCTTCTAGCTGTAATCCCTAGGCTAGTAGGCTATATATGTACAGTAGTACATATACTACATTTATTTTTTAAGGCTAATTTTGTACAATAACTTTAAAACTGTCTTGAATTTAGTTTTAGGTGATAGTTGAAAACATATTTGGTGTTTGAACTAAAGTAGGCAGTTATAAACATTGGAATAGTGGTCTTGGGTGGGTTAACTATTAAAGTAGGCAGTTTTAAGCAATTTTTGAGGGGGGTATCAGGATAACACGGGTATTTACTTATCACGGGGGGTTCTGGGCCCTATCCCCCGTGGATAACGAGGCCCCACTGTACTACATAACTTAATTACGTACAGTATACATAGTCATGGGTCCCAAGAAAGTTGCTGAATTTCACGGAAAGAAGAGGATGCTTTCTATGGAGACGAAGATGGGGATCATTACAAAATATAAAGCTGGCATGCGGTTGAGTGTGATCGCTAAGGAATACGGCCGAAATCCGTCAACGATAGGCACCATCCTTAAGCAGAAGGAAGCCATCAAAGCAGCTACATCTTCCAAGGGCGTGACTATTTTGTCTAGCAAGAGGAGCCACATGCACACGACGAGATGGAGAGGCTGCTTCTTGTCTGGATAAAAGACAAAGAAATCGCTAGTGATAAGATAACCGAGATGGCAATCTGCCACAAGGCCAGCACTATTTTCGGCGATTTGATTGCCCAGGCCGAAGACGACGGAGGAGAAGGGACATTGACGCCAACCCCAGACTTCAAGGCTTCTCATGGGTGGTTTGAAAAATTCTGGAAACGGACTGGCATCCATACGGTGGTGCGGCATGGGGAGGCGGCCAGCTCGGACACGAAAGCGGCCAAAGCTTTTATTAAGACGTTCGTCGAGATGACAATCGAGGAAGGCTACAGTTCCCAGCAAGTCTTCAACTGTGATGAGACTGGCCTTTTTTGGAAAAAAATGCCTTGTCAGACGTACATCACGGAGGAAGAGAAGAAGCTACCTGGGCATAAGCCTATGAAAGACAGTCTTACGCTCGCACTTTGTTCGAACGCCAGTGGGGATTGCAAGGTGAAGCCCCTACTTGTCTATAATTCGGAGACTCCTCGAGCCTTCAAGGCCCACAAAGTGCTAAAGGAGAAGCTTCCAGTGATGTGGAGGGCTAATGTGAAAGCCTGGGTAACGAGACTTTTGTTCACCGAGTGGGTAAATCTGTGTTTCGGCCCGACAGTGAAGAAATTCTTGGAAGAGAAGCGCCTCCCCCTGAAATGTCTGCTGTTGTTGGACAATGCCCCTGCTCATCCTCCTGGCCACGAGGAAGATATCCTAGCGGAGTATTCTTTCATCAAGGTTCTTTATCTTCCGCCTAACACCAGCCCATGGACCAGCAAGTGGTATCGAACTTCAAGAAGCTGTATACAAAACATCTTTTTAAGAGATGTTTCGACATCACCGACACCACAAACCTCACCTTACGTGAATTTTAGAAGGAGCATTTCAATATCGTGATATGCATTCGACTCATCGATCAAGCTTGGCAGGAGGTTTCGAGGCGAACCTTGAATTCTTTGTGGAGGAAACTCTGGCCTGATGCTGTATCCTCCGAGACTTCGAGGGATTCGACGTGGGCGAATCCGGTGCAGATTCAGAAACTGTTGACGATCCTGAAACTGTTTCGCAACCAGATGTTGACAAGATCGTTGCATTCGGCCAGTCCATGGGGCTGGTCGTCGACAAGGACGACATCAGTGACCTACTCGAGGAGCACTAAGAGGAGCTTATGATGTATGACCTGAGGTAGTTGGAGGCCATGCACCATAATGTCGTTCAAGAAGAGTTCTCTAGCAGCAGCGAGGAGGAGGAGGACGACCCTATGACGACGGCAGAAATTAAGAATGCTCTAGCTGCTTTTCATAAGGTGGAATCATTTGTAGAAAAGAGACACCCTGAAAAGGCTTACACAGGCCTTATGCTTGCGCAGTTCGATGACGCTTGCCTGAGTCTTTTCAGGAGCATTTTGAAAAGCAGGCAGAAGCAATCTTCCTTGGATAGTTATTTTTTAGAGGCCTTTAGTAGGAGTAAGCAAAAAAGAAGAGCCAAGTGATAGTACGAAAAAACAGAAAGTTGAAAGTGGTGAAGAAATTGAAATTTTGTAAAAAAAAAAAAAAATAATAATAATAATATATATATAAAAAGGACCAAAAAAAAAAAAATAATTTTTTAAAGTTTTTTGTAAAGTTAAGTGTTACAGTTTTGTGCCATTTGTTAATGTGTTTCGTAAAGTTTAGTGTTTATGTTTCCTGACATTTTTTAATGTGTTTCGTAAAGTTAAGTGTACAAGTTTTCTGCCGTTTGTCCTCCTCCTCTGTCGCCACTTTCGGAGATAGCCTCACTCGAAAGGTAAGGTTCCACATTTTACTACATACATACAGTATTTCTTGTATACCATGTACACTAATACACTGTATTTACAGGTACTATGTAGTACATATTAGTAGTACATATTAAGTTAGGTATTGAATGGTCAAAATTGTTGTATTTCATTGTTTATTTGTCAATTTAGCTTTATTATAAAATTTACTGGGGTGTTTTTGTAGGGCTTGGAGCAAATTAGGCAATTTACATGTAAAATGCGGTTAAGATACGAAAAGCTCAGGTTACGAAGGCCGCTTCGGAACAGATTAATTTCGTATCCTGAGGTACTACTGTATAAGCATTTTTAGATTTTTTTTTTAGTTTGAACCATCAAAATAGGCAGTTGGTATTAGCATTTATAGAGGGGTGTCAAGTATTTGTGGATTTTAGCTATTTGCAGGGGATTGTTGTACGCATTCCCCCGAATACTGAAGGTCAACTGTAATATGTACTTACTATTCAGTTTAATGGACTTGGTTTCAGCATTGCCTTGACAGTTTTCTCCCAGTAAACCATCTGATACTTTGTTAATGGGTGTTCTACTAATAACATCCTTTTGATTTTTCTTAGTGTACCCAGGCACGGCTGCGTAGATAGCTTGTGCAGTGTTCCGTAGAGCAGTGTGGTTCAGTATTCCATCAACGTTGTTCTTTTGATCACCCACTAGAACAACAAATATCTCGGGTTTCAGGTATAAATTGATGTCTTCTAGAAACCTGAAAATAATGATAGATATGAAAGATTTTGTTTTCTTGTAACTGTTAAGCAGTATACAATGAGCAGCCATTTGTAAACTTGGTTATTCATATTTTAAAACGTGTATTTTTCATTTTCAATTGCCATACCTGTTTACTCTTAACATTTCTGTTTCTTTTTTGGATGCTGTTTGTCCAGTAGCCCCTCCACTTAGACATCTATACTTTTCTGTTACATATGATGAGGGCTACCCTTTTATAAATGGTGGATTTAGCAACTGATTTCTTCAGTTGAAAGACAACAGTAAGGTATAAGCTAGCCAGTGTTAGATCTGATATGGAAATACATTTGCCTGTGGGATATCTTTTATGTTCAAGTGCAGACTATAGTTTAGAGTCTGTTAATCATCAAATTTTGCTGCCTGTTGGAAGGCAAAACTTTAAAGCTTCTAATACATTAAAAGATTACTATACACTTCATGTCACAGGGAATGTGAATATTCAGGGATTATGTAGAATCCCTGAAATATTGAGTGAATGTTTCATGTCCAATTCATATCCCAACCTTATTAACTAACATAACCTATGGTACCATGCCATACCAAACCATTGTGCCAAACCACCTTTGCTACCCTGCCTAAATATGATGCTAGCAGTAATGACAGCAATATGCATCCCTAACCTAGGGACTTAATACAGCAGTACAGCCCTAACTCAGGGGTTTAATATAGTTGTACAGTTTTAACTTAGGGATTTGATATAGCAATTCTGCCCTAACCTAGGGATTTAATATAGCTATACAGCCCTAACCTAGGGATTTAATACAATGCGTCCTCGACTTACGGCACCATGACTTATGGCAATTGCCTCTTTGGCACTTTTTCAGGGCCAAGTTAAGGTGCCGTTGATGGTGCTGACGGCAAGAATAGGCATAAGGTTAATGGCCCTTATGACATTGTAACTTTATGCAACATCAAGTTACAGCGCCGTTTAAAGGCTGATAATTGCGAAAAGCTGTCTGACAGTGGAAATCAACTTACCGTACGGCGCTGGAACAGATCCCCTGACGTAAGTCGAGGACACACTGTACTATGGCAAAACGACAGTAACCAAGAGCTCAGCATCACACCTGATTTGCTCCATTGACCCCTCATCTTATCTTATGTCTGTTGCTTAACTTAAAGTTTTTAAGTTTGCTAAGAGTTTTATCTTGGCTGCAACTAACATGTAGAATAATTTGCCTAGCACAGTTGTGGAATCCTCTGCTCTCCAAATATTGAAGTGAGGAGCACATTCATTCCTGCTGGCATCTGAATTTCAAGTGTGTCAGTTTTATTTTCTGTTCCCTCATACTGTATTTAGAGTAGTATTTATTCATCACCTTTTCCTATAAAATATCCCTCTCCACAAGCTCTAGGATTTAGCATATGTACGTAATTGGTTGATTCTGTCCATAAAGGTCTTCCACCAAAGCTTTTAAAAAAGAAATAAAGAAAAGAATGGTTGCATATCCCAATAAAGTTCAAATAAGCTGTGTTGAGGGACAACTGATGGATTACATATAATACTTACTCTGCTTAAGCATATTCTCCGTGACATATACAGTACAGGTAGGTAGTTTTTTGTTCATCAGAATTAATGCTCTCTTGACCAGCATTTCAATGTTGTCAGTGACCATAATCCTTAATGTGCCAGGTTATGTAAACAGATCGGTCAGTCAGTCAGTCAGACTACATTTCAGAATTTTTCTCAGCCTTGGGATTCAAATGCACGCTATGCACTTTGTAATGATTGACATATCTCAAAGTAGAATTCATAAGTAACACCTGCTATA
Organism: Macrobrachium nipponense; assembly: GCF_015104395.2. Lineage (NCBI taxonomy): Eukaryota > Metazoa > Arthropoda > Malacostraca > Decapoda > Palaemonidae > Macrobrachium > Macrobrachium nipponense. Next base: position 50,094,618 of record NC_061095.1, on the reverse strand, counting down.
TACAGTACCTGAACTGGTATTCATTCTTGTCTGTAATCTCGCAAATAATGGCATGGCAGGAGAACTTCGGATTTCGTTCTTTTAGGGTCTGTAGGAGTCTGATTTTGGCTTGAGAGTCTTCAGTTGTAGAACCATATATCTGCTGCAGGTTGACCAATATTGCTGCCTGGTATCCGGTAGTGACTGATCTGAAAGAGGATTACTTTTAGTGGGCTTGCTTAAATTAGTAGTAGCTTTATGTGTTTGGATATTTAAAGTATATTGCATATGTATATGTACATATACTGTAGTATATCCAATATGACCTTGTATATTTATTATATACAGTATGTATAGTGAATATTCAAAATTAGTAAGTTTGCCCATACATCGAGAGCTCCATTGAAAAAAATATCTTAGCAGTCAGTCACTTTTGTCCATTAACTGCTAAATCCTGGAGACCTATGTGTGGAAAACTCTCACATTAGCTGCCTCATGCACCTACATGTAAGGCTCATCAACAGTTTTCTTAAACCCCTCACACAACCTGTACTATTTAATACCTCAATCTCACATGTACTCTAACTTCAGGATGTCTTGGTCTTTCCTCTTCAGCATCTATTTCATGGCAACTCTCCTACACTTTCTAATTCTCCTCCTCCTCCTGCCTCTTAATACATACCTCAGACTCTTTTTCAGCAACTTAACAGAGTTCATTCTTCCCACATAATTTTTATTGTTAGTATGTATTATTCAGAATATAAAACCATATATTAAACTGCCTCAGAATGTTCTGATCGATTCATTCCCTTTCTTACCTTTTTACCACTTCTGCTGTGCACTGTATTATGTGGAAAGTTTAGAGTGGTGACTGTACCTCTCCCTTGAGGCCAACAAAAGCCACACATCAGGCTAAGGATTCAGAGATAATGTACTTATTGCAGAGGGAACACCAAGTAAAGGTTCATGGGCCCCACTGGTAGGAGGAATTGTCCCTTTAATTGCAGACAAGCCTCTTTTATCTTGAATATACACCTACAAATCTAATTACAACCTATCCTTAGACTTACGAATACATACATAGTATATAGCCACACCGTCTGGTTAAATTATTTGGTATGAAAACTTTTACCTGAAAATTCACCTGAAAGCATCAGTCATAGCAGTATTTTCTTGTCTGGCCACAAATATCAGGTGACAAGACTCGAAATATCTTTGAGTCACTTGCTTCAACCCTAGGCCAATTGGGGAGAGTGCAGACACAGATAGCACAGATGCGGCTAAAAGCAGGGTCAGCACACCCGTGTTAAATTCTCCTTTGGCACGCATTGTCCTGTTGAATATAACAGTAAAATATTAATAGGAATATTTTTTATGTATTTAATAAACTGGGTGAAGAAATTCAAGAAATTTATGATTATTTGTAAAACGATTTACAGGTTATAAGTGACAAGATCATTTAGAATGGAAGCCACACTCGGAAATTTACAAAAGATCTTTGGATAAATGATAGACAGAAGAAAAGGAGGGACCAGAAATTGCCTCAGATCACAAATAGATTAGAATATTGTGTAAGTGATGCAAGATTTTTTATAACAATATGGTAAAAATTATTGACAATTGAAGACAGACACTGATTATGTATGAACATTTTAATATGATTGTTTAAAATAAAAATGACATTCTGAATACATATACATAGTATTTTGCTGATTTTTTAAAAGAAGAAAATGTATGGCGCAGCTCTTTTGCTTATTCATTCATGTGTGTACTGAATTTCAAATACAACTCCATATCTTAATATTATGTCAAAATATTTCGATAGTCTAAAAGTTATTTAAGTGATTTTGGTATGAGATATTCAGATTCATTCTATTAATATTGCAATTAATTTGAATAACTGAACTCTACAAATGATAGAAGTATTCGACAGTGATAGTCGTTGAACAACTTACCCCTATCCTGGTATGGGCTGTTATGGTGATTGGTGATGGCTCTCTCTCTCTCTCTCTCTCTCTCTCTCTCTCTCTCTCTCTCTCTCTCTCTCTCTCTCTCTCTCTCTCTCTTTTATTTTTTATAAGGCAACATGTGTCAGTCAGTTGACCTATATGAAATATGATCTTGCAGCATGTGTTGACATATAAGGATATGTGATATGAAAAGTATTTAGTTTTTAAGACCTTTATTTGAGCTTTTCATTCTTTCACTATTTTTTTTCTTCAAAATTGTGGTTAAAAGGTCGGAGGAGTTTCTTAAATAAAGAAATAGCAATGGTAATAGTTTATTCTTAAATTACCAAGTAGAAATAAATAATGTTCTTTTGTGTATTTACACTTGATTTGTATAGGGTTCTTTAATTGATATATTTCTTGCCATTTTCTTATTTTGCTACCCCAACTGTTGGTACTTTTATTTTATGTAACACAATGTAGCTAGTTTATACTACTCTTGTGTTTTACTCTGCAAGTATTGTTTTTACTCAATTTCCAGATTACACAAGTTCTTTGCAAGATACATTTTGCTGTAAATTGTGATACGTTATTGGTTATTTACTGTTGTTACCCAAATTGTAATATTATACATATAATAATGTTTAATATTGTTTTAACTATTACTTCATAAAGTATAAGTTTGAGACTTGGATATTTATTCCAGGTAAGGATGATGACGCGGGAAGGACTGGAATAAGCAACCATAATCATCTGTCAGGTTAGCATCTTTTTAAAAGCTTGAGAAAGGAGGAGAGAGGAAGTGGAGTCCTGTCAGTGGGAAGGAATGGACTCAGCCTCCCAACCTCCTTATCATTGTTGCTGAAACAGGAGCTGACAATCCTGAGCAGTACTGAATAAAGGCTGAATCTTTTGTAAAAGGCTGGAAGGTTGGTTTGCCCTTCATGAGAAATTGTTGTAGAAGTAGCTCATGAACTAAATTAAAGCTCAGTGCTCAGAAGAGGAACCATTTCTTCTGTGACCAGATTTTGTCCCGGTTAAAGGTATGTAAATTGGAAGAGTAATGTACGTATTGGGGTAACCACACTTATAAACTATTGGTAAGTAAAAAACAGTTGTACATTAGTGAAATTTCCCGTAAGTTTTTGTGGGTTATGCAAAATTAGGGAACGAATGATAAGTTTCCTTTTTAAAGATGTATTGAAGCTTTACATACCCATACTGGATACTGACAGCAAGTACTGAATATGGAAAACTAAGACACTAAGACTTTGATGACAAATAATACCCCTTACATAACCATAAACAGTATTGTTCATATTCCTAAAGAATTGTGATATTGTTCTTAAAAGGAGATACACTACTACCGTTTATGAGCTTTTAAATGGATTATATACCAATTAGAACCTGTTAGTATATCATTATGGCATTCATTTATTTTCATTAGCATTAATGTAATTATGAAGTTAAATTTTGTGCCTTCCTGGAGCTATCATAAATCTGAGTTAAATCCAAAATTTGATATGTACGGCATAATCGTGGTATACCCTTCCCCAGAACCTGCCTCTTTATAAATATTAAGGTTTTACTTATTCTGGTTCCTCTTCTTCTTCTTCACTAAAGCATTTAGTTAAGGATGTTGGGACAGCTGCTTACTAATGACCTTGTATGAAAAATCAATTAGGATGACTTTTAACAAAGATATATGTAACATGTTTTGATGGAGGTGACCGACTAGACAAGTAGTGACTAATTCAGCAGTTGGGTCTAAATGATTAGTTACCTCATAAACTGGGTTTCAGGATCAAGAACTAGATAAGTGCTCCTAATTTTAAAGTACACTTTGGAATTTTTAATGTGGCATTCATTTTAACATCTTCAGTAACCTCTGATTACCTTCTTGCATACATGCATATTGCTGCAAAAGTTATTTGACCTTTTCAGGTATTTATGCTTGTAAAATTCTCAATGGCTTAAAGTACAACGGACCATTTAAATAAAAACAGGTAAGTTCCCATTTTGTAATACATATTAATTTACAATAAAGACATGACATGAACTTGACATAGTTTTGTGTTATTTGCCTTACATTTTATCAAAACCTGTTTTGAAGTTAGGTGACAAAAGGTCAAATCTTAATCAACAGCCAGATTTTATCATCTGACCCTGTTTCTCTGCAGGTGTATATTTACTGAAATTCAACAATACAAACATCAAAAACTCTTATTTCAAGTGGTTGTATGACATTCAGCTCTGAAACAGAAACTGACAGTTTGAAAGGTGTTACAGGAGGAGAACCTCACAGGTGCACTATGAATCAATTTTTAGGAGAGGGTGGAAAGTAGATGGAAGAAAGAGAATATGAAAATAGGTATAGTAAAGGCAATGAAAGGGATTGCATCTAGGGGTCGAAAGGACGCTGCAAATAACCTCAAGTAATGTCACACCGATGGCACTACCTCCCTACGGGAGTTCTCTACCTTTAACCCCCCATGGGGAGTTAGTGTCATCAGTGCATCTCACGTGCAGTGCACTGTAGGCATTACTTGAGTTCTTTGCAGCGTCCCTTCAGCCTATAGCTGGAACCCCTTTCATTCCTTTTACTCTACATCCATTCATATTTTCTTTCTTCCATCTTACTTTCCACCCTCTTCTAACAATTGATTCAATATAACTGCAAGGTTTTCCTTCTGTTATATCTTTCAAACCTTTTTACTGCCAATTTCTGTTTAAACTGTGGAAAGTCTAGGATGGATCCAGGCAGAGCACGCCGTGGCTTGGTAATGAGCAACGAAGTGAGGTTATACGTTTGGCAGTTTAGAGACTAGTGGCATTTGTGTCCTGGGATGTACCAAACAGGCTCAAAGGAACAAGAATTATTAATATTCTGAGGAAGTGAAGACACTCTTGTCTCTCAGAAGAGGTATGAACACTCTCAATTGCGAAGTGGAGGTCAAGATAGGGGACCATGGCTGGAGGGAAAAAATGGCGGTATATTATCCACAGAAGGCAAAAGGGACCTTCTTCAGGTTATTCATTTTGGACGCATATATATCTCACAATGGCCATGGTATCAAGACTGACAAGTCATGCTCTTTCATCCTCTGCAGAAGAGCAAATCGAATGAGGGCCAATGTTTAGGGAGCGACTGGAACCTTCCGCACACTGTGATGCCTAGAGAACTAGTACTATTCTAGCTCTCATAGAGAAGAATCAGACACCATCATTCGTACAAGTAGAAAAATAAAATAGGTCAGCCTTCACCAGAAGACAAATGAGGTGTATGTAGTTGCTTCAACAACAGCAACCATATTCATCATAGTTTAGTAGAGCCATACATGTTGACAAGAGTGCTAGTTAACTAAGTTGTTACCAAGCCTCAGTGATAAAACTAGTTTTTACCAAAGATATGTCAATAAAAAACTTCCGGTTTGCATCCTCAAAGAACCAAACGCTGGAGTTGAAGGAAAAGTCTTAGTACCCTGTCAAAAACAGTGTGAACTTCAAAGCTATCTGTTCACAGTTTGGCAGATAGACTAATGATTATTTGCAAGGAGGATGCAACTTTATATTTGCATTCGTCTGAAATTATTATTATTAATATAGCTACTACTATTTTTACAATATCAGTATTAGCACTAAATTAGTATACTAACTCCATCAAATAACAGCTCTAGCTTCTGAGATGGCTGGCCACAACAAGATTTTGTTCCTTTTCAAGAGACAAAAGGTAATGAATGAAAATAAAGATACTGAAAACAAGGCTGCAATGAATCTCCAGTGTCATCTGCAATGTGCTGTGCAAGAAGTATGTATGTATAAAAGTACCGTAACTTTGTTATGAACTTCCAGGGCCATTGCTCACGTTGAATATGACTGACAGATTGCGATTGATTAGGTACATCAACTGATTTTGTATCAGGTTTTTCCTTAACTAAACTTGATTCCCCGCAGGCATGTTTGAATAAACAGTAACATATTGATACTGTATATAGGTATGTATTATTGCGAATGCAAATGGCCTCTCTGGGTTGCCAGTAGCCCAGTGGAACTGTGGAATTTCCTTCGCCCCATTCATTCAATCCTAGGCTGACAGATGTCTGCCTTTTAATTCCCATCTATTTCCTTTGGTCTTCAACATCCAGGTAAGTTCTTTGACTTTGTCTTTCTGTAATATCCATACCTCTTTATTACGAACTCATCTAGCAGACTGCTTTACTATACTCTGTTTTTTTCCATCTGTCCACCCGCCTGTGGTGTTTGCGTATGGTAACACTGCGTCCTGGGCTTTAGATAGTTACACTGTGTAAGTTTTGGGTATATAAAAGGATATCTGGGTGTACATTTGTAACTGAAAATTGTTTTAGTAATTTACTGTATGCTAATTACAACGTTAATATTCGAAATAGGATATTGTTGTTAGTGTTGAATGTAAGTTGAATGTAACCATCTAAAGCCTGGGACGCAGTATTACCATACGCAAACACCTCAGGTGGGTGGACAGATGGAGATAAACCGAGTATAGTTAAAAACAGATGTGACTCGGGTGATGTAACTAATAATCATTACTGCAAATTGCACAAAAATGATGAATAAATTAGAATAAAGATAGCATTTATTAGTAAAATATTATTTTTACTAATTATAGTAATGGGTTTATGTAATACAGTAGAAGTGAGATAGGCTAATGTGAGAAATATACCGAGATAAATAACAATTGACCATGTAATTTTTTAAATTCATCCCTGAGGGGTCATTCCCGTAGGGATAGTGCCATCAGTGGACCTCAAGCAGACTTCAGGTTCTTTGCAGCGTTGGTTTTTAATGTCAATTTCCATTTCAGCGCTGAATGACCTCATAGGTCCCAGTGCTTGTTGGCCTTTGGCCTAAATTCTGTATTCAACTCGACAGAGGGGTCGTGTTCAGTACTAACCCCTCGTGGATGCAACAAAAAAATATATGCAAAAGACTTAAAATTTCTCTGTTTTGCATTATATACTACACCTTTTTCTATATTCTTCATTCAAGGAATTATATTAGTGGGAGGTATCTTCGTGAATCTTCCTCATTTACCACAACTTGCTACCTGTTGACAGAGAGATTATTGTGGGTTTGGTTTCATGCATTCCTTTCAGAACTGTCATTATGTTGAGTTGATTTCTGCCTAAAATAGAATTGACTTGGTAGTAGTGTTCGCTGAAGACAGAAATAATAATTGAGACCATAAGTCATCAACAAAATTTTAAATGAGTCTACTGTTTGAACAGTAAGTTAACGCCTACCACAAAGACCTACTAATCCACATTACATCAATCCATGGCTTAGGCTATCGGTTACTGAACGTTATAATAAAAATAGCCTATTGGTAATTCTACCATAGACTGCGCTTTTCGCGAGCCTATTTGGGCTATACCGACTATAATTAAACAACTTTGCTCTAGAGTGGCCCTGTACGATCATTTTGTGCAAATAAAAGAACAAGTGACTTCGTCCCTTCCAAATTTGCTCACACTTTTCTAAAAAAAAAACTTCGTTTTCACAACTGGAGTTTAATTTCTATCAGGCTTACTTTCATACCGAAGGTGCAAATATAATTTTTAGTAGGCCTAGTTTACGATATTTAGAAAGAGAACCACAAACAATGGCTGCATCAGCAGATTTCAATTCTATAATAAAGTTTCTATATTTCCGAATACTTCCTTCTTCTGTACGAGAAAGATCACGCAATAATCATCCTATATTCATTGTTTATATGTATATAAAATGAAAAGTTTCGGAATGTCTCAACCTTTCATTTCATGAAATGAACAAAAGACAATTATTACATTTTCTTTCTTGTATAAAAAATATCACGGAGTCTTTCTCCTACAGAAAAAGGAATTATTTGAAAAACTATAATTATTTTATAAATTATATGTTGCTTTAGTTTTTAATAAAACACAAGTACTACTTTACGAATCATAGTTTCAAGATTTGATAGACGTAAAATGAAAACTGCAGAATGCGTCTAAACATTTCATTTCATGATACGAATTCAAGACATTACACTTTCTTTCCCCTACTAAATAATATAAAATAAACTGCTGATGCAGCCGTATGTTGTTGTTATTATTTTTTAAATTTTAATGAAACGTGGTTACTTTATGAATCATAATTTCAAGAAGAAGATTTGAGGATGAGGAACGTTACACTTTCCTAAATAGAGTGGCAGACACCGTAAGAGAGTCACATCAGTGACTCTGTGTTGTTCTTGATTTTGAGTGTAAATGGTCGTTCCTTCGAGTTCCCCGAATACGACACACACTCAACTGTAGACCAATATAAGACGGAAGTGTTAAACTAATAATGGTGATCAAATAGATATTCTCCAACTAAAATGCGGCCTGGAAAGAGAAAAAATAGACACTGAATTATTATGGTGGAGAAAAAGAGGAAACACAAATGGCCACTTAGCCTAAAACAGTCCAGACTTTTAAGTTTTAACCTGTCCAAACTTCAAGGGGTAGAAACCAGGAACTCCAATTAACGAAGTCTCCTCGTGCAAGATTATGGCGAAGATTTATAGCGTCCTTTATCAGGTAGGACACTCCTGCGCAGGATATCCTTGGAGTAGCTAGGTATACCTATTGGTGCACCACAAGGCTAGCATCCCATCCCATTTTAACATTAGTGTAGGTCTATGGGTAATAACTCCGCGTCAGATATTTCTTTGGAAATTACAGTATCCTGTATTATGTGGGTTGCTTATTAAGAATTTACCGTTCTCTTTTGGGGGCCGACTGTAGGTAGGTAGGTAGTTAACCTCCTTGGGATTGTACTATATGCCTAAACACTGTGAAATACTCCTACATTTGACGCCCCATATCGGAACATTCCTTGCAGTCCATGCAGAGTTACTATTGTATAGAATTACCACATCATAGTTTTCTTAATGGTCTACTCTCCATTTAACATAGTAATTTTCTTTAATGGTCTACTCTCCATTTAACATAATTTTCTTTAATGGTTTACTCTCCATTTAACATAGTAATAATTTTCTTTAATGGTTTACTCTCCATTTAACATAGTAATTTTCTTTAATGGTTTACTCTCCATTTAACATAGTAATTTTCTTTAATGGTTTACTCTCCATTTAACATAATTTTCTTTAATGGTTAACCTCATATCGACATTAGGGAGGTATTTTACATAGACCTAATGGTTGAATCTCATATATTGGCCCTACCCTATTTGACATGGTAATAACCTATAATGGTTTATTCTCCATTTGACCTGACATTCTTTTACATAATGGTTGAACCCTAGCCTATTTTGGCATTTTAGTATGTAGTTGTTGGTAGATCTAGTGTACCTATCCGCGGCGGCCCAGAGTATGGCAGTTGCAGTTTTTCTATGCAGTTTTACCTCCTGAGCAAGAATTTTAAGTAATATTTATTCGGACGACTCTAATTTACCTTTGAACTCTATCCTACGGTAAAGGGGATTCCCATTGGGAACCGGGGTTTTGGGTGGGGACAAAACCCCAACTCTATCCTACGGTAAGGGGGACCCCCAGTGGGAACAGGGGTTTTGGGTGGGGAGAAACCACTTGGGGGGAGATTTTGCCGTGTTATTGTGGTATTTCGCACATTTATCACTTTTAAAAACACGAAATACAGGCGGAAATAAGAAATAACAAAACTAGCTATAGTGGAGCCGTTCCACATCCATATTTGTCTACTACCACTACTACCACAACAATGAATCCTACTACGCATGCGCTAATGCTACTGCGCATGCGCTAACTGTAAGGGAGCTTTTGGCCTAAACTCGGACTTCTTAGTGAGGAAAGAAATGGGTGTTTATGGGAGGGATATATGTATTTAGCCAAACACGTTACAGTATGACCCCCCTACATTGCTACCGGACTGAGTGAAGGATTGGGTGGTAACAGGGTTCCCAGATTTGGCAGTTTCTCGCCAAATTTGGCTTTTTTTCCTAATTTGGTGGGTAAAAATTCACTTTGGCTGGTTAGTGGTATTTTGGCTGGTTTTTCAAACACTTTCTATTTGACTAAACACTGATCCCACGTTTGAGGAATCTCTCCCCAGATTGGGAATTTTTGAAGGTTTTCAGGAAAATCTGGGGAATTTGAATAGGTTTTTCAGTAAAAACTTGGTAACATTTAAGCAAAATATGTAGATGGAATTAAAATAAAAATCACACACACACCAGATGACCACAAAACAGGCTGCCGGATTCTCAGGGAACGAGCCTCATTTCAAATTTCAATTCATTCTCGTTTTTTTTCCTGGCATTCTTATATTAGTTTTATATTATCTAACTAAAACTATGATGCCGCTATACAAGCATATATATGATAAAAAATATGCATTTATAAAGATAGATATAACGCACATATATTTGCCGGTTATTTGGGTTGGTTTGGATTACCATTTGGCGGGATTTTGGCTGGTTTCATGGTAGACTTTGGCTGGTTGGTAGTGGTGTCATCTGGGAACCCTGGCTGTAACCATACGTTGAGTTACATAAAAGCATTTAGCTATTTTGTTTATTAAACATGTTATGTGAATTCTAGTGTTTATTCCTTTTCATTTTTCCATAGTATTTGTAATAATAACTGTTTTGAAATATCCCCACTAATCATTTCACCATATATAACTTGAAATATTAGGTTATAATTGAGGACAGACACCTAAAAATGCCTACGTGTTGATATAGAACTCAGTTTTAGGACGTTTCGATACCTACCTACCTACCTACCTGTTACGTGAAATTGCACATTGCGTTGCATATTACATACACACTCCCTATATCATTTATACACAAGTCAATCCCTCCCCTTTCCAGTATTCACGACTGGCTCTTTACGTTACACCATTTACAATGCATTTCTCACCGATACCAATACCTATATTAAAGTTTGCCATTATTATTATAAAACCTACATTTCAATATATAATTTTTAAATATATAGTTTGCCATTATTCTTATAAAACCTACATTTCAATATATTCCATTATACACTTTTACAGACATTACAACTTACACCTCCCTTCCAGTTTCCTTACTATTACGCAGTTATGTATGGTTACTTTTTACATTTTACAACACTTCCACACCCATCAAAGTTAGGTTTATATGTCATTTTACCTACTGGGGGCCAAATCCCATCCCCCGGTTAGGCAACATACCCTTAGGTTTAGTTTGTTATATGTTGGTTTACCTACTAGTTTTACTTCCTTGAAGGGGGTTACCCGGTTAGGCTAGGTTGGTTAGTTCTTCAAGGGTGGATACCGGGGGGGGGGGGGGGGGGGGGGTGGGGGGGGGGGGGGGGGGGGGGGGGGGGGGGGGGGGGGGGGGGGGGGGGGGGGGGGGGGGGGGGGGGGGGGGGGGGGGGTTACATTCCCTACTTGGTTACCTACTAGGTTAGGTTTGGTTAGGTTACATTCCTTACTAGGTTAGGTTAGGCCTTTAAGGGGGGGTACAGGGGGTGAAGCCCCCATGGTCAGGCATATTTCCCTACTAGGTTAGGTTAGGTTAGGTTTGGTTTAGGTTACATTCCTTACTAGGTTACGTTAGGCCTTAGGGGGGGTACGGGGGGGGTGGGGGGGCGAAAACCACCTGGGTCAGGCAATATTCCCTATAGGTTAGGTTTTTAGGTTAGGTTGGTTAGCTTACATTCCTTACTAGGTTACGTTAGGCCTAGTATTTCCCTACTAGGTTAGGTTAGGTTACGTTCCTTACTAGTTAGGTTAGGCCTTTAAAGGGGGGACGGGGGGGGTGCGGGGGGGCGAAAGCCCCCCTGGTCAGCAAATGTTCCCTACTAGGTTAGGTTAGGTTAGGTTGGTTAGGTTACATTCCTTACTAGGTTGGGTTAGGCCTTTAAGGGGGGGTACGGGGGGGCGAAGCCCCCCTGGTCAGGCAATATTCCCTACTAGTTAGGTTAGGTTAGGTTACATTCCTTACTAGGTTAGGTTAGGCCTTTAAGGGGGGGTACGGGGGGGGCGAAGAACCCCCCTGGTCAGGAGCAATTATTCCCTACTAGGTTAGGTTGTTAGGTTACATTCCTTACTAGGTTAGGTTAGGCCTTTAAGGGGGGGTACGGGGGGCCCCGAAGCCCACCTGGTCAGGCAATATTTCCCACTACTAGGTTAGGTTACATTCCTTACTAGGTTACGTTAGGCCTAGTATTTCCCTACTAGGTTAGGTTAGTTACGTTCCTTACTAGGTTAGGTTAGGCCTTTAAGGGGGGGTACGGGGGGGTCGAAGCCCCCTGGTCAGGCAATGTTCCCTACTAGGTTAGGTTTAGGTTAGGTTGGTTAGTTACATCTTACTAGGTTAGGTTAGGCCTTTAAGGGGGGGTAACGGGGGGCAAAGCCCCCTGGTCAGGCATATTCCCTACTAGGTTAGGTTGGTTAGGTTTTACATTCTTACTAGGTACGTTAGGCCTAATATTTCCCTACTAGGTTAGGTTAGGTTACGTTCCTTACTAGGTTAGTTAGGCCTTTAAAGGGGGGTACGGGGGACGAAGCCCCCCTGGTCAGGCAATGTTCCCTACTAGGTAAGGTTAGGTTAGGTTACATTTCCTTACTAGGTTAGGTTAGGCCTTTAAGGGGGGGTAGGGGGGCGAAGCCCCCCTGGTCAGGCAATATTCCCTACTAGGTTAGGTTAGGTTAGGTTACATTCCTTACTAGTTAGGTTAGGTTAGGTTGGTTAGGTTACTTCCTTACTAGGTTACGTTAGGCCTTAAGGAGGGTAACGGGGGGGCGAAGCCCCCCTGGTCGGTATGTTCCCTACTAGTTAGGTTAGGTTTTTAGGTTGGTTAGGTTACATTCCTTACTAGGTTAGGTTAGGGCCTTTAAGGGGGGGTCACGGGGTGGGGGGGGCGAAGCCCCACCTGGTCAGGCAATATTCCCTACTAGGTTAAGGTTTAGGGTTTAGGTTGGTTAGGTTACATTCCTTACTAGGTTTACGTTAGGCCTAGTATTTCCCTACTAGGTTAGGTTAGGTTTACGTTCCTTACTAGGTTTAGGTTTAGGCCTTTAGGGGGGGGTACGGGGGCGAAGCCCTCCTGGTCAGGCAATGTTTCCTACTAGTTAGGTTGGTTAGGTTACATTCCTTACTAGGTTAGGTTAGGCCTTTAAGGGGGGGTACGGGGGGGCGAAGCCCCCCTGGTCAGGCAATATTCCCTACTAGGTTAGGTTACATTCCTTACTAGGTTACGTTAGGCCTAGTATTTCCCTACTAGGTTAGGTTAGGTTAGGTTAGGCCTTTAAGGGGGGGTACGGGGGCAAAGCCCCCTGGTCAGGCAATATTCCCTACTAGGTTAGGTTACATTCCTTACTAGGTTAAGTTAGGCCTTTAAGGGGGGTACTGGGGGCAAAGCCCCCCTGGTCAGGCAACATTGCCTACTAGGTTAAGTTCCCTACTAGGTAAGGTTACATCCCCTGCTAGGTTAGGTTATGTTAGGTTGGTTTGGTTCTTTAAGGGGGGTTACAGCAGGCCCAACCCCACCCCTGGTCAGGCAACATCCCCTACAAGTTTCATTAGTTTTGTTATATGCTAACCTATGTTTAATTTGGTCATTTGTATTTATTAAAACAACTATAGGCCCTATTACACATTTACCACCCAGGACTTAAATCCCACCCCCTCCTGGGCCCGTTATATATGTATTTGTATTATTTCATATTTTGAACCCATCCCACATTTACATTTAGTTCCTTAACTACCCATTTACTTTTATTACCCTTAACATTGCCAACTTATCTTGTTAAGTGCTTGTTCATTTACCTCAGCCCCACCCTGCCTCAACCAATAGCATCAAAGCATTTTTACTACTCCACCCCACCTCTCCTACCCTGTTTTCTACGGTCTGGCCTCCTGCCACCTCCTAACTGTAGAACTCCAACACTGTTGAATCTGCCGCCATGACATCCACTGCTGCATCTACTTCACGCTCGCCCCAGCCCCTCACCAGGAACTCTTTGCCAACTTCATGTAACAATTGTTACATGAGTTACAAAGATTTTTCTGCCTTTTACTCAGGTAATTATGATCGACTAATCGGTTTTTTGCCAGGACCACGGCCTCCTGAGAAAGCAGGTCTTTTGCCCCCATTCAGTCAACTCCAAGATACGGGAGGAGAATGTATAACTTCGTCGGGTACTTGGCTGTTGCTTATTTCAAGCTGCATTTTGAGGAACCCAAGACCCGCCTCCACGCATTCTTAAAAGTAGCTGCTGCTTTGTACCCTCCACCCCTTTAAGGTAAGGTCCAAACATTATTCTTAATTATTATGTTTTAGGAAAGTGAGTGTTAGGCTTTCGCCGAGAGTTGCGCCAAGGTATGTTACTATTCAGTGGGGTGCTGCTAAGACAACTCGTACCTTCCACCTTACCCCGCCCTCCCCCTGTGCGTTACCCCCCGCCCTCCCCCCTTAGTGAACATATGGCTCCGTGGTGGTTGGGGAATTTAAACATGGCGGCTGTGTTTACATCTCCTTCACCGTAACGAATACTTGGTACCTTCCTATAGGACCGTTCTTCGGTGACTTAGACTATGGCAATTGACATTTTCTATGTTATTTTAGTTGCTTTACAAGGGTTGTAAGGAATATTTTTTTCGTTTGGTTGGAACTAAACTTTAATATACCTTTGAGTTTGGTGCGGCTATTATGTAACTTTCAAAGGTCAATTACTGCTTAGTTACAGCCGGCCGAATGGATATTACTTTTAAATCTTGTACAGTAACTAAAATAACATAGGAATCAGTCAATTGCCATAGTCTAAGCCACAGCGGATTGCTTCTGTAGAAATACCTAGTTGTTGAACCTCATAGCCTAGTATTGACATATGCAGTGGTTGATGCTCAGCCTATTGACATTCTGAGTAATAATTTAGTCTCCTTGACATAATTTTACTTGACGGTTCCGTCTCCTATTAATAATTTATTTAATGGTACAAACTCATATTGACATCATTTTACAGAATGGTTAGACCTCATATTGACATTATTTCACATAAGCCTAATGGTTGAACCTCATATTGTCATTATTTTACAACATTATGGTTGGACCTTATATTGACATTATTTCATATAGGCCTAATGGTTAGACCTCATATTGACATTACATATTTTATATAATGGTTGACTTTTATTGACATTATTTTACACAATGGTTGACTCATACTGACATTATTTTACATTATGGTTGAACCTCATATTGACATTATTTTACATATTGGTTGAACCTCATATGGACATTGTTTTACATAATAATGGTTTGATCCTAATATTGATATTATTTTACAAATTGGTTGACTCTCCTGCTGACATTATTTTACTTAATGGGTGACCCTTATATTGACATTATTTTACATAATGCTTGACTCTCATATTGACATTATTTTACATAATGGTTGAACCTCATATGGACGTTTTACATAATTATTTAATCTCTTTTTAACATATTTCCTTGAATTCCATAAATTCCACCCCTCCATAGCTTTGGGAGCGTTTTATTGGGCTGTTCTCTACTCCCAAGTCCCTTAAATAAACTTAGTATGAAAATCATAGGGTACTATAATATTTCACAGATTCACTCTCGAAGAGGCAGGCCACTTACCTGATTTTATTTTAGCCTGTGTGGAGTGGTTGTGATTTTGAAGAGAAAATTTGCCAAGATTTTTCTTTTTGTCAAATACAAACTCATCATTATAATTTTTGTTGTTTCTAGGTATACAAACCACATTCATTTATAATTACACATCAACAAAACCCATATAGTCCCTGTTTATTGTCAAAGGTAGAGTTACTAACACAGCAAACACCTTGGAATCAAGCTCGTATTCTTGGGACTATATTTTCTAGACATTCATTTTGCCAGGTAGTATTTGTATAACTACTATAGTAGGCTCTGGTTTGCAAATGTAAGAAGAATACAAATTATCACTGGATGTGTACAGTCTAAAAATTCTTATCCTAGGCCTACTCTTCTTACAGAGTAAGAAATTTGCAATGCAAAATGGTACAGGGCTTATCTGATAGTCAGGATGTGATTTTTATGCCTTTAGCTAGAAAAGAAGGTAAAATTTTACCTGAAACCATTACCACATTTTTACTTGAAATATAATTTTCCTCTACTGTATTGGTTGGTTAGTTCATTTCGGAGCAAAATGATCATCAGCAACTTTCACAGCACACATAAAAATATAGGTAAGTATAGGTAAATGAAATTTCAAGTCCAAAATGCGATAAGGTGTAAGGTAACGTTTTATCAATAAGAATGCTGTTTGTTTCTAGAGAACTACAAACCATTTAGGAGCATTCTTCAGTGTGAATGGAAATCGGTTATTGAAACTTGGTAGGTGTTCATTCTTCAGTGTGAATGGAAATCGGTTATTGAAACTTGGTAGGTGTTTGGTTGGGGGAATCCCATGTCACCTGCTGTTATCAAGCTCTTCATAGACTGTTGTTAAGGACAGAATTATTGCCGAGTTTTCCTGACTCATGGTCAGTTGAAACCTAATGGTTGATCTCTGGAGGTCATATCTCCTCAGGGGTGTGGATCAAAGACTAACCACATCTGTGCATTCCAGGCATTTTGAGAGCATATGATGATGTAGTGTTCATGTTGAGTGACAGCATGGCCATATTAGCAAGCGGATGGGGGGACAGTTTCCCTATACCTCTTAAATCTTAGAGTTGGTAAAGCAGATGCACGTTTGGTTGTTTCGTCATGCAGCCAATTTGTCAGGTACATTCCAGGGCAGGATAAATGCTTTGGCAGGCCAGCTTAGCCATCAGGGGTAGGTAGGTAGTAGGGTTTAAAGTGGTTATGTGTTAGTGTGGTTTTCTTTGTTAAATTGTCTTAAACATTCTTTTTACCTTATGTTGCTTCAGGAGTTGGAGTAATAAAAACAAGTCTTTCCTTTCCTTTATGCATATTATTTTTCAACTAACTACGTACAGCCCTCACCATCTGGGGTGGGGTTGTTTATACATGGACATATTCTGGTATGCCCGGCAGTATATTTGATGATCATACAAATTATGAAAGAGACAAAACTGAGAATCATATGTTTAGATTAGTGTTTTAACACCTCTCCTTGATGAGCAATTTTGTTATAAGTTGAGTTAAAAGAAAAATAGTTATTTTAAAAGAAAAGACCATAAAAAAACATTTTGCTTTGACATACAAACAGAGTACGTATTCCAGTTGAGTACCACATTCAAGCATATAAGTATACTAAATGACATAAGCACACAAAAACATGGTAAAATGGATACATTAAAATGATTTGCTTAAATGTCAGATATGGACAGTTTACTGCAAAGAAAATATTCGGAGTAAATGCAAATCTTTAAGTACATACATGAATTAACATGTAAATACACAGAAATAAGATGATACAGAGAATAAAATGCTGTAAAGGATTTGATGGGACGTCAAACTTGACAATTTATGGCTGCACTTGAAACTAGTAAATAATAATGGGTGTAATTTGCAAACAATGAGTAGTGGTAGTACTAGAATAAATAAACTACAAATTAACATTGGAAAATAATCAGCAAATAGAATCTTATAAATTTAACAATAATACAATCATTATTTGGTATAAAAGACAAGTAAGGTATTATTTAATTCAATGGCACCTTTACAGCAGACATATCTAAATCAATGAGAGAGAGGACACTGACGGCTGAAAACTGGCAGTTGGTTGAATTTTTTTTAAGGATTTTGTACTACTACAGACTCAATTCAAGATGGATGCAACTTGTTCCGAGTAGTATATGTTTCATCAAAGGCTCGACTTCATGATTTTTATGCACCCGAAGAATACTTACTTTTAAGTGCCTATAGCCGCCCACCAGTCCTGGACTTACTTTTAAGTGCCTATAGCCGCCCACCAGTCCTCCAGGAGACTGTCTACTTATTCAAAGCATTGTGTTTCACACTGGTAACAACCTCTCAAGTAATCACTGGAAAGTTCTAGATGTCAGCTTGGGTTTATCTTGTAGCATTACCTGGATAAAAACTGGCCATGAGAGCTATAGTATATCACTTTTACCTCTTGATTTTATTAGCCAAATCTTATCTTATCTTTCCATCCTGTGTATCCTTCATGAGGGCAACGTGGTTCTCCAACTATTTTCCAGAAAAAACTGGTGAGTCCACAGACTATTCACTAGAGCTTAATTAACCCTCTTACGCCGACTGGACGTATTTTACGTCGACATTTTTTGTCTCCCGTGTGCCGACTGGACGTATTTTACGTCGACTTACAAAAGTTTTTTTAAAATTCGCGGAAAAATACTTATAGGCCTACCAGCCTAAAACTTTTGAATCACGCGCCTTGGGGGATGCTGGGAGTTCACGGATCAAGGTGGTGTTTTATTTACAATCGTTACGCAGGCGCGCAAGCGCGAATTTCTTTCTTGCCGCACTAAAAAGTGTCTGTGACACATCTCGGAAATTATTTCGTCACTTTGACATAATTTTTGTACCATTGTAAATTAGCCGTTACATGAAGTATTATATATGAAAATGTGCGTATTTTTATGTAGAATACAACAATAAAATACTCATGATTGTAGCTTTTATCAGTTTTGAGATATTTTCATATAAATATCGATAATTGCCAAAATTTCAACCTTCGGTCAACTTTGACTCTACCGAAATGGTCGAAAAACGCAATTGTAAGCTAAAACCCTTACAGTCTAGTAATATTCAGTCATTTATCTTCATCTTGAAACAAATTCGAAGTCTCTAGCAAAATATTTAGATTTATGGTGAATTTAAAAAAAAATCTTTCCTTCCCTCCGCGCGCGGATTCTCCGCCACAAATCTACGAAATACGTACGTCCCATTCTCGGAATATTTGCTCCGTTTCATATTAGGCATTTCATAGAGTTTTGTATATGAAAATGTGCGCAATTTCATTTAGAATAAAACGAAAAATATTTGAAGGTTGTAGCTTTTCTTATTTCCGAAATAATTGCATATAAAAAATATATAAAAAAATTCGACATTCGGTCAACTTTAACTCGTCAGATATGGTCGAAAACTGCAATTGTAAGCTAATACTCTTACAGTATAGTAATATTCAATCATTTGCCTTCATTTTGAAAGAAATTGGAAGTCTCTAGGACAATATTTAGATTTATGGTGAATTTTTGAAAAAAATATTTGTTTACGTCCGCGCGTTACGAATTCATGCATTATTTTGGGATAATATTTTCTATGTGTTGCTTTTATCGTTTTACAATGTGTTATATACCAAAAGGATTGCAATTTAGTGTAAATTACAACGAAAAAAAGTAACTTGTTACCTTTAACCGTTTTGCGCACAGTGCGATTTGAATACAATTATATATGAAATTTCGTTTTTGCACTATCATATATCGCATTATTTATATATGATAATGATAATTTTTTTCATTTCTGATGGTTGCATACTAAACTTCAGGCAATGACAAAAAAAGGAGCCAAAAATGAACTCTTAATCTTGAAACTAAGCGCGCTGTGATTTTTTGAAAAAAATATTTTTTCTGCTTCCATGCTCACTCCGAAATGCCTCCGGCATACGGGAGACAATTTTTTATTTACCGCTCCGGCGTAAGAGGGTTAAGGCCCTATTGATCTGACATCCCTCTACCAGTCACTGGTTCCCTGTTCAGTCAGCTGAGACTTTTCTCCCACCTAAGGAGAGATTCTTATAAATAAAAGATGATGGTTTGTATTTTCTTGGAGTTAATTCAGTTTTTTGTAAGTATAGTATGAATTTTCCCAGGTATACACATCAAAGCCTTTGATCATAATTCCACCACAGTTATCATGCTTAGAACCTGATGCTGTAGTAAAAAGTGCTTGAAGATGGCAGGTGAATGGCGTACATGCCTGGCTCTCCCACTGGTCACGACTTCAATGCCTTTTTACCAAGTTTAAATGATTGATTCCAGCTTGTGCTGAGGGATATCCCTTCACAAATAACTGATTTGTATAATGAGGGGAAATACAAACTAAAGAATGAAGATTTTTAAGTGTAAAATATAGTTTTCTGATGTGATTTTGATGAATTTTAAAAGGCCAAACGTAACGTAACCTCAATCTTAACAAAATAGGAGACAACCATGGTTGCATTGTCAAGCCTATATGTTTTAGGTGGAGGAACAGGCCAAATAAATAATCCAGTTATGTACGTAAGTGAATATAATTTATTTATGATTTATGATGCTGTAGGTATATATCAGGTAGGACCTGGTGCTATAGGGTAGGTTAGGTTATGGAAGTTAAAGTTGAAAGAATGCATCCCAGGATTTCACTGAATAATCAGGTGTTTTTTTAGGGTTCCAGGGTAAGAAACCCTAATTGTAGTTTTAAGAACCCATCTCCCTAGGAAGATGCATCCCTGTATTTTACTCTATGACTACTTTAAGTAGGTACTCTAGGTCAGGTCAGTAACTCCCCCAGCCTTACAAAGACCAAATGCCATAGAGAAGGTCAAGGAAGGATGTTTTATAATGTGTCCCAGTTACCTGAAAAGGTCATACAAAAATCACTTGGAAATTCTTGGGGAAAAAACCTGTGTTTTATGTTGCTAACGGATTGCAGGCATAAAAATAAACGTTTTTTGTTTCGGTACGTATACAAACCATCGGACCTTTTACAATAGGAAGGTAACTAGCGGCAGCTGGAACGGTCGTAAGCTTCGAACAAGGGAGTTCGGTAGTTTACTGCTTGTCCGACAGTGCGCGTGCCGTGCGACTGGGAGGTGAAGAAATCACTTTTGCTTTTGGCCGTGTGTGTGGAGGACATGTTCGTCATCGCTCTCTGCCAGCTTCATCGTCGTATGCTTTGCTTTTGTTGTGTATTCTTCAACTTGGTTTGTCAGTGTTTGGAAGTGAATTTTAAGTACGTACTGTCTTTTTCATCTTTTATTACATTGATTTTATGGATCATCAGACATTAAGCTATCCCCGCGCCCCCCCATCAACAGTAGTGTGTGCCCGGGGGTGGAGGCTGCAAGTGTGGGGTCTTCCGCTCTTTTCTGAAGATTGATCCTCATTTGCGCTCGATGCCGAGGGCGTGAATGCTCTCGGCCTGAGCCTTGTAACATTTGTGTAATTGTTCCGAGGTGCAGTGGGTACTGTACGAGGGTGGGAAGAAGCGTAGACCTGCCAAGGAGTCGTCATAAGCCCTCTGCTACTCCCTTGGTTTCGGACACTGCGTCTTCTTTCCTGCCCCCAACACAGCTCCCGCGGTTAGCACCTTCCCCTTTTTTTGGGGGGGGTGGGGGGGGTGGGGGGGGCGCGTGTTGAGGTCCTTCTCTTCGCCCGATCCGTCGAGCGTAGAGGAGGGCGCTCGTTACCCGACGTGCATTTGTATTCGGGGTCTTCCGTTCGCTCGGGGTGGGGCTCTCCGTGTAAGGGGAACCCCTCCTGACTCCCGACTGTTGCTTCCTCAGGGCTCCTGCTGTGGGTGTTGCTGGGACTTCAGAGCACGCCGAGCGTCCAGGGGCTGCTCCAGCATCTGGCGGGGGGCTGTGCCGGTCACCCATGGAGCGGTGACCACCATTACACGATCTCGACTTAAGGGTACGCCGTCCCTCCTCACCTGGTTTACACCCCTCTTGTGGTGTCTGTGATGCCAACGGCCGCCGTGCAGGGCCCGATCACTGTCGTGCCGAGGAGGGGCGTTCCTCTCCCTCCCGGGTTCTTCGTGCTGCCAGGCCCGGTCTTCCGATGCCCAAAAAGCTCGCCCCTGGACCTGCCGCCGGTACCCAGGATGTCGCTGGCTGCTGCCCCATCTCCTGGAGTACCTGCCCTGTCTGCCGTACCTGCTGCTGCTGCTGTTCCTGCTGTTCCCGCACCTGCCGACGTCGTTCCAGCCTGCAGTGTTGCTGCCCCAGACGCTGGTCCTTCTGGACAGGTGCAGCCGGGCCCTGTTGCTTCGGCAACAGCAGCCCCAGCTCCATCTTGGATGGAGGACTTGACGTCTGTCCTGAGGGAGCTGACGAAGAAGAAGAGGTAGGTGTCGTCGTCTTCGTCCCTGCTGCCGCCTCTTCCCCTTTGACTCCCAAGGCTTCCAAGCCGAGGAAGAAGAAGGCTGCCTCCTTCCCCCCTAAGAAGGCTCCTTCGGGAACTTCTAAGGGCCTGTCTCACTCCGGTGGGACTTGGGGTCCTTCTGCTCCTTCGGGAGCGGGACCCGTCTCTCCTTCCGCAAGGAAGAAGAAGACAGGGACTAGAGGAGTACCGGCTAACACCGGTACTTCCTCGCCTGGTGTAGGGGTGCTGCCTCTCGTTCGTGAGAGGTACCGAGTGTACGGGCGCCCGCGGGCGGCCGTGCAGCTAAGGCCCAGACATCCAAGTTCGCTCGGCGCCAGGACCAAGGCACGGAGCAGAAGGCTGGCGAGAGCCACTCAGGTGACTCTCGCTAGGCCAGCGATTGCTCTCGTAATGACCAGCTGGTTACCAGGGTTGCTGTGACGGTCCCAGACCGGCCACGGGCTGAGGCTGGTAAGAGGTCCCCTCGATCGCAGGAACCAGCCGAGCGGTTCGATGTGCCATGATAACGGGCACAAGTCCCACCGCGACAGTGGTCTCTGCAGGTCCCCTGAACGCCGCTCCCACCGGGACCGGACGGATAGGGGAACCAGCAGCAGCTCCCCTGACGCACGGGACCGGGGCCGCTGTTCTCGGTCCAGCTGCTCTCCCCAGGGGAGCGGCATGACCAGGCCTGCAGCTCGATCGCCACCGCGGGTTGGCGATCGCCTGCAGCCCCCCAAGCACACTGGTTCTGCCGGTGAGCGAGGGGGGAGCGTCAGGTCTTCCTCTCCTGTTCCTTCAACTTCCTCGGGTTACACCGGGAAGGGCGAGATAACAAGGAGTGATCGTGAGGGGCGCGCCTCCCACGATCCCGCCACGATGCCCTACGTGCCAGGCACGGTCCTCGGATCGACCAGGTCGTATGCGCAAGTGGCAGGAGGAGACCAGGAGGGGTCTGCCGCTGTTCCTCCTGAAGGAGGAGGGTCTCGGGAATCACTCTTGCTGGAGGTGCTTGACGGTCCTACTCCTCAAGATGCGGTCACTCCTGAGATCCAGAGGAATTTTGCTGAGGTCATTGCGCTGATTCATCAGCACAACGACCTCGGGGAAGGATCGCCGTCGGGACTGTCGCCGCTGCTCTCGGTCTAGCCGCTCGTTCCTTGGTCCAGCTTTTCTCCACAAGAAGCCGCTGGTTCAGACCTGCAGCTCGATCGCCACCGTTGGTTGGCGATCGCCTGCAGTCCTTCCAGCCTACTAGCATGCTAGTAGGCAGCATGCTAGTAGGCAGGGTAGGAGCATCAGGTCTCCCTCACCTGTCCCCTCAACCTCCTTAGGCTACAACGGGAGGAATGAGGTAAACAGGAGTGACCGTGAGGGTGGGGGAGCTGGCAAGGACGAAAGACGCTTCCCACTCTTGGAGGGAGCATCACCGCTGTTCACGCGACGGTCCGTCTGGACCACGCATTCAAGAGAACAGGGTGTGCTCCTCCTTCGGTCCTCTTGAGAGGTTTCGGCCTCGACGAGGACTGGGACGCGTCGGAGGACGGTATTAGCTCTCTCCTGTCAGGTGCTCACTCAGCCCCACCCAGACGACGTTCACGGTGGCGGCAGACGCTTAACCTACAGTACAAGTTCGTAACCCTCCTCGGGAAAACGTTTTCTCCTGACGAAAAAGTTTTCCCAGACTCTGAGCGGCCATCGCTGCAAGGTGATGGCTGCTCGTACTCGCTTCTCCAACTGCTAGTTCCGCTGGGAAGGTGAGCGAGTATCCAATTCCTCCCCCATTTTCTCTTCTCTCCCTCCGGCTACGAGGGAAAGGGGAGGGATCCTGCAGAGCGTTCTCTGTAGGATTCCACGCTGGGGACTGCGTTCCTGGGGGGGACCTTCGGGTCCTACCGGACGTAAGTCCCCGTCGTTGAGGAAGGATCCTGCC
This sequence comes from Macrobrachium nipponense, assembly GCF_015104395.2. Taxonomy (NCBI): domain Eukaryota; kingdom Metazoa; phylum Arthropoda; class Malacostraca; order Decapoda; family Palaemonidae; genus Macrobrachium; species Macrobrachium nipponense. Next base: position 50,070,705 of record NC_061095.1, on the reverse strand, counting down.
CCATCCTCGATTTCTACGGGAATCGGGAGCACCACCAATCGATGATCGTCTGACGAATTCGGTGGGGGTTTTGCCGAGCGCTTAGAATTCTTCGGAATTTCTAGCACTCTCGGAGTGTTCTGGTTTTTTATGATTTGTAAACACTTGGGTGAAACCACGGTCCAGAGTGGGTTAGACGAGAATCCTAGATAATTGTTACTACGATAATCGGGAATCTCGCTGAATGCTCGAATTCCTGGAATTTCCAGCGTTTGGAAGAAGCACTGCTGCTGAAGGAAGAATATCTCATAGTAGGCAGCCAACCCTGGGATAGAGAAAAACAGATGGGAACATCCAGTTTGGCTTGAACTATTGTCTTCGGTATTCTGTTATCACCATTGAAGCTTTCCTTCAGGGAAGACTTCTCCTTCACTCTCTTCATTAGAGAATGAAGGGTGTCGGCTTCCAATCCTTATTCTCATTCCTCGAATGGAAAAGAATTTAGGATGGAGGTCTTTGCACAGGAACCTACAAATATACTACGTATATTGCCCTCTCAACATGATTCTGTTAATCAGTTGAATTGTCCAGGGTGTAGGCACATACCGTAGTTAACTCTACGGATTGTGACCGAGACGAATAGTATCTTAACCCTTAAACGCCCAAGGGGTATAATAAAAATCGTCTCCTGTATTCCGAGGGGGTATCGGAGTGAGCGCTGAAGCAGAAAAAATATTTTTTTCAAAAAATCACAGCGCGCTTAGTTTTAAAGATTAAGAGTTCATTTTTGGCTCCTTTTCTTGTCACTGCCTGAAGTTTAGTATGCAACCATCAGATATGGAAAAAAATATCATTTATAAATAATGTGATATATGATAGCGCGAAAACAAAATTTCATATATAATTATATTCAAATCGCGCTGTGAGCAAAACAGTTAAAGCTAACGAGTTCATTTTTTCCCGTTGTATTGTACACTAAATTGCGATCATTTTGGTATATAACACATTGTAAAACGATCAAAGCAACACAGAGAAAATATTATCACAAAATGATGCATGAATTCGTAACGCGCGGACGTAAAAAAATGCTTTCTTCAAAAATTCACCATAAATCGAAATATTGTTCTAGAGACTTCCAATTTGTTTCAAAATTATGATAAATGATTGAATATTACTATACTGTAAGAGTTTTAGCTTAAAATTGCAGTTTTCGACCATTTCGGACGAGTTAAAGTTGACCGAATGGCGAATTTTTTTCATTTTCTATATGCAAATATTTCAAAAATGAGAAAAGCTACAACCTTGTATTATTTTTTGTTGTATTTTACATGAAATTGCGCACATTTTCATATATAAAACTCTATGAAACGGAGCAAATATTCCGAGAATGCGACGTACGCATTTCAGAGATTTGTGGCGGAGAATCCGCGCGCGGAGGGAAGGAAAGTTTTTTTTAAAAATTTACCATAAATCTAAATATTGTGCTAGAGACTTCAATTTTGTTTCAAAATAAAGATAAATGACTGAATATTACTAGACTGTAAGAGTTTTAGCTTACAATTGCGTTTTTCGACCATTTCGGTAGAGGCAAAGTTGACCGAACGTGATTTTTTTCTATTTATCGTGATTAAATGCAAATATTTCGAAAATGATAAACGCTACAACCTTCAATTATTTTTTGTTGTATTCTACATGAAATTGTGCACATTTTCATATATAAAAGTTTATGTAACGGCTAATTTAAAATGGTGCTAACATTACAACAATCGCACGTATGATTTTTTCGGAAGAGTTACCGCGCGGACGTAAGGAAAATGTATTTATTTTCTCATAAATTCACCATAAATCGAAATATTGTGCTAGAGACTTCCAATTTGTTGCAAAATTGAAGGTAAATGATTGAATATTACTAGAATATAAGAGTTTTAGCTTACAATTGCGTTTTTCGTGACCAAAGGTTGAAATTTTGGATTATCGTTATTTATATGAAAATATTTCAAAACTGATAAAAGCTACAACCATGGGTTATTTTTAGTTGTATTGTGCATGAAATTGCGCACATTTCCATATATAAAACTTTATGTAACGGCTAATTTAAAATGGTGCAAACATTACGACAATCGCATGTATGATTTTTTCGGAAGAGTTACCGCCTGGACGTAAGGAAAGTTTTTTTCATAAATTCACCATAAATCGAAATATTGTGCTAGAGACTTCCAATTTGTTGCAAAATGAAGGTAAATGATTGAATATTACTAAAATATAAGAGTTTTAGCTTACAATTGCGTTTTTCGACCATTTCAGTAGAGTCAAAGTTGACCGAAGGTTGAAATTTTGGCACTTATTGTTATTTATATGAAAATATTTCAAAACTGATAAAAGCTACAACCATGAGTATTTTTTTTTTGTATTCTACATGAAATTGCGCACGTTTTCTTATATAATACTCCATGTAACGGCTAATCTAAAATGGTGCAAAAATTATGTCAAAGTGACAAAATAATTTCTGAGATGTGTCACTGATACTTTTTAGTGCGATAAGAAAGAAATTCCCGCTTGCGCGCCTGTGTAACGATTGTAAACAAAACAACACCTTGATCTGTGAACTCCCAGCATCCCCCAAGGCGCGTGATTCAAAAGTTTTCGGCTGGTAGGCCCATAAGTATTTTTCCGCGAATTTTAAAAAAGTTTTCTATGTCGACGTAAAATACGTCCAATCGGCACCCGACAGACAATTTAACTCGACGTAAAATACGTCCAACAGGCGTTTAAGGGTTAATTGAACTGCGACTCGGGACTGCCTGCAACCTCCCAGGAGTTACCAGTTTCGATTTTGAGATACTTATGGTATTGTTACAACAACACCACCTCAGCTTTTGTATTCACCGAAATCAGTTTCGTTTAAATACAATTGCTTGGAGCGTATTTTTTTTTTTACTCTCGATGGTTCTAGCCGAACGCATTCCTTCTTGGAATGGACCTGGCAACTCAGGATGACGAGTGCGCGAGAGCTAGTGGTGTATTGGCCGCAGCCCAGTACCAGCTGGCTATCCGAGATGCACGGTCGGTTTATGTCTCTCTCCTCTACAATGATTGACTACCGAACCGTATCTCTGCCCAACAATCACAGACTTAGGTCTCTGATTGACTGGGATTCTCGCATACATGAATGACCATCTCTACTGCATCGCCTTGGACATTGCGAGAATTTTCAGACAGAGATATCTCAATAGACTCCATCATCTTTCTGTTTACCGCACAGTAACAGAAGTCTGTAGCCTAGTCTCCTGCTGCATCGCACCCCTGCGATAATGCGGAATGATTTCTTCAGACATCTGAGTTTGTCTTCTAAAAATATCTCGTATTCGTAGGTGTGCAATTGTTCATTGTTCACCCCGAATTACAGATGTATAACGGAAGACATCCCCTGTTCCCCGCCCTGCCAGCTATACTTCCAAGTATATTGTCCTCCCTGCATAACCTGAAAGATGATGATCAGCCCATGAGAAGCAGTTCTTCAGGCAGTACATCCCTGTGTTTTAATTACTGAAAAGCGCCCCGCTTTCATTGCAACTACGACTTCTCACCGAACAGCAATGAAATAGCGGTTTAGCGTTTTCAGTCCTTTGTAAGCACATGTTCAGAATCTTGAGAATTACTTCTCTCGATTCGGCTGTGAAGACATAGGTTGCATTCACCTTCCACCTTCGTCTTCAACGGCACATAGTGTTGTTTCTCCTTAGCTGAGATTCAACTACTATGAGAATTCTGTCTTGCCTCAGGGACCTCGGTCTCTAGAAGGCAATTGACTTTCGCCTGTTGGGCTCATGCCTTGAGAGAATCATCACCTCGCTGTCCGGCATCGGTGGCAAACAAATAGACGATTTGTATGGTCTTTCGGCATACCCCTTTAAAGGCGAAGGTCACATGACTTGCTCGGATGCTTGGACAGCTTGCCTCACACAACCGAACGCAGTCAGTCGGCAGCGGTCAAAGCGCCCAAGTCAGTTACGAGCTACGCTGTGGACTTAGTTCGGTTCCAGATCAATCATTACTTCGTCCTACTAGCCTGTCCCAGTACCCATACCATCGACACCCACCATGGAGTGTCGGTGTCCTATCCACTACGGAGACGGAGAGACCTCACCGCAGGGGGATACGAGACCGCGAGAGACTTTGCTGCAATGGGATACGAGAATGCGAGACACTTCGCTGCAGACGGATAGACCAGTATGGGTATTGGACATCACCGAAGATTATGTTGAGAAGAGGGATAGGTAATAGCGACTATTCCCTTCTTTTCCTCTGAGGGAACTGCATGGCTTTTCCTGCGAAGTCAAGCATCCAGGGGATGGGGATCTGTGACGCTCGATTTCGTACCGAACTTTGTAGCGAAGACTCAGAATCCTTCGGTCCCTGCCGATCAGTTCGAGTCCTTCATAATCCCCTCCCTAATGGACTTCACCGCCTTCGATGCGAAGGAGATGCTGCTTTGTCCTGTGAGGGCGCGACGGTGCTATCTGAAGAGAACTCGACACCTCAGGTCTGAGTCTTGACGCCTCTCCGTTAGCACCGGGATGACCAAGAAAGAAGTATACAGGAACACACTTTCTTTCTGGCTGCGTGAGGTGATCAGGAGGGCGTACGAAGCTGATGGTAGCGACGACATCCGTACCCTTCGTCCGAGAGCCCACGAAGTCAGAGATATTGGTCCTTCCTTCACGTTCCGCAAGAACTTCTCCGTGGCGCAGGTACTTACGGCAGGGGTCTGGTCCAACCAGACCACATGCACCTTCTTCTACTTTCAGGATATAGCCCACAGGTCATTGGACACTTGTTCCTTAGGACCCATGGTGGCTGCTCAACACGTTGTGTAGCTTACCCAGCACCCGAGCGGACAGAGGATAGGTGAATGAGAATGTGACTGGCCATCTCTTCCCCATCTTTTTCTCTCCCTCTACCTGTGGGCAAAGGGACGCGGTCGTCACTACGCTGGATCAGGAGGCGATGCAGGTAAGCTACTCGACCGAGCCCCATCCTATCCCTTTCAGTAGGGATAGGAGCAATTATCCACCACTTCCCCCAACAAGGGGGGGAAGTGGAAGCCAACAAGAGACAACCCATGACTTCATATTGCCTCTTGCAACAGGAACAAGTTCTTGCTTGCTAGTTTTAAGAGGTACGCTTGCCTCCCTCTTATTACTTGGGTCCAGAGGTCTGACCATTGATCCTGCGGTACATACCCCGATCAATTGGGCAGAGGCTAGGATCCCTCCCTCTGCTCTTACGACCAGGGGGGGAATCCAAGGTTGGGCGAACACCAGTCTGTTCTTAAGACTCAGATTCCTCCCACCAAGAAGTGAGTCTTCCTATTGTAAAAGAACCAATGGTTCATATACGTTCGGAACAAATGGCAATTTGTCGAAAATTGCATTTTTCCTAACTATACAAACCTGAGGTCCTTTACATATAGTCCCACCTCATGCCACCCCTCACTCTGCATTTTTCCTGGGCCTAAAGCAAAAGTGATTCTTCACCTCCCAGTCGCGCGGCGCGCACACTGTCGGACAAGCAGTGTATCTCCCTTGTTCGAAGCTTATGACCGTTCCAGCTGCCGCTAGTTACCTTCCTATTGTAAAAGGACCTCAGGTTTGTATAGTTAGGAAAAATGCAGTTTTCGACAAATTGCCATTTTAACTGAAATACTGGACACTTTAAAAGTACAGCTTTCTTTCTTATTGACTGAGTAGGTCTTATGCCATAATGGAAGCAGCCAAACTAGCTGTGTTCACCCGCATTTCTCCAGTCTATGGTCTACATCGCATAAGGTAAAATGAGTCAAATTTTGAGTCTGCTAAAAGTCACAAATGTCAATGGCTGTCGGTAATATTTAGGGTATGTAAAGTTAAACTTCAAATAATATGAAATGACAGGCTGTGGTGTATTGCAAAATTGCGATTAGGCTTAGAAGGTATTGTGTATAAGTGCACATGTAGGCTGTGGATTGGATAATGAAAAGCGAAATGTGCAAATCCATGCAATTATTAAAGATAAATTAAATGGAATTGAAACGTTTTTGTAACAACGCAGGCCTAATCACTAAAACGAACAACAGATACCAGATGGCGATCCAAGAACAGAAAAGGTCTGCCCCATAAAGAAATGACTTGGTAATCAGGAATGCACAAAACTTTTATTGCGACCTGGCGTTTAGGAAAACTGCCGAGTGCAAGGGGGTTAGTGTCATCAATGCACCTGATGCGGTGCACTGTAGGCATTACTTAAGGTTCTTTGCAATGTTCCTTCAGCCCCTAGCTGCAACCCCTTGCATCCTTTTTACTTTACTTCCGTTCATATTTTCTTGATTCCATCTTACTTTCCACCCTCGCTTAACATTTGAATCTTAGTGCAACTGCTTTGAGGTTGTCCTCCTGTGACACCCTTCAAACCTTTTTTTTAATGTCAATTGACGTTTCAGCACTGAATGACCTTATAGGCCCCAGCGTTTGGCTTTTGGCATAAATTCTATATGCTATTCTATATATATTCTGGAACTAACATAGTCTGCCTGGTGCTGGTGTGGAATTCTCCAATCTTCAAATCTTTAAGCAAGTAGCAAACTCAGTCCTCCTCTTTCGGCTTCAGACACCTCCTGAATTTCAGAAATATCTTTTATATTCTCTCTCTCTCTCTCTCTCTCTCTCTCTCTCTCTCTCTCTCTCTCTCTCTCTCTCTCTCTGTGCAGGCTGAATTCCCTTTGGAACAATCTTGGGATTAAGTTTGTTGATTCAATCCACAAGGATTTTCAACTGCGAGGACAACTAATAGAAACATTCAAAATACTGAAAGGCATAACAAAAGTAGACAGTAACCTATTTACTTTAAACGGAAACAAGGCAAGAAATGAAGGATGGAAACTAAAACTGAAGGGATACAACACATCCCATTGTGGGAACTTCTTCGCACACAAGATATGTGGCACATGGAATAAACTACCACCAGAAATTGTAAGCAGCACCAGTATAGAAGAGTTTAAAAGAAAGCTAGACAGAATCATTAGGACATCCTAATCCTTGTAATTGAGACATCCTAATCCTTGTAATTGTACATTCTAACTAAAGAAAGAGAGAAAGGAAGAAAAAAAAAAGAGAAATCTAGGTAAGATCGTGTATCTATATAATCCTTGATTGTCGAAGTTTCCTTAAAACAATTGGATTTGTTTCCAAATTTACCAGAACTGCGTCAATAAATTAAAATAGTCACCTCTAAATTCAGTTCTGTTAGAAGTGAAGAAATATGAGTTTTCTTTCTTTTCCAGGTCGTTGTAGGGGGGACTTCGCTACTCTGTTCGCCTCTGGTCGGTTTCTTGGGGCGTCTGGAAGTGATATATGGCTTAAGACCGAATTGACATAATAGCGGGCTGAAAGACGAATGTGTTGAGGTATTTCTGTTTGTGCATATGCGTGGAGAGAGAGAGAGAAATTATATA
>NC_061095.1:50010737-50053237 GCF_015104395.2 Macrobrachium nipponense | reverse complement strand
ATATTAAGGATACCTTTAGAGAAATATGTTTACGTAGGAAGCCTGTTTTTATTCTTGGGGATTTAAATGACGACCTTTTATTCCCAATAATAGATTAAATAAAATTTTGTATCAGTTAAACCTTAACCAATTAATAAAGGAACCGACAAGGATAACAGACACTTCTGCTACATTACTAGACGTTGTGTTTTAATTACAAACAAACTACAAATGGTTTCAGATGCCGGTGTGATTTCTAGTTCAATTGCCGACCATGAGATGACTACACTTAGAATAAACATTTCCAAGCCAAAAAGACTCCCAATAGTAAAAACATACCGTAATCTGGTAAATTATGATCTAAATAATTTTCGTGACAACTTGCTGAATAGGAATCCAGTCTTTAACCTCATAATGGAAACAGACTGTGTAAATACCCAAGTGGATACTTTTAGCAGAACTTCATTGATGGTCTAAATGAATGTGCCCCATATGTAACTAGAGAAATTACCCGACCCCCAGCTCCCTGGATAAGTAGCGATGTTAAAGAAGCGATGCGAGTTAGAGATGCCCTTCAAAATAGGTACAAGTTGGATAGAATGAACGAAACATTACGACGTCAGTATAAAGACGAAAAGAAACGTACCCAGGTACTAGTTAAGACAAATAAAACGAAACACTTTAAAGACAAATTCAGTAATTGTCAAGGAAATATACGTAATAAATGGAATATTGTTCATGAAATGATTCCAAACCCGAATGTCAATACCCATATATTAAATTGTGACAATAAAATAGAAAAGGCTGAGGAATTTAATGAATATTTTTCGAACGTTGGAAAGACGGCTTATGAGAAATCACAAGAGAATATTCATGATAATCATAGAGACCAGATACCCGTAAATAACGAATCAACTGAAGATGTGATTAGCTTTTTTAGACCTCAGCCAGTTGATGTTAATACAGTTATTCTCACAGTTAAGAATTTAAATGACACAAATTCAGTAGGATCAGATGGAATAGCCCTTCGTTTCATTCGAGATGCGTTACCTGTAATAGCCTTTTATTTAACAATAATAGTCAATACCTCAATAGTAACTGGTATTTACCCAGATGGATGGAAGCTGCCTCATGTTGTACCATTTTACAAGAGTGGCGACCCAGAAAACGTTGAAAACTACCGACCTATATCTCTTCTTCCCATTTTGTCAAAAATATTAGAGAAAATAGTAACAAATCAATTACTTGAATATCTTGAACAAAATAAATTATTGTGCTCTACACAATATGGATTTAGGCCGGCCTCACCTGTCTACTGAAATGGCATTACTTAAGCTATCGGAAAGGATTTATAAAAATATTGACAATCAAAAGATAAACTTACTCATATTGTTAGATCTTTCAAAGGCATTTGATAGCGTTAGCCACGAAATTTTGTTAAATAAGTGTAGGAAATGAAAATAGATTCTTTTTGGTTAGTAAACTACTTACAAAATCGTTTTCAAATAGTCAGACTAGATAATACCATCTCTTCTCGTAAACAAGTACATTTGGAGTCCCCCAGGGCTCTATTTTAGGCCCCGTGCTCTTTCTTATTCATATCAATGATATGGCAGTTTTTATACAGGACTACTTCAAAAATATGGCAAAATTTTTGGAAGACTATCTCGTACAATATGCAGACGACAGTCAATTTTTAATTGGAGGTAGTATAAATGATATACCCACTCTCATCACAAAGGCAGAAGCTATATTAGAAGCAGGACTGCGATATTTTCAACTAAATGGTTTAAATGTAAATGAATCAAAAACTAAAATAATTTTCATTGGTACAAGGCAATATGTATCACAGATCCCATTAGATACCGTTCTAAACTTTAATGGCCATCAAATTGAAAGAAGTGTACACGTAAAAAATCTAGGTATTTATTTTGACCAATATATGCTTTTTGATGTACACGTATCTGAAATATGTAGAAAAGTAAATGGAACCTTAATATATTTAAACAGAATTAAAGACAGATTCGATATTGACATGAGGGCGATGGTAGTTCAGTCGCTTGCACTGAGCATAATAAATTATTGCTTAAAGATTTGGGGAACTACTACTAAACAACAATTACAACGGGTTCAAAAACTACAAAACTTTGCGGCAAAAGTAGTTGATGGTAAGGCCAAAAAATATGACCATGCATCACCAATTTTAGATAAATTAGAATGGCTAAATGTTGAACGAAGGATTAAATTCGACATTTGTGTAGGAGTTTTTAAAGTTATGCGAAGTTTAATTACCCAATTTGGCTTTTTAAGTTTATAACAGTTGGAGCTGGTAGGGACAGACGAACGAGACAAAACAATGACCTGTATATACCGAGAACCACCACAGACTTGGGAAGTAGATGCTTTACGGTACGAGGACCAACGATGTGGAATACCTACCTGAGTCATGAAAACAACGGCGAATCTCGACACTTTTAAAGCAAATCTTGGGAAATATATGTTTTCTACAAGATTTTAGTTAGAAACTTGTGGATTGGTTTTATGTATCATAATGTATATCTGTTTCAATGTTTTATGGTGTCTACTATAATTTTGCACCCAGTATAGAATTTAATGAGTTTTACTATTATTAAATTATTTTTTCTATTTTAAAGTCATATTAATGCAAGTAGTGTACCAAATGTATTTTAGTTGCTAGTCAAATAATTTCTATAAAAGCACTATTCATGTAAATGTTAAATTTTAATGTAATCATAAGGAAATAGAGAAATATCAGATAATCACTATATGTTGTTTCGTATATAATATATAATACCCAATGTAGTATATATTGGAAATAAAGTATATTATTATTATATATTATTATTATTATAAGACCTCACAGGACCTCATAGCACCCCACAAGACTTGCAAGACCCAACAGGACCTTACAGGACTCAGGAACCTCACAGGACCCCACAGGATGCCACAGGACCTTACAGGACCCCACGACTGAAACCAAAATTATATGACCTGATCTCGGTCATTTGTGGGTTGGGGATATGATGGAAAAAACAGGAGAGAGAGAAGTTTATATGCATGCAATGTAGGACATGCAAAAATAATAATCGATGAAACATTTAACACAGGTGTATTCTTCTTAGCTACACAGGTGGCCTTTAACTGTAATTATTACGTTAACTATGTTAATGCACAACCGGACGGCAGGGTAGACTGTTATTGACACTACATGGTGACACTCGTCTTTGTGCAGCGGCCGACGGGAACGGGACTGCGGCCACTGGGCACTCTGTGCTGTGTGGGACCCGCTAACGAACTGATCTGGCCGGTCGTGCGGCCTGTTTCAAATATCCCCTTTCAGATGGCATCGTTATGCAAGAAGCTGATTGGTTATTCTGGCTCCTAAGAAACAAGGGCCAATCAAGAAGGGATATAGAGATGCGTGGCACTCTTTTGAACTGCCAAAGCCACGCCAACTTGTAACGTCTTTGGCGGTTGACTTGTTTTGTTACACATACACATAGTATCACTTATAACAGTTTCACGGGACTTCAGACTATCACGGAAAAGGTATATTCAAAACTGTATTGAATCAGCTCATATATATATATATATATATATATATATATATATATATATATATGTATATATATATATATATGTATATATATATATATATATATATAATATATATATATATATATATATATACACAAACACACACAAATATAAAAGATGTGTATTTATATGACAAATGACTTTATATTTAGGTAGTACGTCACAACAATTTATGATTAACCAAATGATACAAACTTACCAGTCCGCTACCAATTGTGGAAGTGTGTTGATGTACAAAGCCTGAATTCGACAGGAATATGTACGGAAGAGTCGAGGTCAAGTCATACCCCTCTTGATGGCTGAGTGGTCAAAAGTCACTGTACATCCTTATTTGTAAACCAGGCAGTGGTTTGATTTCTACTGGTGTCGAACCCCTATTAATTACAACCCCTCCCTTAGGGTATGAGTTATACCCAGGTATAGTAGTGTTGGATATTGAACGATATCTGTGGTTTTTATATATTATATATATATATTATATATATATATATATATATATATATATATAGATATATATATATATATACCTATATATTTTCTTACATATGGGTGTGGCCTTGAGAACCCAAATATGTAAAGGAAAACTACTAGAGGGAAAAAATTGGAAATAGAGTGCTTCTGACTTACCTTAGAAGTAGGGGGAAAAAACCCCATTGTCCCTCAACCCCACGGTGCTAATCCCCAGGTAACTTAACCTAACCTAACCTAACCTAACCCCATTGTCCCTCAACCCCACGGTGCTAATCTCCAGTTAACCTAACCTAATCTAACCTAACCCCATTGTCCCTCAACCCTACGGTGCTAATCCCCAGGTAACCTAACCTAACCTAACCCCATTGTCCCTCAACCCCACGGTGCTAACCCCCAGGTAACCTAACCTAACCTAACCCCATTGTCCCTCAACCCCACAGTGCTAATCCCCAGGTAACCTAACCTAATCTAACCTCATTGTCCTTCAACCTAACCTAACCTAACCTACCCAACTCTAACCTAACATGACCCAACCTAACCTAACTTAACGTAACCTAACCCCCATACCCCAAAATTCCTCATACTCTATGGGAGGTAAAAACCCTGATTTTTTTGTCAATAGGGAACTCTGAAAATTAAGTTAACAAAACCCATTTCAGTCTTAATCATTTATGATATGTGCATATAGATGCATAATATTCCATACGTAAAGATGTTAAATGGAAAATCAGATTACATACAGAATTGTTATTATTTTTGTAACAAAAGTCATACAGAAATACATGAATTAATATTCCATACAAAGTTATACAAGAATACACTGGAAAAGGTGTACAAAAGAATACACAGACATGATATGCATTTGTTTTACGAAAATAATACATCATCGAGACACATTTCTTGTATATACCACACACGTCTTCCCCAGTTTCCCGATCGTGTGTGTGAAAGATAATTCTTCTAATTCATCTAAGCTTTTAAATCTTGACAACAAGTTCTTCATATATAAATCTTCCACACATCTTTCCTCAAGCAGGGATAATTTCTTTTTCATAATGACTACGCAAGTGATTTTACCAATTTTTTTAATTTCATCACTGAATGTAGATAACACAGGTAAATACTGATTCAACCATGTCATGTTAACTCGTCCACTTTGTCTGATACCGGTGGGGAAGATAACATATTTGACATAGTCATGCGATGATTTAAATAATACTTCCTTTAATTTCTTCACCGAAGAGAAAAAGTGGTTGAACCTCATCTGCTTGGTATCCCTGCTCAAACAGTAAGCATGGTCCTCATCTTTAGAATATGCTGCGCTCTTCTGGGCGTATTCATTATCTTCAACAGGGGCACCGATACCATGTTGGGTTAATAAAGTAGCTACGGAAGGGAGATCTACTTCATCGTCACATTCCCAAGAGGTAATATTTTCAGATCTTTTCACAAGGGCTGACCCTTCAACACAGCGATCGCACCAGCTCGAGAATATCGAAAGCCTGCAATTTCGGCGTATGGATAACTTCGAACGACATCTTCAACCACACTGTAATTCCTGCATGTAACACAATTAGTGGCCACTGCTAAACAAGTATTTCTTTTTCTGAACCTATTTATGGACAAGTTCCCGAAAACTAACTTGCACGAGGAGGTTGACGAAGCCATGGCGAGAGTGTGTGCCTTAATATTCCGATGGTTCAAGCATTAATGACCCACCGAATCCAGCAATCGAGTGTCCCCGCCCCCCGACACTATGAGTCATTAAAGATGCCCCCTTTATCAAAATCACTGATTAAACAAGTTGTATCATGCCACCTGAAGCCATGAATCACGCTAAAGCCTGACACACTTTCGAACTGTTATCTCAACCTCGTGATTAAACAAGTTATATCATGTAAAGGGTTAATCACACGATTAAACAAGCTGTGTCATTTTCCCAGCATGTTAATAAGGTACCCACGCACCCGCCATTTTTTTTTTGCGTGTCCCACCTTCTTCATACCACTACCGCCTCTTTTCAATGCATTGCGCCATGCTTCTATTTGTTTTTTAATAGCTGCATTCCTTAACATCCAATCTTTAACCCCTGCCATCTCTATTAAGTAGTGATAATTGGAAATATTATCAACGTTGGTTTTTTTACTCCCTTGAAATTCTCGAGCGATTTCTAAAATATTATAACCTGCCAGTGGAAGAGCTAAATCCCCATCTTCATTCCATGCAATCGAGCTAGAATTTTGTAAGTGTTTAACAAAAGTTGTAACGTACGACTTTTGAGGTTCTTTAAATGATATTGGAATAATACCTGTTACATCGGGATTGCTTCTTTTGTGGCTAATATCCCCTTTAACTGTTTTCAACGTAATCGGAGCATCATTTACCCCCTCCTCCCCAGCTACTAAAGCCACCTCGCCCACACCATTTATAGGAGAATGAGGAGGTCCCGTGAGTGATTTAGCTGCCGTGGGAAATTTTGCATTCATTTTAACATTAAGAGGTATGTGCATGTTACTAACGGTTGTATCCAACTTACCATTACCCTCAAGGTTAGTATAATTATTATTATCAATATTATCACAAACCTCTTTTCTATTCATTAACCTCTCTTATGTAACGGCGGGGATAACGTAAATCTCCTTCATTTTTCATCAATTAAAAAGACTCCCTATCAAACTCGCGGCTAAAGGTAGTAACACCGATAAAATAGCGCCCACTTAACGGCTTTTCAATATTTTTCTTCTTAGCTACAGACGTTGTTTTCAAGGACACAAGATGAATTTCACGCCTACACTTTCTCAAGTGTTTAATGAATTTTTTTATCTTGAGTTAGATTACCGCAAAGAAAATTTCTAAAAATTTCCGATATGGGAGCAACAAAACCACCGTTTAAGATTGGAATGACTTTAGTTCTCTCGCTGGGTGATAAACATGTGATGAATAAAATAAAGTTTTTACTTTTATATATTAAAGGTTGTTTATGGTTCATATCCGTACAATTTGAGATTCATCGACCCATGAATTGAATTGACTTGGGTAACCTTTCCAATTAACGTCATATTGAGTTTTATTATTTTTCTTCCTGCTTCTCAGAATAGTGATATCATACGTTTCTGGTAGAATTGTGGGAATTAATTCTTCACGGTAGAATACTCCCTTTATTTCTTCACCGGCTAAATCTTCCAAGAAGTATATGACAGGATTTAGCGATGTATCAACTTTTCGGATTTTAAAAATATCGTGAGTATTTTGAATAGTATATCGCCTTCTAAAAACTGCGTTCCGATGCTCATCCTCTATACGTACAACGTCTCCAACATTCAAGATTGAAATGGTGGATGGATTAACGAGAGCAGCATTTTTATACATACTCGAGAATTGACGTTCAATGTCCTCTCTAGTGGTTAACGCGTGAACTTGTTGAGGGGTGCGTTCCTTTCCCAAACTTTTATGTGGGGTATTGTTATAACTCTGAACAATGTCACGCAAGACATTAATGTATTTTAAGGTGTTCTTATGCGTGAGATATCTATATATCCTGCTCTTAATAGTCCTTATTACTCTTTCAGCAATAGATGATTTTATCTCTCATGAGTAAATGCTATATAATTTTATATTTTTACCCTCTAGATATTCTCTGACGTGTTTGTTATAGTATTCCCTAACCTCATTACTATTCAAACATGAAATTCCCGAAAATTCTCTAGTTCGATAATCTTCTTTAAAGCACGACGCATAGTGACACCATCCTTCTTTTTAATGGAATAATTTGTAGATATCTGGAAAACACGTCAATAAATATCAGCAATTATTGTATCCATTATTGTACCAAGCTAATTTTGACATATCAGCTAAATCGGTACTCGCTATCTTTCGTGGGTGATATGATTTTTCCTCTTGGGATTTTTTTCTCGTGATGTTATGAAGGGTGCAAGACTTTTGCCTGCGTAAGAATTCTTTAACATTTTCTCAAGTAATTTTGTTATCCATATTTTTCGCTACTCTGAATAAAGGGTCTACCCCGCTGAAACTACCAACACCTTGTTCATCCCCGTGTAAAGTTTTAAGAAGTTTTAACTGTTCTTTATCCATATTGGTAAGCTATTTGATATTCCGTTTCACCTAGAATATTTGTTTGAAGCTGTAACAGTTCAGGTGTTGAAGGGGCAAAGTCTACTAACAAATAACCGTACCGGTTACGCAATAGAGCCTTTTTATATATATCCGAAAATGCTGACGCCTTTTGACGACCGAATAACTGTCAACCTAATGTTTCAATTTGACTAAAATCACGATTTCTCATTAGAATGTAATGTGAACAATTCAGTCTTATACTTCTACTAAACTTTCCAGAATGAAACATATTCTGTGTTATGAATATAACTGGAATAGACGAATGACGTCCTGCTGTGAAGGCGTTAGTAACAAATTTATTATCACTCGCTTCTAAGAAACAATCATCGTGTATAAATAACAAGCCTTTATTACCCTCAATCCCCTTTTCAGTGTAATCAAAGGGATTTAAAATTTCTTTGGAGACTTTAAATTTGGATCCTATAGAGGGGTGCATTTCGAGGGGATGTTCAGATACCCTACAATATAAAATATATTGGAAATGCGCTTCATAAAGTTCAGTGATCTTTTGACATAGGACTGACTTGCCGCTGTTACTAAACCCTGCTATTATAATACGGGCGGGATTGGCAAAAAGATTTTAAATCTGCTTGGGGAAGGGACCTGTTGCCATGATGTCAGCACGCTCAATACTAAGGGTATGTATTCTATTCATCTGTCTTATATTAACGTTAATTATAGTGAATAAAAGTTGACGGCAATAACATTTGTTTAATTTCTATAGTGAAATATATTTATATATATATATATATATATATATATATATATATATATATATATATATATATATGACACTCATACAAGGTTTAACATAATATATGCACAAAATAACTATATATATAATAAAATATTTACATTACAAATGTAATAAAATATGTACAATACAAAATGACTCTCTCTCTCTCTTTTTTTCTTCTCTCTCATCTTTCTTGTCTCTCTCTCTCTCTCTCGCTCTCTCTCTCTCTCTATCTCTATATATATATATATATATATATATATATATATATATGTATGTATGTATGTAAGTATGTATGTATGTAGTATATATATATATATATATATATATATATATATATATATATAGATATATATATATGTATGTATGTATGTATGTATGTATGTATGTATGTATATATATATATATATATAATAATATATATAATATAATATATATATATGATATGATGTATGTATGGATGTATATATATATATATATATATATATATATGTATATATATTGCTGTATGTATGTATGTATATATATATATATAATATATTATATATATATATATAAAATAAAACCAAGTATACTACAAAAACACAAAATTGTCCTCTAAGTCAAGGTGAAACGCCCTCGTTTCACAGGAGGATGGGGTGAATCTTTACTGTGCTCTCTTCGCCGTTTTGAACACCCTTTCACTCGAGAGGAATGATGTGTGAAGATGGGTGTAGGGATGGAGGAGGAGCGGGAATTCTCGAGGTGCTAGGAATAGCGGGTGGAATGTTAGACACAGAGGGCGCTGTTGGCACCAACCCCTCTATCACCACTAGCTCCTCCTCCTCCACCCCAATGTCTGGATGACCATACGCCAACGATTTATACGGTGTCACATAATATCTCTTATCCTCTAAAGGACATAGAGACACCTTTCGCTGACTCCATATGACATATCGTACCTTGTACTCTTTGCAAACTGTGCACACATGTATAAGTGATCTCATTCTTCTTGATCACTTTTCGATACTGTTCATGCGGAATGGTCTTTTGCTGGCATCTTTGTATACCTTTCAAGGTGTTACTATGGCTATTTTCAGTTAGATATGAATAAACCTTAGTTTTGACACCGATGAATTCTCTGATGAATTCAGCCCCCGTTTCAACCTTGACTAATCCGAGTTCCCCCTTACGTGACTCATCATACAATTCGTGAGTTTTCGGGAAATTATTCAAGTCCATATAGGGTTTGAGAACCTCCTTCAATTCACGATTGAGGTTATCAGTCGCAAGGGAGAAGATCAAGCTGTCAGTATCGGTATAAAGGAGTTGAACTCTTTCACTGTAGTAATTTTGAAGAACGTCATAATAGAAGCGGTACATCATGTCCTTCGCCATGTCCAGTATACTGAAACCGATGTAAATCGGGGATTCAGCCATAACAGACACTACAGTGGTTCACAATGTACCTTCCATTACCGAGTTTTTCCAAAGACTTGTACGTGTGTTTGGACACATTCCTTAGGAGAGAGGGTTCATCGGTGGTGACAACAGTTCAAGTGGAATAATTTAATGAATTTTTAATTGTCACACCAAAAAGACCATTTATTATGATTTTGATGGTGTTCTGCTTGTCCGGATCAGACTCTTTAGCTCGCCTCTCGGCATTCTCCAGGATACATTCCCTCAAATAAAAATCCTGTTTGAATTTATACACTTTCCTTATTACATCAACTTCTAGACCGAGTCTTATTAGTGTTTGTAATAAGGGAAGGCAGATCAAGTGATTACGCAATGGTAGATGCGTACCAGTCAATTTAACATTTTTCTTGGACAGCTTTACATTGAACTTATTCAGCAGGTTTTTACTATTGGGAGATAGATCCTGGTGAGTTACATTCATGTGATGAATGGCAAGAGGGAGATCGTCTGTCCGTAGAGCAAGTGAAGAGAGCAAAGTAAAGATTCACCCCATCCTCCTGTGAAACGAGGGCATTTCACCTTGACTTAGAGGCCAATTTTGTGTTTTTGTAGTACACTTAGTTTTATTTTATATATATTGTTCAAGATTTAGCTAGAACCAAGGAAAGAAATGGTCTTTTACCCAAGTTTAAAGAATCTATACGAGTTGCCCCTTCAACTTTAGAGGAATCCATTCTCCTTTTTCTTTTGAAAAAACTATCTCTTCTCCCATTGGTGCTTGGAATTACCCCCTACAGAGCAGCCACTTCAAAAGGCCTGGAAAGCAGGAGCCCAGCCTCAGAAGACGAGACCTCGGCGAGGTCAGACCACTGGCCCCTTACCAGACGCCGCTGCGCCCACCCCCCCTCCTGGGCCTGGCTTTCCCATGTTTTGGGAAGCCCAAGTATATTTTTAAAAGTCCATAGTGTCAAGACTTCAAGACTTCAAGGAGAAGACAACCAGCATCATCAATAAAGACAAACGCTGTGCCTGGCTGTGGTAGGACTTGGAAATCCTTCGAAGCTTGCAATTTCAATCCGTTGCGCAATTTCCCTAAAAGCGTGGCTGGGCTGCTCCCACCACGTGTTCGGGTGGACTGAAAGAAGTTCACCTGCCCTTGTGTTCCTGGACCTCTGTAAATTCATGTAAATATAGTGCTTAAATCTAGAGTCCAGCTTTTATGTAAATTCCTCCCTCTTCAGTAAAACCGGCCTTATGCCTGAGAAATTTAGTTTTTCAACTTTTTTTCTTTGTTCAAACCCCTCGTCCTCTAGTCAAGGCCTAAATTTTTAATGTAATTGTATTTTCTGGGAGGAGACGAGGTGGAATTTTGAATATTAGCGACCTTGACCACGATTTCGTAGTAACGATTGTTAAGCTAAAATCACAAAAGAAACTAATCTGTATTCCTTAATATTTTTAAGAGTAAGCTAAAGCAAGGTTTCCAAATTCTCCACAACAGGAATAAGTTAATTTGCATTTTTATTTTCTAGTATTTGTGTAGAACTAGTTATTCTAGTTAGGGATATATAAAATCTGACTACCTTTATAGCGATAGGAAACAGAACACGTGGAGGTCGATAGACTAAAGCTCGAGAGAGAAATTTTAATGTTATGTGCCACTGCATGAAGACTAGAGGTTAGGGAGTAAGTTTCAAAACGAAAATATCGTGAATTGCTAGTTAATCGCGAATCCCGCGTTGTAAAGGTATTTTCGTGTGTTATTTTTTTCTGTGAAACAATGCGCGCTAGCTCTCTCTCTCTCTCTCTCTCTCTCATGTCTAAACAGGGTAGGATCTTTAAATCCTCTGGCCACGTGGCTCGAAACCTATCTGCAATCCTGCTCCATCCATTAACATAGGATAAGATGAGTTAATAAGGTAAACGTTTTCGTTTTGTTATTCTCTGTGCAGAAAGTAATCAAATAAGGGCAAATACTTTTGCATCTTGAACAAAGGCATATGTTAGTTTCCTGCCCAGCCTTGAAAACAGTTGTGATTCAGATAAGTTTGCGGACAGGAGGGTTTTAGGTTCGCGAGAGCGAGGAAAAAGGACGGGGGTGGGAAAAAAAACAGTGTAATTTATAGCTTTAGAGAGGTTATCCTGGGTCTTCTGAGCAAAGCTAGGTTCAAGGGATTTGCGTTGGTAGCAAAGAAAAAGAATATATTTTATCAACTTCCTGTCTCCATCCTCGAGACGATATCTATTAAATACAAACAAAAGGGAGATCCCATATTCATTTTTTATTATCAACTGTATTTGCTACATTTTCACGAGAGGATACCGTGAATTTCGTGACCATATTTTTTTTTTCTCTTTTACTTACAAAAACCGTAATTGCGTTGAGGTTCCGCATTTACGTTATTTGCCACACTTTCACGTGAGGTTCCATGAATTTGTGACCAGATTTTTTTTTTTCATTTTATTTACAAAACCATAATTGCGTTCAAGTTCCGCATTTACGTTCTTTACTTCCCACGCTTTCGCGTGTGGTTCCGTGAATTTGTGACCAGAATTTTTTTTTTTTGTTTTTTTTTTTTTTACAAAACTGTAATTGCGTTGAGGTTCCACATTTACCGCCAAATTTTTTTTTTGCTATGTTTTCACGTGAGGGTTCAGTGAATTTGTGACCAGATTTTTTTTTTTTTTTTTTTTACAAAACCGTAATTGCGTTGAGGTTCCGTATTTACGACATCCTTGTCACGTTTCATGTTGAGTTTCCGTGGATTTGTGACGAGTGTTTTTTTTCTCTCCCTTTTTACCTTACCAACCTGTACCGGCGTTGAAGTTTCTGCCTCTACGACATCCTTTTGCTAAATTTTCACATGAGGATTCCGTGATTTTCGTGACTGAAATTTTATTTTCCCTTTTACCGTACAAACCCATATAGGCGTCGAATTTCCGCCTCTACGACATCCATTTGCTACCTTTTCACATGAATATTCCGTAAATTGCATGACCAGATTCTTTTGTTTTGTTTTACGAAATTTATTACCAAATCCCTCACCAGCGTTGAGTTTTCCGCCATGCTATGCATCAGTAGTAACTGTGTTTGCAGGGATTTACGGTCATCTTGCCAAGTCTGCGTCGAGCATTTCTGCATATATCTGGCAACCTTTGCTGGTTTTGCAACTGCTTTCCATTATTCTCAGGCTAGTCTACTACCATTTTACGGCTGAGGAGATGGTCAGAAACGCAGCACTGGAGGAGGCTAAGGCCTTCACAGAAGCCAGAAAAGCCCTGGGGCTGGAGGGCACAAAGCTAATCAATTGGATGAATGATAAGCTGAAAGAAGCAGCCCAAGAGAGAGGAGCTGAAAGGGCATTCCAAGTGGCTGAAAGAGAAGTGCAAGAAAGAAGAGAAGCGGCTGAGAGAGAAGCGCAAGAAAGAAGAGAAACGGCTGAGAGAGAAGCGCAAGAAAGAAGCAAAGCGGCTGAGAGAGAAGCACAAGAAAGAAGAGAAGCGGCTGAAAGAGAAGCGCAAGCTGCTGAATGGGAGAAAGAAAGGGCACATGAACTGGCTTTGGCAGTCCAGAGTGCCACCCTGGCAACCCAGAGTCCCACGCCTCCTGTGCCCTCTCACCTCCACAGCATGGGCGGCCTCATTAGGACTTGGGACGATAACGAACCCGACACCTGGCTCGATCATGTCGAGCAGGTGTTCGGGAACTTTAACCCAACCCCTCAGGAAGTGGCCCTCCTCCTTGGCATGCATCTCGCTGGCAAAGGGTGGACTGCATTCGAGGCCCTTCGCCTGAATGAGCGACACAATCTCGCCCTTGTCCGAGAGGCAATCCTTGGGGCTTATGAATTGACCCCAGACCGGTGGAGGCAAAAATGGAGGACTGTGCCCAAGGAGGCTAACCAGACGTGGACAGAGTGGGCAGCCAAGAAGACACCAGCACTCCGTAGGTGGACAAAGGCCTCAAACGCAACATCTGTTGAGGAGGTCTTAGAACTCTTCCAGTTAGAGGACTTTCTTGCCTGCGCCCCCCCCCCACATCCCCGATCTTGCCCCCCACTTGGTGGACAAGGCTCCGACGACTCTTTTGGAGTGCTGTAAATGGGCAGATGCCTATGACCTCCACCACCCATTGCAGAGTTCATTAAAAAAAGAAAATATGTCCTGCTCTCCCCCTCACTCCTGCTGCCACCTCTCAGCCTACCCAGTGCCCCAATAACCTTCCTCGGAAACCTGTGTGTGGGCATTGCAACAAACCAGGTCACACCATGGAGCAGTGCCTCTCAAAGGTGGATCCTCCTTAGCAAGCTGCTGTTACTCCTCCAAATGGACTACCAATCATAATAACAAAAACATTGGAACAGAAACAACAGGCCCAAGCCTGATTTTAGCAAGAGTTTCTGTGACACCTGCAGAGTGCATGGGCACACTGCTGCCTGGGCAAGATGCCCCAAGAAAGCTCCTGTTTCTGCCATTGCTATGGCCGTGACGAATACATCCACTCTAGGCCCCCCCTGCTCAGGGCCCCATATTTGTCACACCTCCAAGAGGTCGCTATCCGGCCCACCAGGTCCGAGCTTTCGATGACACTGGTGCGCTAGTCTCCATCATCAGAGAGGATAAAATTCCTTACGGAGCTAAGGTTGATAGGCATCAGTTCATAACGATAGAGAGCCTCAACCATGTCAAGATGTTCCTACCTACTGTCCAGTTGAGAGTCACATGACCTCACCAATCAAAGATATGTACCATGGCAGTAGCAACCTATATACCAAGAGGTTATGATGTCCTGCTAGGACAAGATGTTAAGTCTCCTCCTGACTTTATACAGTATCAGGGCCCCCGCCCTCACATAGCTCCAGATCTGTTCCATCGGCCTCCAAGGAGTACCTCTGCACAGCCAGTGCCACTTGAAGGTGCCAGGCAGTGCCAGGCTCCATCTCTCATGGATGATGAGCCACGTTCGAGTCCTTCCACTGAGTCAGGAACGGCCTTAGTGCCAGTGCCAAGGCCAGACTCAAGTCTTCCTCCTGGAGCTCTAAGTCTCGGTCGCTCTCCCTCCGCTGGCTTGGCCCAACTACACATGCTGGCAGTCAAGGAAGAGCCAATTCCAATAGGAATCCTCTAGGACCCCCATGACCATAGTGGACCCTCCACCAATGGTGCGGCCTCACAGGCCGTCCCAGAGTCGGTCCTCTCCATGGGTAAGCCCATCCCAAATACCAATACCTCATCCAATCCCCCTCCGTCAGCAGCTAATCGGTCCCGGAGTAATGACTCTGCCGAATCCTATTTGGCCGAAGAACTCAGGGAACCGAGCCACACAGCATTAGGCACGGGGACGAGTGCCAAGGCCCCAGTTGTCGCAGCAGCTGGAGCAGATGCCCCTTCGGAATCTTCAAAGGGCTTGGATCCTCCAAGGCCCTCCATGGCATCATCAAACCGACCTCGGAGAGGTCGAAGGAAGAAGGGAAAAGGGCGTTGAGGTTTTCCAAAACCTTACGAGAGCCAATAGCCTCTCTGCACTAGTGCCTGGCACAGTGCCACCCTCTTATAGAGAGTTCTGACCCTCTCCATCCAGAAGAGAGTGCCAGACTCTGCTACTTCTACTTCTTTCTGACCCTTTGATAACTTTCTTCTTTTACTTTTGTACTGTCTGTATCTTATCTTCATTGGTTTCCTCTCTTCATATTTACTGCCTTGAGGCATTTATCGTATATTGTATGCTCTGCTTAGGCAGAGCCACTTGCCAACTACCCTGGCCTTGTATAAGTTAGTACTTCTTTACGAACAACTGTCGTAAAAGTGCCACAATTGGCACCGTGCCTATTCTAGGCACTTAGAATTCCATTTAACTTGGGAAAATTTTAGCCAGCAAACGTTGCTATAGCTTAGTTTGCTTGATTTTGTTTGTTTGTATGGTGCTTTTACGTTGCATGGAACCAGTGGTTATTAAGCAACAGGACCAACGGCTTTACGTGACTTCCGAACCACGTCGAGAGTGAACTTCTATCACCAGAAATACACATCTCTCACTCCTCAATGGAATGGCCGAGGATTGAACCCGCGACCATCGAGGTGGAACGCAAACACCATATCAACCACACCACTGAGGCACGCTATAGCTTAGAGATAATTTCAAAGCCTGGCTCATTTATACATTAGTTGGTTAGCTGGTCTGATTTAGTGTTATTCCCTAGTCTTTATATTTTGTGAGATTGATGTTGTTTTGATCAAATTTACAGTTCATTTTCTTGTGTGTGTGTGTTATCTTATTTAATCCCTACGAAGAATTACTCCATTAATTTTCCCCTTGTTAGTCCACTAATGTCAGTGCTGATGTAATTAATACTGTTAGGCGTCGTCTTGTTACGAGACAAAGTAACTTCACGATACTGTAGGGCCATTAACACACCTGAACGTGTCATATCGATCCATCAATGTAAACAGATAGGATGTGTTGCCTTGAACAACTGAGTAGTATTATGTAGGATATGTAACTTACCTGTAGGTTTAATGCCATATATAACCACTTCTTGTTATTTATTGTTATTCTCAGTGTGACATTATATTTTAAGGGAATTTTTATTTGAATAAAGAAAGTTCATCTTTAGCCAAGTCACACTTCATTTTGCTTAACTCTCTGCCTGTCGAGTAAGACTTCATGAATATTATAATTGGCAGAGTTTGAATACTGGTTAAATTATAAGTCCACTCAAGGGAGAATGGAAGGCTCAGTAATCTATATTGCAATTGGTCCTTGATTCTAGCTTGTCTTGCCCATTCCAACCCGTCCAGGGTTGAAATGTCCTCTAGAATGGGGAGGTGTTCAAGATTTAGTCAGAACCAAGGAAAGAAATAGTCTTTTACCCAAGTTTAAAGAATCTATAAGAGTTGCCCCTTCGACTTTGGAGGAATCCATTCTCCTTTTTCTTTTGAAAAAGCCATCTCTTCTCCCATTGGTGCTTGGAATTACCCCCTACAGAGCAGCCACTTCAAAAGGCCTGGAATGCAGGAGCCCAGTCTCAGAAGAAGACGAGACCTCGGCGATGTCAGACCACTGCCCCTTACCAGACGCCGCTGCCTCCCCCCCCCCCCCCCCCCCTCCTCCATCCTGGGCCTGGCTTTCCCATGCTTTGGGAAGTCCAAGTATATTTTTAAAAGTCCACAGTGTCGAAACTTCAAGAAGACAACCAGCATCATCACTAAAGACAAACACTGTGCCTGGCTGTGGTAGGACTTGGAAATCCTTTGAAGCTAGCAAACTTTCGATCCGTTGCGCAATTTCCCTAAAAGCGTGGCCGGGCTACTCCCAACACGTGTTCGGGTGGACTGAAAGAAGTTCACCTGCCCTTGTGTTCCTGGACCTCTGTAAATTCATGTAAATATAGTGCTTTTAAAACTAGAGTCCAGCTTTTATGTAAATTCCTCCCTCTTCAGTAAAACCGGCCTTATGCCTGAGAAGTATAGTTTTTAAAAAATTTTTTCTTTGTTCAAACCCCTCGTCCTCTAGTCAAGGCCTAAATTTTCAATGTAATTGTATTTTCTGGGAGGAGACGAGGTGGAATTTTGAGTAATATATTATATATATATATATATATATATATATATATATATATATATATATATAGTTATTTTGTATTGTACATATTATTATTTTTGTATGTAATATATTATTATACACATAGTTATTTTGCACATATATTATGTTAAACCTTGTATGAGTGTCTATATATATAGTTGTATATATATATATATATATATATATATACTATATATTATATAAATAACTCTATATATACATATATATATATATATATATAGATATATATATACTATATATATATATATATATATTTATATATATATATTTCACTATAGAAATTAAACAAATATTATTGCCGTCAACTTTTATTCACTATAATTGACGTCTATATAGCCCAGATGAATAGAATACATGGCCTTAGTATTGAGTGTGCTGACATCATGGCAACAGGTCCCTTCCCCAAGCAGATTTTAAATCCCGCCCGTATTATAATAGCAGGATTTAGTAACAGCGGCAAGTCAGTCCTATGTCAAAAGATCATTGAACTTTATGCAGCGCATTTCCAATATATTTTATATTGTGGGGTATCTGAACATCCCCTCGCAATGCACCCCTCTATAGGATCCAAATTTAAAGTCTCCAAAGAAATTTTAAATCCCCTTGATTACACTGAAAAGGGGATTGAGGGTAATAAAGGCTTGTTATTTATACTCAATGATTGTTTCTTAGAAGCGAGTGATAATAAATTTGTCACTAACGCCTTCACAGCAGGATGTCATTTATCTATTTCAGTTATATTCATAACACAGAATATGTTTAATTCTGGAAAGTTTAGTAGAAGTATAAGCCTGAATTGTTCACATTACATTCTAATGAGAAATCGTGATTTTAGTCAAATTGAAACTTTAGGTCGACAGTTATTCGGTCGTCAAAAGGTGTCAGCATTTTCGGATATATATAAAAAGGCTCTATTGCGTAACCGGTATGGTTATTTGTTAGTAGACTTTGCCCCGTCAACACCTGAACTGTTACAGCTTCAAACAAATATTCTAGGTGAAACGGAATATCAAATAGCTTACCAATATGGATAAAGAACAGTTAAAACTTCTTAAAACTTTACATGGGGATGAACAAGGTGTTGATAGTTTCAGCGGGGTAGACCCTTTATTCATAGCGAAAAATATGGATAACAAAATTACTCGAGAAAATGTTAAAGAATTCTTACGCTGGCAAAAGTCTTACACCCTTCATAAAATCATGAGAAAAAAATTCCCAAGAGGAAAAATCATATCACCCAAACCTCGAGTGATAGCGAGTACCAATTTAGCTGATATGTCAAAATTAGCTTGGTACAATAATGGATACAATAATTGCTGACATTTATTGACTTGTTTTCCAGATATCTACAAATTATTCCATTGAAAAAGAAAGATGGTGTCACTATGCGTCGTGCTTTAAAGATTATCGAATCTAGATAATTTCACGTTTGAATAGTGATGAGGGCAGGGAATACTATAACAAACACGTCAGGGTATATAATTTTATATTTTTACCTAGAGGGTAAAAATATAAAATTATATAGCGTTTGCTCATGAGAGATAAAATCATCTATTGCTGAAAGAGTAATAAGGACTATTAAGAGTAGGATATATAGATATCTCACGCATAAGAACACCTTAAAATACATTAACGTCTTGTGTGACATTGTTCAGAGTTATAACAATACCCCACATAAAAGTTTGGGAAAGGAACGCACCCCTCAACAAGTTCACATGTTAACCGCTAAAGAGGACATTGAACGTCAATTCTCGAGTATGTATAAAAATGCTGCTCTCGTTAATCCATCCACCATTTCAATCTTGAATGTTGGAGACGTTGTACGTATAGCGGATGAGCATCGGAACGCAGTTTTTAGAAGGGGATATACTATTCAAAATACTCTGGAAATTTTTAAAATCCGAAAAGTGGATACATTGCAAAATCCTGTCATATACTTCTTGGAAGATTTAGCCGGTGAAGAAATAAACGGAGTATTCTACCATGAAGAATTAATTCCCACAATTCTACCAGAAACATATGATATCACTCTTCCGAGAAGCAGGAAGAAAAATAATAAAACTCAATATTACGTTAATTGGAAAGGTTACCCGAGTCAATTCAATTCATGGGTCGATGAATCTCAAATTGTACGGATATGAACCATAAACAACTTTTAATATATAAAAATAAAAACTTTATTTTATTCATCACATGTTTATCACCCAGCGAGAGAACTAAAGTCATTCCAATCTTAAACGGTGGTTTTGTTGCTCCCATATCGGAAATTTTTAGAAATTTTCTTTGCGGTAATCTAACTCAAGATAAAAAATTCATTAAACACTTGAGAAAGTGTAGGCGTGAAATTCATCTTGTGTCCTTGAAAACAACGTGTGTAGCTAAGAAGAAAAATATGGAAAAGCTGTTAAGTGGGCGCTATTTTATCAGTGTTACTACCTTTAGCCGCAAGTTTGACAGGGAGTCTTATTAACTGACGAAAAATGAAGGAGATTTACGTTATCCCCGCCGTTACATAAGAGAGGTTAATGAATATAAAGGAGGTTTGTGATAATATTGATAATAATAATTATACTAACCTTGAGGGTAATGGTAGTTGGATACAATCGTTAGTAACATGCACATACCTCTTAATGTTAAAATGAATGCAAAATTTCCCCTGGCGGCTAAATCACTCACAGGACTTCCTCATTCTCCTATAAATGGTGTGGGCGAGGTGGCTTTAGTAGCTGGGGAGGAGGGGGTAAATGATGCTCCGATTACGTTGAAAACAGTTAAAGGGGATATTAGCCGCAAAAGAAGCAATCCCGATGTAACAGGTATTATTCCAATATTATTTAAAGAACCTCAAAAGTCGTACATTACAGCTTTTGTTAAACACTTACAAAATTCTAGCTCGATTGAATGGAATGAAGAAGGGGATTTAGCTCATCCACTGGCAGGTTATGATATTTTAGAAATCGCTCGAGAATTTCAAGGGAGTAAAAAAACCAATGTTGATAATATTTCCAATTATCACTACTTAATTGAGATGGCAGGGGTTAAAGATTGGATGTTAAGGAATGTAGCTATTAAAAAAACAAATAGAAGCATGGCGCAATGAATTGAAAAGAGTCGGTAGTGGTATGAAGAAGGTGGGACACGCGAAAAAGAAAATGGCGGGTGCGTGGGTACCTTATTAACATGCTGGGAAAATGATACAGCTTGTTTAATCGTGTGATTAACCCTTTACATGATACAACTTGTTTAATCACGAGGTTGAGATAACAGTTCGAAAGTGTATCAGGCTTTAGCGTGATTCATGGCTTCAGGTGGCATGATACAACTTGTTTAATCAGTGATTTTGATAAAGGGGGCATCTTTAAGGACTCATAGTGTCGGGGGAGGGGACACTCGATTGCTGGATTCGGTGGGTCATTAATGCTTGAACCATCGGAATATTAAGGTGCACACTCTCGCCATGGCTTCGTCAACCTCCTCGTGCAAGTTAGTTTTCGGGAACTTGTCCAAAAATAGGTTCAGAAAGAGAAATACTTGTTTAGTTGTGGCCACTAATTGTGTTACATGCAGGAATTACAGTGTGGTTGAAGACGTCGTTTGAAGTTATCCATACGCCGAGATTGCAGGCTTTCAATATCCTCGAGCTGGTGCAACATACGCCTGTCCTTGTGATCGCGGTGTTAAAGGGTCAGCCCTTGTGAAAAGACCCGAAAATAATACCTCTTGGGAATGTGACGATGAAGTAGATCTCCCTACCGTAGCTACTGTATTAACCCAATATGGTATCAGTGCCCCTGTTGAAGATAATGAATACGCCCAAAAGAGCGTAGCATATTCCAAAGATGAGGACCATGGTGACTGTTTGAACAGGGATACCAAGCAGATGAGGTTCAACCACTTTTTCTCTTCGGTGAAGAAATTAAAGGAAGAATTATTTAAATCATCGCATGACTATGTCAAATATGGTATCTTCCCCGCCGGTATCAGACAAAGTGGACGAGTTAACATGACATGGTTGAATCAGTATTTACCTGTGTTATCTACATTCAATGATGAAATGAAAAAATTGGTAAAATCACTTGCGTAGTCATTATGGAAAAGAATATAACCCTGCTAGAGGAAAGATGTGTGGAAGATTTATATATGAAGAACTTGTTGTCAAGATTTAAAAGCTTAGACGTATTAGAAGAATTATCTTTCACACACGATCGGGAAACTGGGGGAAGATGTGTGTGGTATATACTAGCAATGTGTCTCGATGATGTATTATTTTCGTAAAACGAATGTATATCATGTCTGTGTATTCTTTTGTACACCTTTTCCAGTGTATTCTTGTATAACTTTGTATGGAATATTAATTCATGTATTTCTGTATGACTTTTGTTACAAAAATAATAACAATTCTGTATGTAATCTGATTTTCCATTTAACCTCTTTATGTATGGAATATTATGTATCTATATGCACATATCATAAATTATTAAGACTGAAATGGGTTTTGTTAAGTTAATTTTCAGAGTTCCTTATTGACTTAAAAAAATCAGGGTTTTTACCTCCCATAGAGTATGAGGTACTTTGGGGTTAGGTTAGGTTTGGTTAGGTTAGGTTAGAGTTGGGTAGGTTAGGTTAGGTTAGGTTGAAGGACAATGGGGGTTAGATTAGGTTAGGTTACCTGGGGATTAGCACTGTGGGGTTGAGGGACAATGGGGTTAGGTTAGGTTAGGTTCCTGAGGATTAGTACCGTGGTGTTGAGGGGCAATGGGGTTAGTTTAGGGTAGGTTACTTGGGGATTAGCACTGTGGGGTTGAGGGACAATGGGGTTAGGTTAGATTAGGTTACCTGGCGATTAGCACTGTGGGGTTGAGGGATAATGGGGTTTTTCCCCTACTTTTAGATCATTGTAAAAGGTTAAAAGGAAGGGTCAAGGTCGCCAGGAAACTCAGCTGATAAATTTATGGTATACATTTATTTACAAGAGGCCATGAATGGCCTGGGGTAGAGTAGAAGCAACTTGTCCGCACTTGGACCAATCCTATCTCTCACAAGGGGAGACCTGGCTACAATCATATGTACTTCAATGCTAATTTCCAAAATTACTCATTGTTATCTTGCGTTAAGGAAGCACTTGCGACTTGCGAGCAAGAAGACATGGACACGTGACTCGGCAAAGATCTAGAAGAGTTCCCAGATTAGACACAGAATGAAATAAAGACTTCTTGCATAAGTTACAGTTATTCAATTTTATCTAACACACTGGGGAGGAACTGTAGTGTTTAAATGAGATATTCAATGAAGACTTTGTCTGTCTGGGACGACCACAAAAGGTGGCATGCGGCCATGAGGAGAGGCAACGAAAGGAACAAAGGGATGTCATTTGAGAATTAGAAGTTTCAATTTGAAAATGTGGAGTAGTTACTTGACTCGGAGGGAAAGAATGGGCAATATGACTGTATCTCAAGACGTACCTGGATGTCTTATGTAAGTGGACCTTTGTAGAAAATGGTGTCGGCTTTGTCCGAGGTCAGGGGCGCCAGTTAGCCCCGGTTGTAGGCCTTATGGGGAGGTTGGCTTGGACATCTGTCCTAGGTCATGGACTGGAGTGGACTGAAATCGTCGTCGGGCGCGAAGCTTGGGTGTTGGGGTCAGCTTATCCCCCCTTTCTGCCGGTCATCCTGGGAACAGCATATCGCCAGCGAGAGGTCCACAGGATAAAAGATCTTAAGAGTAGGCCTAAGAAGTACCTAGCTAACTACACACTTCCTTTTGGGATACGTCCCTAAGGCTTTCAGGAGTCTTTATTCCCCCCTCCAGCCACTACAGAAATTTCGATCTCCCGCCTGCCTCATGTTTCCCTCCTAAAGTCAGCTGATTAGGAGAGAAAATGGCTGCTCTTTTAGAACTAAAATAAAATGAATGCTACTGTGAAGAGGAGGCTATATATATATATATATATATATATATATATATATATATATATATATATGTGTGTGTGTGTGTGTGTGTGTGTGTATTATATATATATATATATATATATATATATATATATATATATATATAAAGATTATATGCCATGAAGGAAAATAAAGGGAACGGAGTATCCGGGAGGGAGATCTTTTGGACGTTCAAAGTCCTTTAATTAACAAAATGAACTGACGTACATGAGGAAATAACAATACAAGAAGGTTTCTTGTAAAGCCCACAAAAAGTTTTATAGTGTAAGTAACACGGAGAAAGAAAATTCTAAGAACATTCTCAGTTTGCCTTATTTTAACGGATTTGAAACCATTAAATCATTGTTAAAAGCCTTTAAGGTCAACCTTGTTTTTTCCTATAATAACACACTAAAAGGAATGTTAATAAAAAAATGGCCCCAGAGAATATAAAATTCCATGTATGGCTTAGAAGTAAGGTTAAGCCAGCATAAATATTCTGTAAAAACTGGGCAAACATCTGATGCAATATTCATTCATTTAAGTGAAAACAACCACCGAATAAATTGGATTGGTAGTTCAGTAATTGCAAGGTCACAAGATGTCTTCTCACGAAATATTTTAGAATCTACTTTAATACAACTTACTTCTCATTGTAATTTCAACATTAGTCGTGCGTGGCCTGTTTCATTTAAACCCTTGTATTTGTAACATGTTTAAGAATGACCTAAAAGATATAATTACAGACTTAAATAAAAATTAGTTGCCTTAGAGATATCTTCGTTGTAATGTATGTTTAATATGTATTGTGAATATGTTTTTGTTTACCAAATTTCTGAATAGCTGTCACCAATAATAACCTTTGATTGTCTTGTCCTTGTGTCTGAGATGTTTGTCTTAATCCTTTAATTGTACCCATTGTTTACGATTGTTTTGGGAATTGGTTACTCCATCTTCCCAGGTGGTGTAGGAATTCTAGGTACTAATCTCTATAATCCCCATCTGTCAGTTATACGAACCTTCTTGTATTATTATTTCCTCATGTATGTCAGTTCATCTGCTAAGTAAAGGACGTTTGAACGTCGAAAGATCTCGCGGATACTCCGTTGTTTATTTTCCTTCGTGGCATATATCTTTATTTATGGATTTATCACGTTCCTAACTTTCGTGATTCAGTTATACATACAATATATATATATATATATATATATATATTATATATACACAAACACACATACATATATAACATACATACATAACAGGCAGTCCCCAGGTTACGACGGGGGGTCAGTTCTTGAGACGTGTTGTAAGCCGAAAATCGTCATAAGCCGGAACATCGTTAAAAATCCTAAGAAAACCTTACTTTTAATGCTTTGGGTGCATTAAAAACTGTGTAAACTGCATTCTTATTGCATTTTTCATCAAAAAAAGCTTTAAATATTTATTATTCTGCATTTTTGGTGTTATATTTCTTCTGCCAGATCAGCGTTGTAGGCATCGTAACCCTGGAAATAATTTCTGATGAATATAATTGAAAAGCACCTTAACCTTGGAACGTCGTAAGCTGAACCCATTGTAATCTGGAGACTACCTGTATATATATATATATATATATATATATATATATATATATATATATATAATATATATTATATTGTTCTGAACTGCTCGTTCTTACCTGGAAAATATGCTCTAACACTCTTGAAAATGGCTTTGAATGGAGTGACGAGAGATCACACACACACACGAAAAAAAAAAAACTATGGCAGAAGGCCGATATTACTGGAAAAAGGAGGAATCTACATAAACTCTGGGCTTGAGTTTTAAATTAACTATATTTACATTAAGTTACATAGGTCCAGGAACTAATAGGGTGGTTGATTATCGATCCACCAGAAACACTTGGGTGGGCAGTGAACCAGACACGGAGATCAGAATTTTGCACAAATGGGTTATTCTAATGCAAGACTTATTCCAAAGGGTTCCCAATTTCTCCCACAATCAGGCATGGTGTTTGTCTGCAAAGAGCTTGCATTCTAGCATCAGTACTAAGGCGAGGAACACGTGGGGAACATTACACACTACTTGCTCTTAGTCTTTAAATTTACAAACCACTCAAAGGGCATGAAATGACTGGGAGTTTACACAGAAAGGACTATTACGTTGCTTGAATTAACTAGGGGATGTTTACTAGCATCACAAAGGAATTAATCACAGCATTGAACCAAAACTGGGGGAGTGAGAAGCTTAACAAAGAATGGAAATGAAATACAGACAAAAGGCAAAACAATTTCCTGGCTGAACTGGAATTTATGTCTCACAGTACCTGGAAATCCTGGGCTTGGTAGTTTTCTTATCTGCTGATATTTCTGTGCACCATGGAGGTATAAGAATACTCGGGATACCCCCAGAGGAGGGAGAGGGGGGCAGAAAGGGTGAAGTGGAGTCTGCAGGGCTTGAGAAAGCCTGAGGAAGTCCTGCTTCCGAGTGGTTCTGAGGATATTGTGAGTTTCTGAGGAAGAGCTGCTGTGGCCCAGTACTTTTTAAAATCTCGCCTGGGTAGGCTCCACCCTAATCGAGGTCCCATGTGGAGAAGTAATCCAGGATAGCCAATGGGAGCAAAGAGGGTTTTTCTAGAGAATGGAGGCTTTCAGCTCACAGGAGCAACTTGCAAATAGGCAAGGATGAATGAGACTTGTTATAAAGAGGTCTTAACTTTCCTTGGTTCTGGCTTAAAATCCGGAACACCTCCCCATTCTAGAGGACATTTCAACCCTAGACGGGTTGGAATGGACAAGCTAGAAACAAGGACAAATGACAAATATAAATTACTGAGCCTTCCATACTCCCTTGAGTGGACTTACAATATAAATGATGTGGCGGGATGGCAAGCTAAAAAAAACAAGCGGGCAAATCCCCCCCACATAACCTAATCACTCCTGCTGCCAAACTCACGTTCTGTCACACTTCTCTCTTTACACAACAAAATACATGCAGGACAATTGACCTACACCTACACAAAACAAAACACATGTACTTACCAACCACTCCAGATACTCTCTCTCTCTCTCTCTCTCAAACACACACACACACAGACGTCAAATGGAACTCCATAACTCCTCCATATTTCCTCCCCCCTTTACATTTGACAACGTCTTCTTACACTCACAACACCCACACTAAATAGCCTTCTGCAACACCCATGGATGCTCAGACACAGGTCCCCTGGATCTTGTTTGAGGGCCCTCATACACCCAGTTACGCCGCCATCAACTTCTCCCAGATCACTTCCAGTCAGACTACCATTACCATCTCCCTCACTGTATCCTCCCAAATCCCATTCACTATCTCATCTACCCCTTCTAACTCTTGTCCGAATATCTCTCGTAACTCTGCCACCAAATCACTTACCTCATTTACACTCCTGCCAAACTCCTAAAGAGACTCATTCATACTGCCAACTACATCCTTACCACCTGATTCCCTTCCTGGTGAAACTTCACTAAACCCTGACAATTCAAACCCACATATGCTATATGTATCATTCCTCCCCTCAAAGTCCTCTGTATTACATGCCTTATCCACCATTTCTACCCTAACACTAACCCCTCTTTCAAGCAGTTCACATTTCTCCCTTTCATTCCCTTTCCTTACCTTCTTCCACTTTCTTCCATACTCAACCAACACCAAATGGCGATCTTCCAGACCCATTTGCTCACTGACACTCTGCTTACATTTATTCACCTTCAACCACTCACTCATCGCATTCTCCTGAACATACTGTCGCATACTAGAGGACCCACCCAACTGAATCCCCATGTCACTTAGTTTCCCGAATTCCCAGCCTGACTCATCCTCTTTCGCCTACACACACTCGCCACGTGACCTTCCATTCCACATTCAACACACCTCGCATGCTGTTCTTTACACATCCTAGCATAATGCCCGTTCTTCCCGCAGTTGCCGCAAACCACGTTCATACGGGTACCCCGACATCCACTAGCCATGTGCCCTGCCTGCCCACACCTATAGCATTTAATATCCCTCTCTTTCTTACACTCGCTTACTAAATGCCCCGTTTGCCCACACCCGAAGCACGCTCCTAATGCCCACCGACATTCATTCTTCTTGTTTCCTGGCTTACCACTTCTATAACACTGCTGCTGCTCTCGCTCACAACTAACTGACCCTACTCTTCCAACACTCGCACTCTTATCTCTTTAAGGGCTAACTACACTCACGTTACTTGCCCTAACGCTCCTATCTACCACTAGCTCTGCCTTCGCCTCGGCCCTTCCAAAACTGCCTCCCTATAGCTTTTAAATTCTTGTATAACCTCAGCTACTTCAGTCCTAACACTAACACTTCTACTCTCTTTCATACACCTATCTAACTTGTAATCCTCTACTATTTCTAAAATATCGTTCCACGTCAACCTTTCATTCGTCCATCGCATTTTCTCCTTACGTTTCAGATTTATAAACTCATATACACGCTCTGGTACAGTCGCCAACAACTTCCGCACTAACTCCTTACACTCATTTATCCCTTTGTCCCCAAACTTTTTCCTGGCTAATGTTTCTAACCTACAGACATACATTGACAATGACTCACCAACATTCATTCTTGCCTCCTCAAAATCTTTCTTTCTCTTATATCTAACGCTACTCTTTATTCTCTTTGCCTGTTTTACAATCCTAGCTTTCACACTCTCATACGGCACATTCCCTACACTCATCATTACCCTATACATGCTCAACAAAAATCCCATCAAAAAGCTACCTAACTCTCTTGCACAGACTCTCTTGTTATCCCCATACTTAGCCTCACAATACCTCTCATATTCCTTAAAAAAGTCCCCTATGTCCCTACTACCATATTCCTCATATTGTGCGCATCGGGGTACTTCTCTCATATACACAGCCTCTCGTACTTCCTGCTCACCCTCACTCTCACTTTCGCTACTTCCATTCT
Organism: Macrobrachium nipponense; assembly: GCF_015104395.2. Lineage (NCBI taxonomy): Eukaryota > Metazoa > Arthropoda > Malacostraca > Decapoda > Palaemonidae > Macrobrachium > Macrobrachium nipponense. The sequence continues at coordinate 50,024,394 of NC_061095.1, read as the reverse complement.
GACCCTTCTTTCCCTCTTCTGAATACAGCGAGTCCACTTCCATACTTACTTCCGTACTCTTGACTACGGTCTTCTTACCATTCTTTCTACCCACCTGTATCCACTCACCACTACTAAATCACTCTCAGCCCTTTCCCCAATGTATTTGGTCCTAGTCTCATCCTGTTCCTCACCCTTACCAACCTTCTTTCCCTTAGTCTTCTTCTTTTCCTCAGCCCTCTTCTTATTCTTGTCCTCAGGTTTATCCTTATCCTGTGTCTTCCCCTTCTTTCCCTTACCTATCACAACCAAATCACCTTCGTCACTTGTACTCTCATGCACTCGCTCTTCCCCTTTCTTTACCACTCCTGGCCCGTCACAAGACCCAGTAGGCCTACCTCCTACAGCTACCTCTCCCATGAATCCCTTCACCATTTCCTGCATCATCTCTTGCACTGCATTCATCAGTACCCCGAATTTTTCGTCCATTTTCTCAACCACTCTCTTCCGCTCCTTTCACCTCTTCTTTCATTTCCACTTTCGCACTCCTTAGCATTCCTCTCATTTCCTGTAACTCGCTCTTCAGCTCCTCACACTCTATCCTCAACCTATCATTCTCCACTTCCAACCTTTCCTTAGCTTCCCTCACCAACCTCAGCTCCTCCTTCAACCTTCCATCCTCACTTTCTCCACCAATCACACAACTCACTACCCCAATTGCCATGCAGCTGCCAAACCAACAGCCCCACGTTGGGCGCCAAAAAATAATGTGGCGGGATCACAAGCTAAAAAAAACAAGTGGGCAAATTCCCCCCCCCCCCCCCCCACCCCCCCCCCCCCCCCCCCCCATAAACCTAATCACTCCCGCTGCCAAACTCACGCTCTGTCACACTTTCCTCTTTACACAACAAAATACATGCAGGGCAAAACACATGTACTTACCAACCACTCCAGATACTCCGGGCTATCCGGTGCAGTCTGCCGGTCGAGGTCACTGAGACACCACAACAACCACCAAGAATCATAACACCCAAGGACTGCAACCCAACAACTCAACAACAACCAAGGAACACAACCACAGCTCAACAACACAACAACAAACAAGGAACACAACCACAACTCAACAACACAGCAAACAACAAGGAACTCAACAACACAACAACAAACAAGGAACACAACCACAAAAAATTACCACTGCACAAACAATCACCAACAAAACAAACAACACAAAAAGGCAACACACACCCACTAACAACACCAAGAAATCACAACACAGGCACAACAACCCTAAGCAAACAACATCAAACTTAGCAACAACTAAACAAAACAAAACACAAAACTCAACCAATTTCCAATGCCTTCAGTAGACTCCTTCAACACTACTGTCTGTCACCAGCTCTTACTAAAGACTGACTGAAAACTACCAAAACACAGAACTCCAACAACTAACAGGACCAGCAGATGACCCAGAACTCACCAACAGCCAATACAGTCGTTAACCATCCAACCACCAATTATGCCCCCCCTCTCTCTCTCTCTCTCTCTCTCTCTCTCTCTCTCTCTCTCTCTCTCTCTCTCTCTCACACACACACACACACACACACACACACAGACATTGTCAAATGGAACTCTATAACTCCTCCATAACGAGATTCAAGCTCTGCCAATAATAATATTCATGAAGGTTTACTCGAAAGGCAGAGGATTTACTGATAAAAAATATTAGAAAATAAAGTGTGACGTGACTAAAAGACCAACAGCTTGCTATATTCCAATAAAGAATGCTCTTAAAATATAACATCCCACTGAGAATGACGGTTAAAATGAATAGCAAATTATGTTATATATAATACTGCCAGCTTAATTGTTTAAGGCAACACATACTATTAGTTTACCCTGATGGGGTGATATGACACGTTCAGGTGTGTTAATAGCCCTACGATTTCGTTAAGCGACTTTGTCTCGCAACAAGAAGATGCCTAACAGTATAGAAAATGTAAGTCTCACCAGAGACAATGGCAATTTCACAAGACATAGAGACTTGGAATTAACGCTAAATCAGCAATTAAATCAAAACATGTATAAACAAGCCAGGCTTTGAAAATATCTCTAAAGCTATAGCAATTTATGGTGGCTAAAATTTTTCCTAGTCGGGATGCTAAGTGTCTAGGATAGGGCACTGTGCCAATTGTGGCACTTTTATGATAGTAGTTCATAATACCTACTCTGGGGTGGTTTGCAAGGCCACACCATTGGTGGAGTGTCCACTATGGTCATGGGTGTCCTGGAGGATTCCTATTGGGATTGGCTCTTCCTTGACTGCCAGCATGGGTAGTTGGGGCAAGCCAGCAGAGGGAAAGCGACCAGTACTTAGAGCTCCAGGAGGGAGACTCGAGTCTTGCCTTGGCACTGGCACTGAGGCCATTCCTGTCTTAGTGAAAGGACTCGAACATGGCTCAACATCCATAAGGGACAGAGGCTGGTACGGCCTGGCACCTTCAATTGGCACTGGCTGTGCAGAGGTAGTTCTTGGATGCCTGGGGAACGGGCCTGGAGCTATGTGAGGGCGGAGGCCCTGATATGGGACAAAGGTAGGAGGAGACTTAAAATCTTGTCCTAGTGGGGTGTCATAACCTCCTGGTATATTATGTTGCTACTGCCATGGTACATACCTTAGAATGGTGAGGTCGTGTGACTCTCAACTGGACAGTGGTTGAGGTTCTCTTATCGTGATGAATTGGTGCCTATCAACCTGAGCTCCATAAGGAATTTTATCCTCTTGAATGATGGATACCTGCGCACCCGTGTCGTTGAAAGCTCGGACCTGGTGGGCAGGATAGCGACCTGGGAGGTGCGACAAATATGGGGCCCTGATGACGATGGTCTAGAGCTGAAGGATTCGTCACGACCATAGTAATGGCAGAAACAGGAGCTTTCTTGGGGCATCCCACCCAGACAGCAGTATGCTCATGCACTTTGCATTATTCACGGAAACTTACTAAAATCAGGCTTGTACATTCTGAGGAGTAGCGGCAGCTTGCTGAGGAGGATCCACCTTTGAAAGGCACTGCTTCGTGGTGTGACCTGGCTTATTGCAACGCCCACACAGAGGTTTCCGTGGAGGATTATTGGGGCGTTGGGTAGGCTGAGAGGTGGCAGCAGGAGTGACGGAGAGCAGGGAGTATTTTCTTTTTTAAAGAACTCTGCACCGGATGGTGGGTGTCATAGGCGTCTGCCCATTTACAGCATTCCAAAATAGTTTTAGGGGCCTTGTCCACCAAGTGGGTTGCAAAATCAGGGGGAGTGCAGGATAGGAAGTCCTCTAATTGAAAGAGCTCTAAGACCTCCTCAACAGATGTTAAGTTGGAGGCCTTCGTCCACCTATGGAGTGCCGGTGTCTTCTTGGCTACCCACTCTGTCCATGTTTGGTTAGCCTCCTTGGGCATAGTCCTCCATTTCTGCCTCCACTGGTCCGGGGTCAACTCGTAAGCCCCTAGGATTGCCTCTCGGACGAGGGTGAGATCTTGTCGTCATTCAAGGGAAGGGCCTCGAATGCAGTCCGCCCTTTGCCAGCGAGATCCTTACCAAGGAGGAGGGCCACTTCCTGAGGGGTTGGATTAAAGTTCTTGAACACTGCTCGACATAATCGAGCCAGGTGTTGGGTTGGTTATCATCCCAAGTCCTAATGAGGGGGCCCATGCTGTGGAGGTGAGTGTGTGAAGGAGGTGGTGAAGGGGGCGTAGCACTTGGGGTTGCCAGAGTGGCACTCTGAACTGCCATAGCCAGTTGATTGGCTCTTTCAGCTTCTCTTCTCTCCTGGGCTTCTCTTTCTTTCTCCTTTTTGGCTGTTTGGAATGCTCTTCCAGTTGCTTCTCTTCTCTCTTGTGCTTGTCTCTCCTTCTCCCTTTTGGCTGCCTGGCAGGCTCTCTCTGCAGCTTCTTTCATTTTATCATTCACCCAATTGATCAGTTTTGCACCCTCCATCTCCATGACTCTTCCAGCTTCGGTGAAGGCCCTGGCCTCCTCGAGTGCTGCGTTACTGGCCATGTCAGTGATAGAACGCTAGTAGTCTAGCCTGAGAATAATAGGATAGAAGGCAGTCTCAAAACTGCAAATGTTGCCAGGGGTATACGGAATACTCAACGCTGATACTTAGCAAGATGACTGTAAAATCCCTGTAATACAGTTCCTACTGGCGCGTAGCACAGTGGAAAACTCACACCGTAAAATCTCTGTAATTTACAGTTCAGCAGAAAACTCGACACTGATAATGGATTTGGCAATAACTTCGTAGACACGGAAACCTTAATGTGAGTACGGGTTTGTAACTAAAAAAAACATTCTGGCCATGAATTCACGGAAAACTCAACGTGAAAAGTCGTGGGGTAGCAAATGAATTTCGTAAACGCGAAAAACTCAACGTGAATGCGGCTTTGTGAATAAAAAAAAGGAATCTGGCCACAAATTCACGGAAAATTCAACTTGAAGATTCTTGAGGTAGCAAATGAATTTCGTAAACGCGGAAAACTCAAAGTGAATATGGCTTTATAATGGGATCTGTAAATGCCAGTTCAACTGGGTTGTAAATAATAACAAATATAGGATTTGGTACCACACGTTCACGGAAAACTCAATGTGAAAAAACCAAGCCCATGCAGTTGATAAAATAAGATGTGTATACTGGGTCTCCTTTTTTATCGTCTAGAGGACGAAGACAAAAAGGGGATAAAAATTATTTTTTTCTTTTTTACCAATGCAAATCTCTCGTCTGTCTTACCCTTTCAACCTAGCTATGCTCAGAATTCGTATTTTAAACACTAGCATCGTATACACTAAAGGGAAGAGGAAGAACCAGAATAAAAGTATCTCACTGCTGCATAATTTACCGCCTCCACACAACTCCCTAACATATACCCCTTTTCACTCTAGCTATCTCTCGCAAACCTAAGACCCTCTAATTCAACCAATTTAAATCCCTGGGAATTTGGCCTGCACACGGGTCGACTAGGCTAAAGGGGGGAAATCACACCTGGCTTTTCAAGGCCGCATTAAGGAAAGTTAGGGTAAGGGTACCATGTGCCCTTTGTGTAAGCAATACGTATTTGCCCTTATTATTCCTCTCTGCACAGAAATGATAAAATGCATACCATTGATTTTCCTTATTCTGACGTTAAGAATTTACGCTAACACTTTGTTTTTTTTTTTTTACTCATTGACTCTTCTGTTCTTTTGTCCATAAACGGGACAATGAATAGGGCTCGAGGAGACACGTGGCCAGGGGTTTAAATTCTATCCAGTTTAGACCTGCAAGTGACTGCAGAGAGAGAGAGAGAGAGAGAGAGAGAGAGAGAGAGAGAGAGAGAGCTCTCAGACAATGATCAGCTCGTTGATTCACGTAAAAAAAAAAAAAACACTGAAATATCTTTACGATGCGAGATTCTCAATTAAACAAACAATTCACGAAATATGGCACTTATTTTCATTTTGAATTTTACTCCCTAAATACCTCTATGCTTTATGCAATGGCACATAAAAAGGAAGCCAAGGTTAAAATTTCTCTCTCTCTAGTCTATCGGTATACATGTGGTCTATCTTCCTGTTGCTATAATAGCAGTCAGATTTTATACCCCTAACAAGAATACCTAGTTCTACACAAATAAGTAGAAAATAAATGTACCTTTTTCCTGTTGTGAGGAATTGGGAAACCTTGATTTTTCTTGCTCTTAAAAATATTAAAAGGAATTGAGATTCGTATCTTTCATGATACCAGTTTAACAATCACTACGGCTGGAAATGAAAATTCCTTTACACATGAGACTGGAAATGGTCGCATTTTGTTCTGAACTGCTTGTTCCCACCTGGAAAATGTGCTCTAACACTCTTCAAAATGGCCTTGAATGGAGGGACAAGAGATCACAAAAAAAAAATTACGGCAGAAGGCAGGAGGACTCTACACAAACTCTGGACTTGAGTTTTAAATGAACTATATTTACATTAATTTACATAGGTCCAGGAACTAATAAGGTGGTTGATTGTCAATCCACTGGAAATACATGGCTGGGCAATGAACCAGACAAGGAGATCAGAATTTTGCGCAAACAGGTTAGTTTAATGCAAGACTTATTTCAAAGGGTTCCCAATTTCTCCCACAATCAAGGACGGTGTTTGTCTGCAAAGAGCTTGCATTCTAGCATCAGCACTAAGGCGAGGAACATGTGGGGAAAGTTACACACTACTTGCTAAAAATTTGCAAACCACTCAAGGGGCATGAAATGACTGGGAGTTTACACAGAAAGGACTATTACGTTGCTTGAAATAAGTAGGGGATGTTTAATAGCATCACAAAGGAATTAAGCACAGCTTTGAACCAAAATTGGGAGAGTGAGAAGCTGAACAAAGAAGGGGGAGGCAAAACAATTCCCTGGCTGAACTGAAATTTACGTCTCACAGTACCTGGAAATCCTGGGCTTGGTAGTCTTCTTATCTGGTGATATTTCTGTGCACTATGGAGGTATAAGAATACTTGAGATACCCCCCAGAAGAGGCGGGGGGGGGGGCACCAGTAAGGGTGAAGTGTAGTCTGCAGGGCTTGAAAGTCTGAGGAAGTCCTGCTTCCGAGCGATTCAGAGCAGTTCTGAGGAAGAGCTGTTGTGGCCGCGTTCTTTTTAAAATCTCGCCTGGGTAGGCTCTGCCCTAATCGAGGTCCCCTGTGGAAAAGTAATCCAGGACAGCCAATTGGAGCAAAGAGGGTTTTCCTAGAGAATGGAGGCTTTCAGTTCACAGGGGCAAATAGGTCATATATATATATATATATATATATATATATATATATATATATATATATACAGGCAGTCGCTGGTTATGGGGGGGGTCGGGGAATTCCGTTCCCAGGTGTGTGCCGATAACCGAAAACTACCATAAATCGAAACTCAGTGAGGCCTTTCGACTTCAAGTCCTTTATATAATAAAGTCGAAAGGTCTCGAAGCAGTACGCCATTGCTTCACTTTCCTTCGTGGATTTCGTCTTTATTTATGTATTCGTCATGTTCCATATTTTCATGATTCAGTTATATATTTATATATATATTTATTTATGTATATCTATATATTTTAGTTGGCAAAGACAAAATAGCTGCATGATGCGCGTATTTCATAAGTTATATTCACATATTTCTGTATTTACACAAACAAACTGTAGAATTACTCAGGAAAGAGGAAATAGCTCAGGAGGGATAACATTAACGTCATTAGTGAGGAAATGGAACAGTATATTGTGGAGGCCGGAGGTCCTATTGCGATTTTTATTTGGGCAGGAGAGATTTCACGTGAGAGAGAGAGAGAGAGAGAGAGAGAGAGAGAGAGAGAAATTTCGTAAGGAAACGAAAAGCGTATATGGACCCCTTTCATTCCTTTTTACTGTACCTCCGTTCATACTCTCTTCCATCTTACTTTCCTCAACCCTCTTCTAAATGGATGGAACTTTACTGGACGAGTCTGAAGCTTTAGCTATTCTAGGTGTAAATTTTGTTGAAACACCTAATGAAAGTTTCAGCAAATGCCACATGAATGGTAGGTATTGTTCTTGAGGCCTCATGTATATAGTATAGTTATAAAGTCAGTGCAATCTGTCTAACCTGTCTTCGGTCATTTTTACTTCCTTTACTGGAATACTGTTCTTCGGTGTGGATGTCTGCTTCTGCCGGAGATTTATCTCTTTTGAGATAGTGGTCCGTGGTGGTAGGTTTCTATTTACCATTAGCAGTAGCAGTTATGACTTGGACCGTCCACTGATGGTCTCTTGTTTGTCACTCTTTCTTATGTATTTCGACAGAGATCTTTCACATTCACAATTAATCCTTAATCTCCTTTACCTGTCGAGAGCAACCAGATTCGCTGAACAGCAGAAGCACCGATATGCAGTAAATGTGCCTCAGTGTAGAGTGTAGACCTTCTCAGTTCCTGAGGTGTTATTTTCCTCAAAACGTTGGACTGTGAAACAGTCTGCCAGAGGATGTCGTGCAATTGGAACTAAAAACGTTAAATTGAAAATGCGATGCATTGCTACCCTAGTGCTATTCTTCTTGCGTTTTAATACATTTTTATCTGTTTATTGTTTAATCTTTTTAATGAGTGGAGTCTCTTCTACCTGTATTTCACTTTACCTTCCTTCTTCCTAATAAAATACCATATTCTTCTGAAGCTTGAATTTCAAGTCAGTGGCCCCTTTGGTGGGCTTGTTCCTTATGAATAGGTTTCATCTACTGAAATAATGATAATAATAATAATGATTGTTTAATTGTGCAACTGCACGGTGTTCCCCATGTTACACCTTTCAAACATCCTTTCAGAGCTGAATGACCTCATAGGTCCCAGCGCTCGGCCTTTGTCCCAAATTTTATATTGTGTTCCATTCCAATCCTAATTATAAACAAGTGTTTCCAGCTGGTTACACCAATATTTTAGGATATCGAAGGATATTGAAATGAGGAAGAAAATAGGAAATAACTCTTAATACCATTGACGGGCAGGAAATGAGCTCTCGTAGATGTATGAAACACAATGAATGATGTAAATGTGAATGAAAGGAAAGTGGACTGTATCAGAAATACTAGAGCGTAGGACCTGAGCAAGTTACAGATGAGTGGCTGTGAAGGCAGAGAGAGGGCTAAGTCCCCAGGTAGATGTCAGTACGCAGCCTTATTATTATTGTTATTATTATTATTTTTTTTTTGGTCTATCACAGTCCTCCAATTCGACTGGGTGGTATTTTATAGCGTGGGGTTCCGGGTTGCATCCTGCCTCCTTAGGAGTCCATCACTTTTCTTACTATGTGCGCCGTTTCTATGATATCACACTCTTCTGCATGAGTCCTGCAGCTACTTCAGCCTCTAGTTTTTCTAGATTCCTTTTCAGGGATCTTGGGATCGTGCCTAGTGCTCCTATGATTATGGGTACAATTTCCACTGGCATATCCCATATCCTTCTTATTTCTATTTTCAGATCTTGATACTTATCATTTTTTCCCTCTCTTTCTCTTCGACTCTGGTGTTCCATGGTATTGCGATATCGAGTGATACTTTCTTCTTGACTTGTCAATCAACGTCACGTCTGGTCTATTTGCACGTATCACCCCATCTGTTCTGATACCATAGTCCCAGAGGATCTTTGCCTGATCGTTTTCTATCACTCCCTCAGGTTGGTGCTCGTACCACTTATCACTGCAAGGTAGCTGATGTTTCTTGCACAGGCTCCAGTGGAGGGCTTTTGCCACTGAATCATGCCTCTTTTTGTACTGGTTCTGTTCAAGTGCCAGTCATTCGCTTGCTATGTGGTTTATGGTTTCATTTTTCGAATTGCACTTCCTACATATGGGATAGATGTTATTTCCATCTATCGTTCTTTGAACATATCTGGTTCTTAGGGCCTGATCTTGTGCCGCTGTTATCATTCCTTCAGTTTCCTTCTTTAGCTCTCCCCTCTGTAGCCATTGCCAATTGTCATCGCTGGCTAGTTCATTAGTCTGTCTCATGTATTGTCCGTGCATTGGTTTGTTGCGCCAGTACTCTGTTCTGTTTATCATTGTCCTGTCTGTATATTTCTGGGTCTTCGTCTACTTTTATTAGTCCTTCTTCCCATGCACTCTTTAGCCACTCGTCTTCACTGGTTTTCAGATATTGCCCCAGTGCACTGTATCTGATTACTGGAACTGCCCATGTGTTTATGGCTTTTATCATATTTCCAGCGTTGAGTTTTGACTTGAGTATCGCCTTGAGTCTCTTCATATATTCTTTCCTGATCGTGTCCTTCATCTCTTGGTGTTTTATATCCCCTCCTTCCATTATTCCCAGGTATTTGTATCCAGTCTCATCTATGTGTTTGATGTTGCTCCCATCTGGTAGCTTTATCCCATCAGTTCTCGTTACTTTGCCTTTTTGTATGTTGACTAAGGCGCATTTTTCTATTCCAAACTCCATCCTGATGTCCCCAGATACAATCCTTACAGTCTGGATTAGGGTATCTATTTCCTTGATGCTCTTACCATACAGCTTGATGTCGTCCATGAACATCAGATGGTTGATTCTGTTGCCTCTTTTCCCGAGTTGGTACCCGGCATCCATCTTCTGTAGTACTTTTGTCATGGGAATCATGGCTACTACGAAGAGTAGTGGGGACAGTGAGTCGCCCTGGAAGATCCCTCTCCTGATATTAACCTCTGCTAGTCTTATTCCAGAGCTTGTAAGTATTGTATTCCAGTTGGGCATTGTATTTTTGAGAAAGCTGATGGTGTTTTCCTCTGCCCCATATATTTTCAGGCATTCTATTAGCCATGTGTGGTATCATGTCGAAGGCTTTCTTATAGTCTATTCATGCCATGCTTAGGTTGGTTTTCCTTCTCCTACTGTTCTTCATTACCATTTTGTCTATCAGGAGCTGGTCTTTTGTGCCCCTACACTTCCTTCTGCAGCCTTTCTGTTGGTGGGGGATGGTGTTTGTCTCCTCTAGGTAGTTGTATAGCCTTTCACTGATGATACCTGTTAGTAACTTCCACATTATTGGTAGGCAGCTGATAGGCCTGTAGTTACTGGCTATATTTCCCTTACTCTTGTCTTTTTGTACTAAGGATGTCCTTCCTGTGGTCATCCATTTGGGTGCATCGTGATTTGTGATACAATGCTGGAGTTGTTCTGCTATTCTTGGGTGTAGGGCCTTGAAGTTTTGAGCCAGTATCCATGGACTTCATTGGGACCTGGGGCTTTCCAGTTGGGTATTTTTCTTTTATTGGGTGTCTGACTGTGTCTGTCGTGATGTCTGTGAATCTTTGTTTTATTCTCCCAGTTTCTTCTTCCTTGACTTCCTGGAGCCATGTTGCATCTTTGTTGTGTGATAACCGGATTGCTCCATAATGTTTTCCTAGAGTCTCTTACTTGGTTCGGCTTCAGGAATTTCTTGGTGTTGTTCCTTCCCCTCTTTAGTTTGGCTGTATAGTCTTTTCTGGTTAGTTCCGAATAGTTTGTTCTGTTGGTATCCCTTATTCCTGTTTTTTTTCATGTACCGTTGGATCTATGTGCTTTGGCCTTAAGCCCTGTTTTACATCTTCTATTGTGTTGTTTAGTCCCCTCTCTTGTATTTTGTATTTCTCGTTGAGTTCCTCCCTTGTTTTCTTGCTTCTTAGCCTTTTTTCTGCCATCTCTTTCAGTTTACTCAAGTCAGATCTCATCACCATGATTTCCTTTTCCAGGCGCCTTTTCCAAGGAGGTTGCTGTTTTGGTTTCGTTGTTTGGGTTGGTTGTGCTGGTGGTGTTGGTGTACGAATCCCCATCAGTTCTGCTACTAATCTTGCTCCTGCATATGCCAAGTTATTTGTTTCTGTGATACTGGTGGTGTGTATTATGCCCATTATTTCATTGACCTCACTTGTTTTCTCCCTTAATTTCTTGGTGTTGTAGGCTTTCATGGAGGGGATCTTTGTTCTCTCTGTATCTGGCTCCATTCATTGTCTAATCTTTTCTACCCATTCCGTCCTCTCTGTTACTTCGTCGGTGTTTCTTCGTGTGTCGTTGTTTGATACCTCATCATCCCTGTCCGTTCTTTCTGGGAATCGTCTCTCAGTTCGTCTTCGTGTAATTCGTTGTCGTGTGACATTTCCCTTTCCAGTTCTTCTCTTTCTGTTGGGGAGAGTCAGTTCTTTTTATTTATGTTCCTTACTTGGTCTGCCAGCCTCTGCTCTGTTTGAGGGGTGTTATTCCTCTCATTCCAGATGTTGACCAATCTTCTTCTATATCCTCTCTCCGTCGAGTTGCTTCTGATGTAGCAAATTCCATATTTCCTTATTTTCTTCTCTTGTCCATTTGTTCCTTTGGTTTGCTTCTGTAGCTCCAATCTCAGGCTGTTGGTTACTGTCGTTGTGGTGATCAGTTGCTGGATGACGACCTCCAAGTACCTGACCGTCTTCCCCTTCAATTGGGTTGAATACCTGGTAGCCAGACGAAGCTCCTCTGTTGCCAGAGGTTCCATTTATGTCGTTGTTTATTCCTTCATTTCTTAACATCATTGCTGAGTTTTGCTATTTAACCCATTGCTGGACCCTACCCCATCAGGGATAGGTACTCATTTACAGCTGAATAGACAGGAAATTATGGTAAAGATACTTTCCCAAGGAATCAACGCCCAGGAGAGTGGTCACCCATCCAACGACTGACCAGCCCCAATGTTGCTTAACCAGTCCATTGACGACCTAACCCACTCTGCCACGGCGCCACACATTATTATTATTATTATTATTATTATTATTATTATTATTATTATTATTATTATTATTCAGTAGATGAAAACCCCTATTCATATGGAACAAGCCCACCAAGGGGGCCACTGACTTGAAATTCAAGCTTCCAAATAATGTGGTGTTCGTTAGAAAGAAGTAACAGGAGGTAAGGCGAAATACAGAAAGAGATGAGTTTTTAGAAAAATGGTCAAATTAATTAGTAAATGAATAGATAGAAAAAAATAAAAATTGGAGCAAAATAGTAAAATGCAGTGCATTACAACAATTCTCCTTCTTGTAGTGTAATTATTATAATTGCGTTTTGACCTATTTATTTATTGATGTATTGATTGGCCTTTATCTAATAACTGATAGATAACTGATCTCTTCTTTCTGTGTCTGCTATTACCTTACGTTACCTCTTTTCAAATGAATACCATCATCTTTGGGAACTTGAATTTCAAGTCATTGGCCTCTGTGATGGTCTTCTTCCATATGAATAGGGTTCTTCATCTTCTGGTTAATAATAATAGACCAGACGTGGAGTTGATTTGAGCAAATCAAGAAGAAAATATCACTCATCGATGTCGCAATGTAGACGAGAAAGAAGGAGAAAAATGGATAAGTATCAAGACCTGAAAATAGAAGTAAGAAGTATATGGGATATGCCAGTGGAAGTTGTACCCATAACCATAGGAACACTAGGCACGATCCCAAGATCCCTTGAAGGGAATCTGGAAAAACTAGATGATGAAATAGCTCCAGGACTCATGCAAAAGAGTGTGCTCCTAGAAACAGCACACATAGTGAGAAAAGTGATGAACTCCTAAGGAGGCAGGAGGCAACCCGGAACCCCACACTATAAATACCATCCAGTCGAATTGGATGACTGTGATAGAAAATAATAATAATAATAATAATATGTTCTTGTGATATGCTTCCACTCACGTTTACTCGGCATTGAAATACAGTTCTAACACATATTTAAATACAAGTGTAAACACATATGTCAACACACTTGTAAACATATGTTAACACAATACATAAAACCACAAATGCAAACAACAGGACGAAGAGAAAGGCATGAATGATCACCTCCATACCTATAAATTTTTGTCATCTCCATCAAATCTTGATAAATCCTTCAACATTCAGCTATATCCATATGCTTACGAGTATGGGAATTAGTCCCTCAAGTTACCAAGGTAACTGGATCGATTCCCCAGGCAATTTAGGTCAAGAAATGCGAATTGATTTAAAAGTCAAGGGGTCTTGCAGTTGGAAGTTCTGAAGTTCGAGGAAGGATGCAATGCATGACTACACTAATTCACGGTTTCATTGTATTCGTCAGTTTTTTTTTTTTCTCATAAGAAAATCGCATTCTTTGGAAACTTGAACTTCAAGTCAATGGCGTGT
>NC_061095.1:49995737-50005737 GCF_015104395.2 Macrobrachium nipponense | reverse complement strand
TATATATATATATATCCCCTCTAGTTATATTATATAATATATTTGCTAATATCATATATACTCTAATATATACATGATTATATGATATAATATATATATGCATTACACATATAAGACAAATGTAATTTTAGAATATGTATTAGTCTCTCTCTCCCCCCTCTCTCTCATCTCTCTCTTTTTTCTCTCTCTCTCTCTGGACAACGAAATCCCAATCAGAATCCCTTAACAGCGGGGACCAAAAATCCCCAGATGAAGCCGAAAGGGGGGGGGATTACGTAATCCTCCCCAATCCCATAGACCAGATCATGCTGTATAAATCCTGCCTGAATGGTGTGCAATGACGTAATTGGATGACTTTCAATTACTTCAACTGGATTTTGACAAGTAAGTGATCTCTTGAAGGATCTGATTACGGGTTGACTGTGCTCTCTCACAGGGAGAAGGAGAAGGAGAGAGAGAGAGAGAGAGAGAGAGAGAGAGAGATGAGTTTGTGTCTGTGTTTATGTACAATTACAATACGAGAGAGAGATCGTGTGTTTGTGTCTGTACGTTTGTGTTTCAGCTAGAGAGAGACAGGCAGAGAGAGAGAGAGAGGAGAGAGATTGCTTGGTTGTAGATTGTCTCAGAGAGAGAGAGAGAGAGAGCGAGTTTTTCTGTGAGAGGAGACAAATAGAGAGCGAGAGTGAGAGAGAGAGAGAGAGATTTAGTGTGTTTATAGAACAAGCAAAAAGCCTTTCTCTAAAGGTAAGTTTATTTGTGTGCGATAGACTGATAGAGAACGAGTTTGTGTTTGAGAGAGAGAGAGAGAGAGAGAGAGAGAGAGAGAGAGAGAGAGAGAATAGTAAAAACAGGTCCCGTCTTTGCGAACAGATACATCAGTATCGGATGACGACATAATGGCGATGGGACGTAGGCGATTTTGGAAACATCGCTGAATGAACTGTTGTTATTATTATTATTATTATTATTATTAATTATTATTACTGAAGGTATCTCAAACACCAACGCAAAGACATTTAGAAGACATCACGGAATCTATTGCTGTTTTTTACGATTTCAGTAGATGAAACCTATTCACATAGAACAAGCCAAGCCCAAACCAAAAGGCCCCACTGACTTGGAAATTCAAAGCTTTCCAAAGAATGTTGGTTACAACCTCCCACCGCTAAAGACCCCCGACACTGCAGCAGTAACTGATCATTCTACAGAGCCAGTGATTTCTCATAGCCCCGGGGGGAGACGCGAACCCGCCACATCCGAGTGGCATACCACGACACTAACTGCTAGCTACCAGCCGATGAAATCATCTCTAAATCCCCTGAAATAACAACCCCTAAACTGCATTCTCTCTTCTCTCCTGATTTGACCCCCAATCATCTCTAACCCCTTATCTCTATATATTCATTTGTTAACTTATTTATTTAATTATTTATTTTTAATAATTCGCCTCTCTTACTTCTTCCTAATGAACACCTTAATATTCTTTGGAAGCTTGAATTTCAAGTCAGTGGCCCCTTTGGTGGGCTTGTTCCATATGAATAAGGTTCACCTTCTGATTAATATTAATAATACCCTGCCACTTTCTCAGTGGATTAAACCAGTCAGAATCTCTCTCTCTCTCTCACACACACACACACACACACAGAGTCTTGAATGATAACAGGAGACTGGCTCTGGCATGCGAGGGAAGGTATATATATTCCTTTTGACGGGCCAGCGTCGAGTTGGTAGGGGAAGGGGGAGGGGGCGGTTTGGGGGGGGGGGGGGGGTTGCTCCGTTTGTTTACAAATTCGTCCGACCTGTGCAGGCGTCAATTGTATATACTGACGGGGGTTCTTGAGCTATGCCTGGCCCAGGAGAAGACTGTAATTTACTCCTCGAACTTGGGACGTAATCCATTTCGGTGGCTAGAGAGAGAGAGAGAGAGAGAAAGCAGGTATAACGTTATGATCAATGTGATGCGTGATGCTGTGCAAATGTAAACGAGGATTATTATTATTATTTATTATTATTATTATTATTATTATTATTATTATCATCCAAATGAAGCTGTGAATCAACTCCCCTTAACTCACACTGCGTAACTTGCCTCTCTCTCTCTCTCTCTCTCTCTCTCTCTCTCTCTCTCTCTCTCTCTCTCTCTCTCTCTCTCTCATATCGTATACAAATCTGCTCCACTTACATATAGGAATCGCCTACACATACTCTCAATACTTATATAAATCAGCTAAACTCTTTCAAATACTTTACAAATCAGTTATACTTACTCTCAAATACTTGTACAAAGCTACACTTACTCGCAAATACTTATATAAATCAGCCACACTTACTCTCAACTAATTGTAAGAATGAGCTACACTTACTCTTAAATACTTATAGGAATGAGCTGCACTTTCAAATAATTTATTAATAAATCGGTTTCACTTACTCTCAAATACTTTACAATCAGCTACACTTACAAATACTTTTAGGAATGAATTACACTTACTCTCAAATACTTTACAAATAAATTGGTTACACTTACTCTCAAATACATATTGGAATCAGTTACTCTTGCTCTCAAATACTTAACAAATCAGTCACTTACTCTTAAATAATTATAAAAATCAGGTACACTTACTTTCAAGTACTTTACAATCAGCTACACTTACAAATACATATAGCAATGAGCTACACTTACTTTCAAATAATTTATTAATAAATCGGTTTCACTCTCAAATACTTATTGGAATCAGCTACACTTACTCTCAAATACTTTACAATGAGTTACACTTACAATTACTTTTAGGAATGAACTACACTTACTCTCAGATATTTATTGGAATCAGCTACACTTACTCTCAAATACTTACAAGAATCAGTTACACTTATTCTCAAATACTTATACAAATCAAAATATACAATTATTTTGACTAATTTTATATAATTATAATATTTATACTGAGCAATTAACAAAGAGATTAATTTTAGCACTAAAATACAGGAATTTGTGACTGAAATATATCTAGGCAAGTGGCTATTTTTATACCCCATTACGTCTTGTTTAATTTTTTTTTTCATTTATGATGTTTCATATATATATATATATACATATATAATATATTATATATATAGTATTATTATATATATATATAATATTTATATATATCTCTAAGCGAATACCACAGGAAAAATGATTAGCAGAAATCCAAGCGCTTTCGTTCCTTGACAGTGTCTTAGTAAAGACGAAAGTGGTTAGATTTCTACCTATCATTTTCCTGTGGTGTTCGCTTATTTAATGAAGTCAGTACATCATCAGCGATTTTTTAAGCAATGCATTATATATATATATAGATACCATATATATATATATATATATATATATATCTATATATTTTTTATATATATAGATATATATATATATATATAATAATATATATATATATATATTATATATACACACGTATATAATAACATAAATATATATTATATATAGACAAAAAAAATAAATAATATTATATTATAATAATATTATATAGATATAATATATATAGAAAAAACCAAATATACATATATATATATATATATATATTATATATAGTACTATATACATAAACTATTTACAATCATACAGTAATACGTATATACAGTTTTGGGACGAGTTAAGTATTGATAAAGAAGACAGGACGAATGAAATTTGACTTCCATTGCGGGAAAGATCGTATTTCAGCAGGTTCAGGTTGACAAGGCGTCTGATTCGCCCACAATGGTGGGATGGGGGGAGGGCGGGGGAGGAACTTGAAGTCGATGCATTATGGACTTTTGCGAATATTGATCGAGAGAGAGAGAGAGAGAGAGAGGTAAGTAAGAATAAAATCAATATTTTGAGCGATGGACAGGGAACTTAGAGAGAAGTGTAAAAAAAGAAAACAGGTAAGTTCAAGACTAGTAGTTTGAACAAGTACAGGGAGCTTAATGAGAGAGAGAGAGAGAGAGAGAGAGGGAGAGAGAGAGAGAATCTCTTCACCACCGCACAGGCGGCGGTGGCCCGTCCAGGGGCGCGGGTCATTCGATCTCCATCAGAACAGGTTGTCTGTATGTATATGAGGAGGAGTCTAGCAGTCGTTCTTCAACCTGCTTTCGATCAAATCACCTTTTCTCTTCCTCCTCCTCCTCCTCCTCCTCCTTCTCCTTCTCTTGCTTGCTTGCTTGAACGATACTTCCCCCAAGATGTCAGGCGATTATAAGTAGTAGCCCTGATCTGATCTTTGATATATATATATATATATATATATATATATATATATATATATATATATATATATATATATATATATATATATATGTGTGTGTGTGTGTGTATGTGTGTATATATGTAAATGTCTTTTGACCCCATTTGTTTCTAGAGAGACAGAGAGAGAGAGAGAGACGTGTCGATGTACTACACTCAACTTCTGCAAGGATTCATCTCCTTGCGTAGCTTGCCAGCACGCAGCCACGTGCCTAATCCCCTTCCTGCAATATTAACAGCGGATCGGGTCGAGTCGAAGCTGTAAAGAGGTTTTAGGTGTCCGCCCTCACATCTTAAAAACTAAAGATCCTAGAGGGCTGCAAATTGGCATGTTGATCATCCACCTTCCAGTCATCAAGCATATCAAATTACAGCCCTCTAGCATCACTAGTTTTGATTTTATTCAAGGCTAAATTTAGCCATAATCTTTCATCTGGCGCCGGTATAGGTCCCAACGACGTAGGCCACCACCGGACCGTGGCTGAGTTTTATGGGCCATGGCTGAGGCCACCATGGGACTGTGGCTGAGTTTCAGGGGCTGCGTCTAAGAATTTCATTGGCCGTGGATGAATATTTCGTACAGCATTCTACTCTACAGAAGACGCGGTTGCACCTAAGAAACTACGACGCATTTTGTACGTGTGTGTGTGTGTGTGTGCTGTGGGGAACAAACCTACAATCTGTAATGACCTCGCTTTTATGCAGAAAACAATTACCAACACATTTTAGCAAAAATCAAATATTCATTTTCTTATAAGAACATTTTAGAAGACAGGATTTTTGTGAATATGAGACCTACCGGCCTGTTGTACTATAAAGGCCTGCTGCTTCTCTTGAAGAAATCAAGCTATCAAAGGCAGTCCACTGCTGACAACAAGTCTATTTCAGTAGTTGACAGGAACAGTAGCAGTTCACCGCTGCCAACAACAGTCTGTTGCAGTAGACGACGGGAACAATAGCAGTTTACTGCTGCCAACATGAATCTGTTTCAGTAGATGACGGGAACAGTAGCAGTCCAGTGCTGCCAACATCAGTCTGTTTCAGTAGATGACAGGGACAGAAGCAGTCAACTGCTGACAGCAACTCTGTTTCAGTAGATGACAGAACCACTCTGTCTGAGTCAGTTGCTGATGGATACAGTCAGTCACTCGCTGACTGAGACAGAGAGAAGGAAAGGATAGTAGAGCAAACGATAATGAGCCTTTTACTTTACCTTCATTGCCCCTTCCTTTTCATCTTAGTGCATCTGCGGGGCTCTTTCTGGTTCCTCGTTGGACGAGAGGGTTACGTGCTCCTCGCTCTGCTGTCCAACCACTCCAAATCCCTCCTATCACATTGTGACGCCAGTTTTGGTAGCCAAGATCAATCAAGCAACCCTGTCACTGTCTTGGAAGCCTCAATAATTTGAGCAAGATCAGTCAAGTGATTTTTGGCAGCTCAGTAAGGCAGACTTCCACACACAAAGATGCTCATAAGACTATGAAAGGGGAAAATAGTAAATTTGATAAACGGTGGAGAATTAGTTAATAAAAGATAACTGGAAATGAAGGGTGAATAGGTAAACAGAAACTTGTAACAGGAATAAGCTGCCAAATATTAATAACAAAACTGGAAATGAAGGATAAGTTATAAAGTGCGCCGAAGGAGCCACGGCCTATGAAACTTTAACCACGGCCCGGTGGTGGCCTGTCCCATATCGTTCCCAGACATACGATTATGGGTAACCTTAACCTTCAATCAAATAAAAACTACTGAGGCTAGAGGGCTGTAACTTGGTATGTTTGATGACTGGAAGGTGAATGATCAGCGTACCAATTTGCAGCCCTCTAGCCTCAGTAGTTTTGAAGATCTGAGGGCGGACAAGCAGAAGTGCGAGGACGGGACGAGTAGTAACCGAGACCACCCGAAAGGTGAGGAAAACGCTCTGGAGAAACTCCCCCAACCAAACCCCCAAAAAAACTCGAACTGCAGAAATACCTCTTAGGTGAGGCAAGGGACGGATAAGCGAGTTTTGACTCACAGCAAAAACTGAAGAAACCTGACAAATGCGTTTTTTTGTTGTAGGAGAGAGAGAGAGAGAGAGAGAGAGAGGAGCTTACTTTTGGTTCATGGAGAGTAAAAAAATTCTTTGAGAGCGAGAGAGATTTTTCATAATGTTATTGAGAATTAAAAGTCACGTATAATAAACATTTGTATATGTTGGGAGTGTGCGCATGTATTGTGTGGTCTGTGTGTGTGTGTGTATTATATATATATATATAATATAATAATAATTATATATATATATTAATAATATAGATATTATATATATAATTTATGTATAATATATTATGTATATAGTATATATATATAAAAAGGATTAGAGAGAAGGAAAAAAAAAATTATTTTTGGTTCTTTTCTTTTGAAAGAAAAATTATTACTTTCAAGTTCATTTGAATTTGAGAGGGAAGTGAGAGAGAGAGAGCGAAGAGGAAAGAGGGAGAGAGAGAGGATGAGGAGAGGACGGGGAGGACGAGGAGATGAGTGAAGTAGTGGAAATGCAGGAGAGATGGAGGAGGAGGATGAGGAGAGAGAGAAGAGAGAGATGAGATTGTTGGAAAATAATGGCAGCTTGCTCCTGTTTTCTTTCCTTCGAACATATCGATCTCGTGTACAAACCTGAACTGATTCTGCCAGGCTGTCCTGCTGTTGCTGATGTACGCCCAAGTACCAGTTTACTAACATAATCATGAGAACGCATCCTAACAACCCCCCCCCTAACCCCCCACCATCTATGGGGCGGGGGGGGCGGAGTACTATATATATATAATCATATTATATATATATTATTTATATATATATAATATATATAATTGATATATATATATATATGTTAAAACAAACATCGTGTGAACAACCACACACACACCACACAAACACATAAAGACGGACGCTCCTCCACCTCCATCCTTGAAAGAGCCCGTCCGTTTGCAACGCAATTGCGGGCTTCGCGGTCTATAATTCAGTAGGCCTTTATAGATTATATAGAACCTCTCGGGGCCATCGATTTTTGCGGAAGGAGGCTATTTCTCAGAAGAAGTGGCAGAGAGAGAGAGAGAGAGAGAAGGAGGAGAGGAGAGAGAGAGAAGCTGGAGAGAGAGATAAATTATGTAGGTAGATAGGTAGAAGATGTTTCTAGGTAATATCTGTTTTATTATTTTTTATCGCCCTCTGATTAACTGCTGAGTCCCAGGAACTGTGATGTGTTGAATTATTATTATTACTATTATATTGCTGTTAGTCAGCTGCCATTCCAACTTGTAAACTTAGTCTTCTCTATTTTTTCTTAAAAACAATGCTTTCTCTCTGCTACTACCAAACTGGCGAGTAGTTGCGCCGATATTACTTCATCAGGAGCGGAGTCAATTTCGGGGATTATTGCTTTAAAAATTTTATTTATTTGTTCACAGTACATGAACAATAAAATATATCAAGTCGATTCTAGTGGCCCAACGTTTTCTCTCGGTAGCATTCCCGAAGCAAATGATCACGGGCAGTTGGATCCCTGGAGTTAGACTTTAGGTAGGTTTGTCAAGAAATCTTACTCAATATATAGCGGCAGGTCAGCAGGGGTGGGGGTCAACCGGCGGAGCTGCATTTTCATTGGCCTGTGGTGGCGCAATGCGCCTCCCCAGCTATTGGTTGAAAGAAAGTTTTCCTTCAAGACGCTTTCTCCCGGTAGAGTTTGAAGGTTGCGATCTGTTGCAGCCTAGCTGATCGTTCGAGGCTGGGGCAAGACGTTACCCTGGGCTGCTGTGGTCACCCGACGGTCCGCCGCGTTTTCCATTGGCTGATGGGCTGGCTTGTCTCTATCTGGTATTTTCTTTTGATCGGGAAGATGTCGTTTCGGTATGGTATTTATTTGTGGCTATTATTTATTGCACATAGGTAATCCTTAGGTTGGTGGGGAGGAAGAGCACTTCCTGTGTCGTATTCAATGAGGGCTTCTCTTGTTGTATGAGGAGTGCCTCGAGCAGTCGCAAACGCCGTTGATCAGGAGCCCTCCCTATTATCTTAATATTCTTGATAATACCGTCGCGGGAGATGGCTTCCTGGTGTGCTGTCATGGTATGGTTTTTTAATTGCCCCTTCTTGTGCGTGGCAAGAAATCCTCTTGGACAGTTTCATAGAAGTCATACCAACGTAAGAGCCGGGCATCCACGGACGGGGCATGAGAATTGGTGAGACTACATTCGACTGTTTCAACGAGGTCTCAGCCAATGACAACGCGAGCCCGTCGTGACACAGCGCCCAGGGAAGTCTTGCTGCAACAGCGCAACCTTCAACGACGAGAAGCGTCTTGAAGAAAACTTCTTTCAACCAATAGCTGGAGCGCATTGCGCCACCAGCCAATGAAAATGCAGCTCGCGGTTGACCCCCTGACTGACCCCCACCTGCCGCTATATATTGAGTAGATCTTGACAACACGCCAGTTGGAAATACCAGAGGTATAATACTGTGGTATAGCCAACCCTCCCCCTCGAATAAAAAAATTACAAGAAAAAAAACATAAGGGAAAGGAGGTCATTGGAAATGCCAGAGATTCAATTCTGTGGCATAGCCAACCCTCCCCCGCTAAAATAAAATAAAAATAAATAAATAATTAAGGGAAAGGAAGGCATTGGAAGTACCAGAGTTATTGTCTTAGTTAACATTTATCATAATATTGCAATCATTATTATCAAAATTAATATTATTAGTATTGTCATTATTTTTATTTATTATATTTACTATCACTAATTCAATATCATCACTAATTAATAGTTTTCACATTCCTCTCATTTATAAAACGTACTCTGGTATATCCAACCTTCCCCCGACATCATCTCGTAGACTAAGTCCCCAACTAAAACTAAGGCTTAAGCTTAAGTAATAGGTTAAGAATGCATATCTGCAAACATGATGCATCAACATGTCTCTCTGACATAATTAATGCTACTAATAGACTAAGAATGCATATTTGCATATTTAATGCATCAACATGTCTCTCTGACATAATTGAAGCTATTGGTCAGAATTAAATTAAGATTACTGTTTAAGATTCTATCTCTTCACGCCTGGATCACTATAAAAATAAAAAATAAAGCAAAATCACAAAAAAACAGCACTTATGTAAATACAGCACTCGTTCCAGGCGCCTGACCCTTCTGTCACTCTGTAGTTTTAGACTCTCGAAGCACGAATGGAAATACTAACAACTAAAAACTAACCAGATCTCCTGATCACCTTCGGGATGAGAGCCCGAAGTACTAACTAACACCACTAACAATTAGCACTCAAAACTATTGTACAGCACCGTGGCCTGAGTTCCCCCTCTCTCTTCCCCCCAAAGGGGGGGAGCGAGGGGAAACGATCCAAATATGGAGCCTTTCCTAAATCAACCAGCAGACATTAAAACAGCCCTCTTTGCCGCACACCTCACGAATCTCACATAGACATTTTAGTTAGTTACGATACAGCGATATCACAAGCACTACATGAGCACTATAAGACTGACTGGTCTGTCCAGTCCTTTTATCCTTCTCCGCATACCTTCCTTTAGCCCCACTGAATTCCTTCCATAACCTAATCTTCCTTCTGAGGGATCCCCCTCAATCCTATCCTATCCCCCCCCATCCACGATCCACCTACAGTCTACTCCGATCCACTGCCGTGATCATGCTCGGATGATACCGAGAGAAACGTTGGCCA
>NC_061095.1:49953237-49993237 GCF_015104395.2 Macrobrachium nipponense | reverse complement strand
GCGGTTCCAAACCTCCCCAGAGGCACATTGTGACGACGAGAATCAAAATAAATAAACCTATTCTTGAGATTTCTTTTACCTTTCTATCTCTCTGCTCTCTCCTATATCTTCTCTCTACTCTCTTGCTTCTCTCTCTCCCTTCTCTCCTTTCTACTCGCCCCCCCTCCTTCCTTCCTCCTCCTCCAGTCTCCTTCCTTCCTCCCTCCTTCCTCCTCCTCCTCCTTCCATATTCTTACGCTCTCTCTCTCTCTCTCCTTACCAAGGAATGAGAATATTATTCGCTGTTCTTCATCCAAGGCGGGGACAAGAATTGAGGGCCTGCGATATTATTTTGTTTTTCTTTCTTTTCTTAATATCTCTTCTTCCCTCTTCATTATTTTCTTCTTTTCTTAATCTTTCTTCTTCGGTCTTTTCGTCACAGGAGCAAGAAGCCCCCGCGCTGGCATAAGGCCAGCTCAGTCGATAGTTGAGCAATGTCCTCATTTTTATGGAAGCCAATATATTTTTCATTTCTTAGAAAAGACAGACAGACAGACAGTTCAGTTGTTAAAGAAGGAGCAAAGTGTAGACCTTTGGACTCGATCAAACCCTGAGAGTTAATTTGATTATCCATAGCCTACCTTATTTTGTCTAGGTGTTAAGTTGACTAGTGATGGCAAACCTGGTCTGCCCTGTAGCCGAGAGCTTATAGGCCTATTAGGTCAGTGCACCTGTAGGCATTGCTTAAGGTTCTTTGCAGCGTCCATTCGGCCCTTAGCTGCAACCCCTTTCATTCCTTTTGCTGTACCTCCGTTCATATTCTCTCCTATCTTACTCCTCTCAACCCTCGCAGTGCAGCTGTGAAGCTTTCCTCCTGTTGCACCTTCATACCTATTGCTTTCAATTTTCCTTTCAGCCCGGAATGACTTCATAGGTCCCAGCGCTTGGTCTTCGGCCTAATGTATATATTCTGTCTACCTAATTACTGCTAATCGAGATAGAGAAGCAGGTCCAGAACCCGGGAATCTTTGGGTGTGGTGTTATGCGTTTATGTTTTCGGGCTTGTGTGGGATCTTGGTGGCAAAACATTGTGCTGAGTAGCGATTATTGAAGAACAAATGTCCTTCATCTAGAAAGATTTCCACCAAATTTCGCATGAATGAGTGTGCTGACAAAACTCACCTGTATTGGGCAAAAAGTGACCCATAGACCCTACAAATACACTTCAACCTAAAAGGCAATCAAAACGATTGCCCACTTGGCTACAATGGTGAGATTCGGTAAATACTAGCTCTAATAGATGAGTTGATAGGTATATGCATGTATGAGCGGCAATAGAGTTTTATCCATCTCGTGGTCAAGTTGGCAATGTGACCATATTGTGCTGTCTTGGGATGCGGTTTGATTCCCGGTACCGGACATCAGAATTGCTTCATTTTGATTTACATTCGGATCTCAAGGCTTTGCGGTGACGTGTATATCTATAAAAGTGTGAAGAATTCCAGAAGTTAAGAGGGCATTGCGGCCATTCCAATAACATTTATATAGATACACATACATATGTATGATTGATTCACGAAGATATGGAACCTGGTGAATGTTACAATAAAGGCAATTGCCTGGAAAGGAAAGTGAAACAATTGAGTTTTTGCTAGGCCTTTCGACATACAGTCCTTTACTATAGTACATTCACATCATCCGTGCATCTGATGTCTAGGCCGGTCCCTTACAACGCTCCTGATTGGCTGTTGATAAGCCAATCACAGGGCTGGCAATCCTGTCTCACAAGAGAGTTTACATAGGCAGGATGTATGTTCCACCTCTCCCGATGGATACGTCTTTCAAAACTATCCCTCAGGAGAAGTGGAACATACATTTTGCCTATGTGAAATCTCTCGATAGAGACTGAGAGTTTCCACCCCTGTGACTGTCTTATCAATAGCCACTCAGGAGCGTCGTAAGGGACTGGCCTAGACAACAGATGCACTCTCTGTATGGTATCTTGGCTTAGTATTAGTCCAGCGAATCCAAAAAGTGCGAAGAATCGATAATTTAAGAATTGAAGAGGGCATTGTGGCTATTACAATTGCACACGTACCTGGTAATAAGTGACCAGTAGATCCTACTTACATGACACATGCTGGGTGAGTGGCATTTCAATTTTACCACCAGTCCTGACTGACTGGTGCAGATTTATGACGCAAGTCGATCGAAAACATTTCAAAAAAAATCCATTCTGGCCTTGTCCTCTTTTGTCCAAATCTTTCCCAATCTCATGACACTGAATTCGGGAAAAGAAAGGCTGTTTGTCAGCCTCTGGTCAACAATGAATGGGAAAAAGAGAGGCAGAGTCTCAGGAGAGGTTTGTTTTGTTCACTTATTTTCGAGTCTCTAGAGGCCAACCAGCCCCTTAGGAAGAAGATGGGGCTGGTGATGTGGTGAGATTCAGTTAGACCCAGTTTATTATTATTATTATTCATAAGGCTAACCTTACTCATATGGAACCAGCCCACCACAGGAGCCATTGATGAAATGATATATTATTATTATTATTATTATTATTATTATTATTATTATTATTATTCATAAGACGAACCCCACTCTTATGGAACAAGCCCACCAAAGCGGCCATTGACTTGAAATTCAATCTTCCAAAGAATATGTTGCTCATTCGAAAGAAGTGAAATGAAGTAAGGAAAATACAAGAAAATGGTCAGTTATTAGAAAACAAATAAATAGATAAATACCTCTGGAACTGAGGAGTTACACAGCGAGGAATGCAAGGAAGGATTTATAGTATATAAACTTCTCAGTAGATGGACTTGTAGTACCCAGAGGGCAACCAGTTCTCACATAAAACTCTAGAAACGAGCAGCCTTTGGATGACTGTGTATAAAGGCTGTTCTCTCCCCTCAACTGCCAAGCTTTGGAATGGTGTCCTAGTTCTGATTTCTCCGTAGGGGGTAGCGCCGTCAGTGCACATCATGCGGTGCACTGTAGGCATCACTGGAGATACGTTGCAGTATCCCTTCGACCCCTAGTTGCAACTTCTTTCATTATTTGGCTGTACCTCCATTCATATCGTCTCCATCTGTAAAGTTTTCCTCCTGTTACACGTTCCAAACCTTTTTTTGCCTTCAATATCCCGTTCTGCGCTGAATGACCTCATAGGTCCTAGCTTTGGTCCTTTAGCCTAAATCCTATACTATGCTAATTCCGTTCCAAAAGGGCAGTCCTGAATCTCTGCTCCTGAATGTCTCTGGCATATTAGTGGAGTCCGGATTTATCTCTGGGAGCTTTCTGCCCTGCTTTTAATTAAGGAAAAAGGGGGGGTGGTGGGGGGGGGGGGGGGGGGCAAGAGAATTCAACGCTAATTAGATGCTATCACGACCGCCATTCGTATTCGGCGGACAGAAATCCCGTGAATTCAGACATGGCTGGGGAAGTTCTGAGTCTCTCTCTCTCTCTCTCTCTCTCTCTCTCTCTCTCTCTGTTTGTAATTTTCTCCTATTCTGTTAGTTCATTCGTACTCTTTAAGTTAGCACACGATGTCTCCTCTGATGGACTAACAAGTCTTTGAGACATCCTAACCCTTGTAAATCTCTCTCTCTCTCTCTCTCTCTCTCTCTCATACTGGGATGTAATCAGACTAGACACCCAAGAAGTCTGCATCACTGTGGTGCTTAATATTAAGAAGTGCTAGGATGTGTGAATGTAATTACCTTAATAATCCGTTGATTTTAGAGAGAGAGAGAGATTGAGAGAGAGAGGAGAGAGGAGAGAGAGAGAGAGAGTAATTGTTATCATTGTTCTAGACGCTGCTACAAGCGGATGCTCCACTTCTAAGTTGACTCCGCCAAAGATAACTGCATCCGTTTTTATCTCCGTGACAGAAGGCGAAGAGATTAAGCCATCACTGATAAAGAGCTTCAATGAGAAGAAAGTTATAGCGTCTCTAGAGAGAGAGAGAGAGAGAGAGAGAGTCTAGACTAATCAATCACAAACATGATCTCTCGAAAAATTATAAACAAGATGATAGTATTATTATTATTATTATTATTATTATTGTTATTATTATTATTATTATTATTATATTTTAATGCATTATCTTTATTTACTTATTAGTTTTTTTTTCAATAAGTGGGATCTCTTTCTCTCTTTATTTACTTATACCTTTTGTTACTTCTCGTAATGAACGCCATACTCTTTTTAATAATAATAATAATAATAATAATAATAATAAATAATAATAATAATATAATATTTATATGGAAAAAGCCCACCAAAGAGGCCATTGACTTGAAATTCTGGCTTCCAAATATTTATTATTATTATTATTATTATTATTATTATTATTATTATTATTATTATTATTATTATTATTATTCAGAAGTTGACCTCTATTTATATAGAAGCCCACCAAGGGTGTCACTGTCTTTGAAATTCAATCTTCCAAAGAATATTGTGGTGTTCACTAGAAGTAAGAGATCACTTGATAGCCAAATAAATAAATTAAGACATTATTCAGTAGATAAATAAAAAATGTGAGTAAGATATTGAAACACAAGTTGAATTTATTAGCGTAGTAAGAATTATATCTAAAAATCGCGTAAATTTGGTGAGACACTCCCGAGAGAGAGAGAGAGAGAGACTTCAGAAATCGTTATTGTTCATTGCTCCCTACCCATTCGGAAAGCAGGAAATGGCCACAAGAATAAAAGCGAACGCAGAAGGAGAGAGAAATGAGTGAAAAAAAAAACACAGAAAAATTAAAAAATTTAAGTTACTGAACGTCTGAGGGGGTTGGTGCCGTCAGTGCACCTCACACGATGCACTGTAGGTATTACTTCACATTCTCTCCCTTCATTTCCTAGCTGCAACCTTTTTGTTTAATTCCTTTGACTGTACCTCCGTCCATATTCTCTTCCTTCCGTCTTATTCCTCAGCCCTCAATTTCCCTTTCAGTGCTGAGTGACATCTAGGCCCCAGCGCTTCTTGGCCTTAGGCCTAAGTCCTATTTTCCTCTCTACAGAAGACGACGACGAACCCACAGTCGAAGGCGGAAGTTGCAATTCGTCTTCTTGGAAGTTCAGAGATTTGGATCCCCCCCCCCCACTTTCACCCCCTTCCCTCCGGGCGCCCCAATGCGGTAGTGGTGGTGGTGGTGGTGGTGGTAGTGCCCTCTGGTGATTGGTGTCCTCGAGTAGGAGGCGCAGAAGATTCAGCTGCAGTAGCTGAATAATGTAGGACTAGTATTTTGGAATTCAAAACCCAGCGACAATTTACTAGATTTGATGTTCAGGATTGGCTGTTATTTTTTCTTATTTCCAACTAACTGTTTGGATAATGTGTACACACACACACACACACACACACGAAGACAAAGTTACATAATGTCGAAATCATCATATCGTGGGAAGCACTTAACACCTGTGGGGAATTATGATATTACGTTTTAAGTACATCGTCTCTGGCCTCGACTCGAACCTAGGCCTAAGGTTTAGATACAGTGTTAGACGGTCGACTTGACCATTCGACTACCAATATATATATATATATATATATATATATATATATATATATATATATATTGCACCCTTTTTCGCAATCCGGTCCGGATATGTCGTATCAGTTGTCAGTCTTTCGAAAGTGATATCGACTTGATTGATAGACGAATCACTCTTTCGCCTCCGGATGCCAGTCAAATCGTACTAGTTCTGGTACTAGTAGCAATAGTATGTAACAGAAGTATACTAATCCTTGTGCTAGTAGCAATAGTATTTAACCATAGTATACTAGTCCTGGTGCTAGTAGCAATAGTATATAACAGTGGTATACTAGTCTTGGTACAAGCATTAGTAGTATATAGCCGTAGTATACTCGTTCTGATACTAGTAACAATAGTTTATAACATTAGTATACTAGTCTTGGTACTAGTATTAATAGTATATAACCGTAGTATACTCGTTCTGATACTAGTACCCATAGTATATAACATTAATATACCAGTCTTGGTAATAGTATTAATAGTAGTAGTGATGGTATACTAGTTCTGGTACTGATAGTGAAAGTAGTAGTAAAAGTATACAAGTTCTTGTACTAGTAGTAAAAGAATAAGTAGTAATAGTAGTATAATGAGGGAATAGCGAGGAGTACGAGTATAGGAGAAGATAAAAGGAACTGGCAAAACGCCCCAAGTTCTCTCCAACTGATGCCGTCTCCTTCGCCTGCTCTGCTCTGCTCTGCTCTAAAGTAACTGCTTTACCCCCCACCCCTCCCTTTTCTTGGGGGGGGGGGGGGGGGAAGGGAAAGTGGGGGTAGATGGGGAAGGGGGTTGTTCCCGTTACATCTCATCTTTTGAAGATACGAATCAAAATAGTCGCTGGAGAAGATTAAATACGTTGTACCGAGAACCATTACTCAATCATCGTCCCAGCTACGTCGAACCTACAAAGCGAATCCCAGGCGGCTCCGCTAAGCTGGAAATTTAGCAACTTGATTCCACTTTTCTCACTTAATTTCGGATCCTTTTTTTTTATGTTTTTGGAATTTACGTCGTTTTGAGATGCACTGGAAAGTTTGATGTTATGCTCTTGCGCGAGAAGAAGCCGGAGTATGGAATCCCTGGAAAGGTTTCGTATCTGCTAGATGTCGGTTGTAGTTATGCTGGTGTGGATGACACGGACGCGTTCATGGGGAAGGGAACGAGGTCAGAAAACCGTTTGCCGACCAGAAAACCGTTTTACAAGATTGGAAAATAGTTTTTTTCGGATGCTTGACATCCTCTCCTCTCTCTCTCTCTCTCTTCTCTCTCTCTCTCTCCAAGCGAGGCCATTGGACGTTGCCTGCATGACGTCACTTCCTGCGTGGCGCGAAAAGGTCATCTGCCATACATGTATTGAACAGACTCATCTCCTGGGATTTCACAGAAGGTCAATGAGGGACGGGGGTTAATACGCCAACGCTTTCGGCACTCGAGAGAGAGAGATGAGAGACAGAGGGAGAGAGGGAGAGAGAGAGAGAGAGAGAGAGGGAGATATAGGCGATATATATATAGATATATATATATATATATATATATATATATAGAGAGAGAAGTGGAAGATGAAGAGTTTTGGATGGCGGAATGACATAGAGAGATAGGAAAACACACCCCACACACACACACATCACACCACATATATATATATATATACATCAAAATTATATCTATATATATAGAGGGGAAGAGAGAGAGAGAGAGAGGAGAGAGAGAGCGAGAGAGGAGAGAGAGAGAGAGATATGACGTATGAGAAACAAAAAAATATAAAAGAGAGAGAGAGAGAGATAGAGAGGAGGAGGAGGAGGGTAATGACTTCATGCCACTGTTTACAGAATCCAATTTTCATTATTATTATTATTATTATTATTATTATTATTATTATTATTAGTGTAACCATCAGATGTACTTAACATGCTAAGCAGGCAGACAGTGAATATAAATCATAAAAACCAGTGAATACTAACTTCTATTTATATATATATATATATATATATATATATATATATATATATATATATATATATAAACAAGACCTTCCCGGTTCACATCAATATTAGCGCTCATGAATTTTTAATGAGGGTCATATCCTAATAAGGAGAAAGTTCTCCAGCCGAAGGCGACAGGAGCCGCATATGTATATCATATGAAGCAATTTAATTATGGACAACAGTTCACTCACGTTTTGGGGTCTCTCTCTCTCTCTCTCTCTCTGTTATCGTATATACAACCAACAATAGTCGATCAACTATTAGGTGCATTATTCACTGATTAGGCCAATAAGGCTTTAAATGCCCTTGGTTCGAGTCTCAGTCAAACCTAGGCAGTTGAGAGACGTACTTAATCTCTCTGTGCCCCAGTTAACATGGGAGGTGGTGGGGTCCGCAGCCTCACCTCAAGGAGAATATACATTGGCACTCACTTGCATGATCAGTATATTGGTAGAGGAATTTCGACCTTCGACTTGACGAGCAGAGGACAGAGTTGGTTGAGAGAGAGAGAGAGAGAGAGAGAGAGAGAGAGAACTGGTATTAGGGTACTGACCCAGCATGTGTGTGTGTGTGTGTGTAAGTTTGGTCCGAGGAGCGTTGGTTATTTGTCCAGATGATATGGGTTGGGAGAGAGAAGAGAGAGAGAGTTGATTGTTTTTTCATGCATTTGCATGATATTGTTACTTTTATTTACTCTAAATATTTGTTCCATATTTTTTTCACACTGTGTATGTTAATAATAATAATAATAATACCAATAATAATAATTTTAGAATAGTGTGATAATATGTTGGTCAGCAAAGTTCACACTGTATATATATAGTATATATATATATATAATTACTAACAGTACTAAATATATATATAATATATATAGATAATAGATATATGTGTATATATTATATATTATATATATTATATATATATATATTATACTGATATATGTTGTATATATTATATATATATATATATATGTATATATATTATATATACTATATGTATATATATATATATAATATATATATAGATATAGTGTGTGCGTGCGTGTATGCGTATGTATACTAGAGATGTATCGGATATCCACATCCACATCCATGGGTTATGTGCATTTTTTTTTATTATAAATCAGCGTCCACATTGACAATTTCTTAATATCCTCATCCACATCCACATCCACATTAGCATTGCCAGCAACATCCGCATCCGCAGTTTGAGAATGCGGATATGAGGATGTCACCATCCTGCTCAGTGTTCAGTAGTTCATACTCATGAATTTAAATTAAAAGTAGATTTTTTTTTTTTTTTTGCTGAATTTTTCTTTTTCGTTTTACTATACAGAAGACGTGATTTACAATTACACATTTCAGCCAAGTATATACTTTATAATAAGCTCTATTGTAGTATATTTGTTTTAAGTAATTTCATGTCCTTTACAGCAATTGTAATTATAAAGGCAGGGTAGTGCATATTTTAGAAAAATCTCTCTCTCTCTCTCTCTCTCTCTCTCTCTCTCTCTCTCTCTCTCTCTCTCTTCTCTCTCATGCAAAGAATGGCTTTTGAGTTTTGTTACCCTTATCATGCAGTGAGGATGAAATAACCTTGTTCTAAGACAACTTAAACTTACATGTGTCGCTGTTACTGTTTGTACGTTCATGTGACAGTATACTCACACATCCACACACACATACATGAGTATCACTTACGTCTCTAATTTCAATTAGTACAACAAATATGATGTGGTAACACATAGTTTTATCTATATTATTTAGATTTACAAAGTATCCGTTACATCTCTAATGTATCTGTATGTATATTATTTATGTATACGTGTATATAAACATTATATATATATACACACAAACACCTGGTAGATATATGACTTGTGGCCAGACACCTAACGCCTGAAAAAACTCACCAAAGCAAAAAAAAAAAAAATAATAATAAAAATAAGAGTGAATAATATATATGAGTTGGTCGTTGGAGGGGGGAGGGGGGTTATACTGTGGTCACATAGATGGGTGGAACAATGAGGAGCCGGGGAGGAGGAGGAGGAGGAGGTGGGTGGGGGGAGTGTAAGATTTAGGAAAGGGTTATGGGTCCACCGAATATTAGGGAGATAGGTGGTGAGGGGGTAATTGTTGCTATGCGTTTCGTCCTCGTGTTATGATTGTCAAGTCCGTTTCGATCTGCAGTGTCTCTCTCCTCTCTCTCTCTCTCTCTCTCTGTGTGTGTGTGTGTGTGTGTTCACAATTGCCTTCTATTCCATGCTTTCATTTGTGCACTAATATTTCATCTCTCTCTCTCTCTCTCTCTCTCTCTCTTGCTGGACAAGCTCTCTCTCTATTTGCTGGATAAGTTTTCTCTATCTCTTTTGCTGGACAAGCTCTCTCTCTCTCTCTCTCTCTCTGTTTAGCTGGGTGAGCTCTAACTTATTTCCTTGGACGAGCTCTCTCTCTCTCTCTCTCTCTCTCTCTCTCTCTGTTTTGCTGGACGAGCTCTCTCTCTTTTTCTCTCTATCTCTATTTTGCTGATTGAGTTCTCTCTCTCTCTCTCTCTCTTTTGTTGGATGAGCTCTCACTCTTATTTCGCTGGACGAGCTCTCTCTCTCTCTCTCTCTCTCTCTCTCTCTTTTGCTGGATGAGCTCTGTGTGTGTGTGTGTGTGTGTCAGTGTCCTTATAGATTACAATACACGGTCGTGGAACAAGATCTGAGCCGAGTCACGGACACGAGGTTATTCGATTGTTTGCTTGTTGATTTTATTTTGGTATATCTTCTTCTTCTTGGTCTTTTAGGCGTATACGTCCTTCTTTGGACTAACGGCTTTTTCTGGAAACTGTATACTAACTCGATATATCTATATATATAATATATATATATATATAATATATATATATATATCAGTATATAATAAGTATATATATATATATATATATATATATATATAAAGCAAACATTCCATTACAAGGAGAGTGCGGTGTGTTGAAGGGTCCGATCCTGAATTAATTATGTGGAACATTAACACTAGAATACCACGCACATTAATAATGGAGGCAGTTCGCATGTGTAGGAATATGTGAATGTCAGGCGAGTCCAAAGCATCCACATTGGAAAGAGCTGACCTGCATTTACTGAACTTCAAATGGTACGGGTATACAGGGAAGCTGTTCGTGACATCGAGGGGCATTTCACTTTTGTAATGAGTGTTTGAAAGGACTGAATTAGCATTGTGAAAATGACAAATGAAAACTCAGTCTGAAAAGGTCAAACATAAACTCTGTTTGAAAATAACAAACTTGAACTCAGTCTGAAAAAGTCAAACATGAACTCTGTCTGAAAATGACAAATATGAAGTCAGTCTTAAAATGACAAATGTGAACTCAGTCTGAAAATGTCAAACATGAACTCTTTCTGAAAATAACAAATATGAACTCAATCTGAAAATGACAAATGTGAACTCAATCTTAAAATGTCAAATATGAACTCAGTCTGAAAATAACAAATATGAACTCAATCTGAAAATGGCAAACGTGAACTCAGTCTTCAAATGTCAAATATGAACTCAGTCTGAAAATAACAAATATGAACTCAATCTGAAAATGGCAAACGTGAACTCAGTCTTAAAATGTCAAATATGAACTCAGTCTGAAAATAACAAATATGAACTCAATCTGAAAATGGCAAACGTGATCTCAGTCTAAAAATGTCAAATATAAACAAATTGAATTGACCAATAAAATCTGAACGAATGGGAAATAAAAATTATAACAAGCTTTCAACCAGAGTTGACTTTGCAGTCAGAAAATGTCAAATATGAACTTGGTTTGAAAATGTCAACTATGAACTCGGCCTGAAAATGACAAATGTGAACTCAGTCTGAAAATAGCAAATATGAACTCGGTCTGAAAATTGAAAACATGAACTCATTCTGTAAATGATAAACATGAACTCATTCTAAAATAGCAAACATGAACTCGGTCTGAAAATGACAAATATGGACTCAATCTGAAAGTGACAAATATGAAATGAACAATTGGGAAACATAAAAATGATGACAAAAAGGACCATTACAGACAAGGTTTCAACTAGAGTTGAATTAGCAGTCTGAAAATAGCATATATAAACAGTATAGTAACAATAAATGTTATGACGAAAAGTACCATTATAGATAATTCTTCAGACAAGTCTGAAAATGACAAATATGTAAACGGAATAATCAAAGATATAAAATGTGACAAAAAGGACTATTACCTACGAGATTTTGATATATATAAATTGCCAGTATGAATTGACGAATATGACCGGATAATAAACATAAGGCATGATCTGACCTACAGCTTACTCGGGACGTGTGCAAGGTTTTCCCCTCTTGGATAAGTTGTAAACATTATATTCCGAACTTTTAACGTAAAATTCAATTGTGTTAAAATCTGCGGTCAATTAGGGCATTGTCTTAACAAAGAAAATTAATATAAAATAAGCTATATTTTGCATTAGAAATAATTGTTTTGTGCTGTTTAACAAGTACATTGTTTATTTTTACATTTTCATGGTAGTAAATAAATCATAGATATCCTAAAATTCCCGTATCGTTAACCCAACACGAAACACCTTGCTTCTGAATTCCAGACAGTTAGGATGCTTGCCTTTCTTAGCTCTTGTCAAGGGTTTATCGACTGACTGAATTCAAGTTATCTTGTGTAGGGGGATATGGCAGGGTTGATTGGTTAATTGCCTACTGTCTTTTGAATGGCTGTTTTCGTTTGTCTGTTTTCCTTCGTGTTATTTCTTCCGATTCTCTCTCTCTCTCTCTCTCTCTCTCTCTCTCTCTCTCTCTCTCTCTCTCTCTCTCTGGTACCCGTAAAAAGTACACGAACCCAACTCTTAGTCCACCGTGAGAGCATATGTAAAAATATGAAAAATGGAAAAGAAACAGATGTGGTTTATCTGCACTTTGCAAAAGCTTTTGACAAGGTAGACCATAATATATTAGCGAAGAAAATTAGAAAGCATAATATAGTGGACAAAGTAGGAAGATGGATAAAAGAATTTTTACACAACAGAAAACAGATAGTTATTGCAAACGATGAGAAATCGGATGAAGCTAAGGTAATATCCGGTGTGCCACAAGGTACGATGCTAGCTGCATTACTGTTTGTTTTTATGATTACAGACATAGACAGTAATGTTAAGGACTCGGTAGTGAGTAGTTTCGCCGATGACAAGAATAATTAGAGAAATTACTTGTGATGAAGATAGGAACTCGCTATAAAGAGACCTTAACAAAGTATATGAATGGGCGGAGGTAAATAGGATGGTATTTAACTCTGATAAATTTGAATCAATAAATTATGGAGATAAAGAAGGAAAGCTATATGCATATAGGGGACCTAATAACGAGACAATCACTAATAAGAAAACAGTTAAAGACCTTGGTGTGATGTTGAATAGGAACATGTTATGCAATGATCAAATAACATTACTATTGGCAAAATGCAAAGCAAAAATGGGAATGTTGTTACGGCACTTCAAAACAAGAAAAGATGAACACATGATTATGCTTTATAAAACGTATGTTCGTAGTCCACTTGAATATTGCAATATGATATGGTACCCAGACTACCAAAAGGATATTTCACAAATAGAGAGTGTACAAAGGTTCTTTACAGCTAGAATAGAAGAAGTTAAGGATCTTGACTACTGGGTTACACTACAATTTTTAAAATTATAGTCTAGGAAGGAGAAGAGAACGCTACCTGACAAATCAGGCATGGAAACAGATAGAAGGAATTGCCGAGAACATCATGGAGCTAAGAATATCAGAAAGAGCAAGCAGAGGTAGATTAATAGTGCCCAAAACTATACCAGGAAAACTAAAGAAAGCACACAGGACATTAATCCACTACGCACCAGCATCGACAATGCAACGTCTATTCAATGCGTTGCCAGCTTATCTGAGGAATATATCAGGAGTGAGCGTAGATGTGTTTAAGAATAAGCTCGACAAATATCTAAGCTGCATTCCAGACCATCCAAGATTGGAAGATGCAAAATATACCGGAAGATGCATTAGCAATTCTCTGGTAGACATTAGAGGTGCCTCACACTGAAGGGACCTGGGGCAACCCGAACAAGATGTAAGGTCTGTAAGGTAAGGTAAGGTCTCTCTCTCTCTCTCTCTTGAGAGAGAGAGAGAGAGACGAGGCCCAAAACGTCTTGTGTGAAACAATGCAAATGAGAGATTGCTTTTCAAGTCAATGGTA
The DNA here is from genome assembly GCF_015104395.2 of Macrobrachium nipponense. NCBI lineage: Eukaryota > Metazoa > Arthropoda > Malacostraca > Decapoda > Palaemonidae > Macrobrachium > Macrobrachium nipponense. The sequence continues at coordinate 49,979,467 of NC_061095.1, read as the reverse complement.
TTTTAGGCTACTTTCCCATAATAGCTTGTTCAGGTTGATTAGGTTCAATGATAATAACCACAACAATGATTAAACGAGATTCGCTGAATAGAAGCAGCACCAATATACAATTAATATGCTTTTATTCCTCACGTTTATTTGTTGATTAGTTAATTCTTTTTTAATAAGTGGGGTCTCTTGTCTTACTTCTTCCTAATAAACACCATAATATTCTTTGGAAGTTTGAATTTCGAGTCAAAGGGCCCCCCTATGCTGTGGTGGGCTTGTTCCATCATGATATGAATAATAAAGCGCCTCAGCGGCGTGGTTGGTATGGTATTAGCTTCCCACCTCGGTGGTCGCGGGTTTGATTCTCGGCCATTCCGTTGAGGAGTGAGAGATGTGTATTTCTGGTGATAGAAGTTCACTCTCGACGTGGTTCGGAAGTCACGTAAAGCCGTTGGTCCCGTTGCTGAATAACCACTGGTTCCATGCAACGTAAAAGTGCCATACAAACAAACTATGATATGAATAATAATAATATCATTAATAATTGTGACTAATCGTTGCATTTCCGTCACCTTGTGGAGCCACTGGGGCCCAGAGACGAGATTAGCCAGTCTACCAGTCAGTCACAGTTACCTAGGCAGTCTACCAGTCAATTATTCAGTCACATTCTGCCAGTCAGTCAATCAGTATTTCAGTCAGCCAGCCAGCTATTCAGTCAGTTAGCTAATCAGTCCGTCAGCTAGTCAAATCAGCCATCCATTCAGTCAGTTAGCTAGTCAGTCGGCCACTGTCAGTCAGCCACCTAGTCAGTCAATTAGTCAGTTAGTCAGCCAGTTAGCCAGACAGTCAAACAATCAGTCACTATGCCAGTTAGCCAGCCAGTCAAGCAGTCAGTCAGTCTGGACCCTTGGGAAATCTTGGGGAGCAGGCTGACGTCACTTTCCGGCGAGGCCCTGGAAATTGGGGCGGGTCAGGGAGGTGCCGTTGTAGAGGTTCGTTCGTTTCTCTCGCTGCTGCTTCTGCTGCCACTACTAATACTCATCCTTGTTCTAAGTTATGTTGGATCTCCGGAAGGTCTTCGTGTTTTGATGTTCTGGATATGATCGTGAATATGAGTTAAAGATATGGAGAGGGTATTTGTGATTTATTCATTAGAGTTTAAAATGTAAAAGACGAATATTGCGCATGTTAAACCGTACAGAACAATTATTTCATATAAAATACAGTGTATAAACAATTATTTCATATAAAATACAGTGTATATATTTTAATTTTCGTTCGAGAAACAACTCGCTATTTGACCGTGGATTTTAGCACGTGACCCTGACAAAGCTGGAGGTCGGACCACGCCTTGTTCGGATGAGCTTGCCATCCTCCATACCCATGACCTCCCGTATGGGGCTAGTACCATCAGTGCACCTCGCGCGGTGCACTGTAGACATTACTTTAGGTCCTTGGTAGCGTCCCTTCGACCCCGAGCTGCAACGCGTTTCATTCCCTCTACTGTACCTCCGTTCATATTCTCTTTCTTCCATCCTGACCTTTGGCTTGACTTCTACATTCCATTCCATACCCATGACCAGATGGGGTCAAGTGCCACACGCGTGTAACGCCATGTTACGTGAATCTATAAATGATCAATCATCCCTCTATCGTTACGAATATGTATATGATATCCTTGGACTCATCAAACACTTAAGATTCTCTCTCTCTCTCTCTCTCTCTCTCTCTCTCTGATCGATTGCCAAGGTGACCTATGTTGACCTAAGAGAACGTTCATCACCTGGTTATTATTATTGTAATGTCAGGTGGCATGAGTTGCCGGTTCGTTCCATTTTAGATGCCTGCTCGCAAAACACTATGTTCATTTGTGTATACAATATATTTATATATTATATATATAATATTAATACCCTATATATATATATTATATATATGTCGTGTGTATAGATAAATAATAAATATAAATATACATATGATATATATGTATTTAAATATATACACACAACACACTCACACACACACACACACACACACACCCATATATATTTTATATATTATGTTTTTATATATATATTATATATATTATATATATATATATATATATATATTATATATATATATATATATATTCATAATATAAATATTTTATATTATATATATATAGAAAATATGTATATATATATATATATCTATATATATAATATATATATATATATTTTTATACTATTTATATATTATATAATTTTTTATATATATACATATAAAATATAATATTATATATATATATATATATAGGATATATATATATAGATATAGAGGAGATGAGAGAGATGAGAGAGAGAGTAGAGAGAGAGAGAGAGAGAGAGAGAGAGAGAGAGAGAGAGAGAGAGATGGATAATTGCAGATATACAAATATAAATATTATTATTATTAATTTTGGAAGAGACCCTCTTTTGAACAAATAATCAACAGCATTATTATTATTATTATTATTATATTATTATATATTATTATTATTATTATTATTATTATTTAAGAAATATACACACATTACCATTGACGTAAAATACACAATACATAAAAATATTCCCTGTATTCATAAGTATGTATACGTATACACCGAAATGAATTCGTAACGCCTCTTCCCCGTCAATACCCAACCTCACCTGAACCTCATTACCTGGGTGGAGTTACGCCCCCTCTCCACCCCCTCCCCTCCCCCTTCCCCTCCCCCTCCCCCTCCCCCTCCCCTCCCAACAGACCCCGTTACCGGAAGCGGGGTTAGCAATTATTGATGATTATTTTCGTTGTAATTATTCATGATTACAATGAAACGTGAGATAGTTTGAAGTCAGTAATTATTTTTTTAAATAACAATAATATTTTTATTATTATTATTAATATTATTATTATTAATTGGTCATTTAATACCCATATTTTTATGGACGAATTACGATAATTGTGTATTTATATACATAATTATTATATTTTTAGTATAATTGTTATTTGTCTAGCGCCGATAGAAGAACATAACAAAGATCCTCAGTATACCTTGCTTGGTGCACTGTAGGCATTACTGAAGGCTCTTTCCAGCGTCCCCTTCTGCCCCTTAGCTGCAGCCGCTTTCATTCTTTTTACTGTACCTCTGTTCATATTCTTTTTCTTCCTTTATTTTCAGCGCTAAATAACCTCGTAGGTCCCAGCGCTTAGCCTTAGGAAGAACAGTTTACTACAATATATGAATCGTTGGGAGTTGTGCCGTCAGTGGAATGCATGCGGCGCACTGTAGGCATTACTTGATTAGTTTTGTAATCCTCCTGTTACACCATTCAAACCTCCTTGTCTCTCATTTTCCGTTAGAGCGCTGAATGACCTCATGGAACCCATCGCTTGGCTTTTGGCCTGAATTCTATATCCCATTTTATACTACAGAGAGAGAGAGAGAGAGAGAGAGAGAGAGAGAGAGAGAGAGAGAGAGAGAGAGAGAGAGAGAATCACAAATCACTTAAAAGAGGAATATATCTCATCCCTCGATGTCCTCGGAATGGAGGGCGGAGAAATATACTGGAGCCATATAAGGAGAGCCGAAGCCCTCACTGGATCACATTGGGACGAGGCTGGAATCCAAAACAGATGATGTCTTTCCGAGGGGGGGACGCTCAGAGCTGATGCGTTTTGGGGAAGAGGTCCTCGAGATGGTGGAGAATTTCTCATCTTTTCGAAGTTTACGGGTTGTTAGCTTATCTGGAGTTTCTTGATTATCATCTTATCTGAAGTTCATTGATTATCATAACCTTTTCTGGAGTTCCGATAATCATCTTATCTGAAGTACCTTGATTATCATGACATTATCTGATATTCCTTAATTATCATCTTATCTGAAGTACCTTGATTATCATCACCTTATCTGATGTTCCTTGATTATCATCTTATCTGAAGTACCTTGATTATCATCACCTGATGTGAAGTTCCTTGATAATCATCTTATCTGAAGTTCATATCTGAAGTAATGTAAATGCACTAGTATGATTTATTCATTTGTTAAATACTCTCATTGTCATTTTTATTATGTTTGTATATATCATAATGATAATAATAATAATAATAATAATATAATAATAATAATAATAATAATAATAATAATAATAATTCACTAACCAGTCGCCTTTTCTCATGTTTTGATGTCTATTTGATTTTCATATTTATTTTTTTATTGTTCATATAATGTTTTCTCCTAGCATGCGCTTTCTCTCTCTCTCTCTCTCTCTCTCTCTCTCTCTCTCTCTCTCTCCTATTCTCTCTCCTCTAGCTCTCTCTCTCTCTCTTTCATGTCCCACCCCCTTCTCAGAATACCTTGTCGTTGTACTGTTCGAATCAGTTACTTATGGCGTATATGGAGGATAATGATTTTGTCTAGCTTTCTTTTAAACTCTTCTACACTGTTGCTGCTTACAACTTCTGGTGGTAGTTTACTAGAGAGAGAGAGAGAGAGAGAGAGAGAAGAGAGAGAGAGGAGAAGCTTTAACTCAACCTCTGTGGAGAGAGAGAATGAGAGAGAGGCTTTAAGTCTACCTCTGTGTAGAGAGAGAGAGATGAGGAGGAGAAAAGAAAGCTTTAACTCAACCTCTCGCGGACGAGAGAGAAACGTAGTGAGAGAGAAGCTTTGAACGCAACCTCTGGCGGAGAGAGAGAAAGAAAGAGAGAGAAGAAGCTTTAACTCAAACCTCTGCGGAGAGAGAGAAAAGATGAAAAGAGAGGGCTTTACGAAGGCTTTAAGAAGAGAGAGAAGAGAGAGAGAGAGAGAGAAGCTCTAAGTCTATCTCTGTGGATAGAGAGAGAGAGCGAAGCTCTGAATCTATCTCTTGGAGAGAGAGGAACTGTAGGTGTACCTGTGTGGAAAGAGAGAGAGAAAGCTTTAAGTCTACTCGGGGGAGAGAGAGAGAGAGACGAGAGGAGAGAGAAGAGACCGACAACTCCTCTGAGGGGAGAGAGAGAGGAAGGAGAGGACAGTCCCTCTCGAACCACCACCACCGCTGCTGCTGCTGCAGCTGCTTGAACGAGCGAGCGAGCGAGCGGCGCTTTAAAAACGAGTACTTGGCAACCGCGAGGGAGCGAGCGAGCGCCGGGCGGGGTATTGATCGTACAGCAGCATCAGGTGGTTGTGAATGTCGGCTGGAGAAATTATCCAACTTTGTTATTACGATGATGATGACCGACCGGTCCCGGTGCATTCATTCATGGCGAATTTTACAATCCACGCCTTTTCTTTCTCCTCGCCTTAATTCTTTTTGATATGGATCTTGGAGGAGGGGGTTGGGGTGGGGGAGGGGTAGGGGGGGAAAGGAGGAGGAGGAGGAGGTTCGAAGGAGAATTCAAGTAGATATGATATACACGTCTGAAATGCCAGCGGTCGCTCCCGATAAGATACATCTACAACCTCATGGAGAGAGAGAGAGAGAGAGAGAGAGAGAGAGAGAGAGAGCCACACACCGCCCTAAAAGGTGTCTGTGGGCCAAAAGGAGCAACCGAAAGTGGACGTCCGGTGGAGAAGTTTCCCGAATTGGACGATGCAACTTGCAGCAAAGTTTCTCGGCTCGGAAGTCATTCCGGTTGTATACGCGTAGAGTCATTGACTTCTAATTGTACGCCTTCAGACCTGTGATCTGCTATGACCTAGACTTACAGGCGTAGACCGAGGGATGGCCCTGTGATCTAGACTTGGCGTGGACCTAGATGTAGACCTATATTCCTAGACCTAGATGTAGGCCTATATATCTATACCTAGATTAGGCATAGACACCTAATTACCTAGACCTAGACAGAGGCATAGACCTACATGCCTAGGATCCTAGGATATTATAACCTATTACGTTAGGACCTGACCTTTTGATGGAATCTACGTGCCTAGATGTTAGGAACTAAGGCCTTTAGACCTATAGGCTTAGACCTATAGGTGTAAACCTATATCATATACCTGGACCTAGACCAGGTAAGCGCCTAGACCAAGGGTGATTAGAACGATTAGAACGAGGAGGAGGAGGAAGAGGAGATGATTGATAACCGGCCAGCGATTAGGATTGCTAGAGGAGTGACGGTGAAGGATTGGAAATGTGTAACCAGAGTCAAAGAGGAGGAGGAGGAGATGAGTCTCTAAAAAAAAAACAGCTGCTGGCGGGAAATGATGAGAGATGAGAGTCCAGAGCAGCGCTGACTGACTCTCATCACCGTCTCCTCTTAAAGCTGTGCGAGTCATCTCGGAATGATTTCGACCTGGGTGTTGTGTGCTTGTGTTTGTGCGTTTGTGCTTTTTTTTAATTAAACAAACACGTGTTTGTGTCGGAGCGGGCGTGTGTGCTTCTCTAAAGTGGTCTGTGTGAGGTACGTATATTTGTGGAGCTCTCAAGGCAGTGGTCTCAGAATGGTTTCGACCTGTTTGTTTGAAACGCGTGTTTGTTTCCGGACGTACTTGAGTGCTTTTAAATGGTTTGTGAGGCCTGTATGTCCATGGAGATCTTAAGATAGTCATCTAAGAATGATTTCGACCTGTTTGTGAGTGTGTTTTTTTAAACAAACACGTGTTTGTGTCGTGACGTACTTTGCGTGTTTTTAAATGGATTTGTGAGGTGTGTGTGTATGTCTATGGAGCTCTTAAGGCAGTGGTCTCAGAATGATTTCGACCTGTTTGTGAGTGTGTGTGTTTTTAAACAAACACGTGTTTGTTCCAAGATGTGCGAGCGTGCTTTTAAATCGTTTGTGAGGGCTTTATGTGTGCTTGTGTTTAGTCGAAGAGGTAATAAGCTAAAATATTTCTGAGGCAAACATCTCTGAATGATTAATATCTATGGGTTTGTGTGTGTGTGCTTTTGTTTGTTTCGTGGGGGGGGGGGGGTGTTTGTGAGGTGCGTATGTGTGCGTTTATATTGTTGAACAGGTCGTAATACGTTCACATACAGGATCATCATGAGACGGATATGGAATATCCAGTTTTTACATTTGCACATATTATGTGACCGGTCCTTCCAGGGTGTGTCCAAACACCAGGCATGACCCCCCGCCCCCAACCCCTCTCCTCCACCCCCTCCCACTTTGCCTCATCCTCCCCCCCCCCCCCCTCCAACCTTGCTCCGGCCCCCTCCCCAATCAAACGAACCCAATTCCTGTTGGAGGCCCCATCGCGTCTGGGGCTCTCTCTCTCTCTCTCTCTCTCTCTCTCTCGTCTCTCTCTCTCTCTCTCTCATATAGATATATATATATATATATATATATATATTATATATATATATATATATCATATATATATATATATATATGTATATATATGATCCCAATTAAATAGACTGACACATTCATGTTAAGGTTAATTATAATAATATTATTATTATTGTTGTTATTTTTATTTGCCAGACTTTCACTTTAAACATGGATGATTTCGTTTGTGTTAATTTTAATAATATAGCTATTTAATCTATATACCATATTTTGTAGATTTCAATTTATTCTCATATAGTCAGACTTAATTGTGGTTATTATTTTCTTATAAACTAATTGTGATATCTTTCAAGTTGCAATATTACCTTTGGAATTCTTTGAATTAAGCTCATCTGCCATTTAGGGGCCTTACTTCCCATCACCAAGGGATCCACAACCATCCTATTGTTGCTCTTCTGCCTTTAATTTCATTGCATTGGTATCATAAATTTTTGAGAAACCTCATTCGCGTTTCAAATTGAGAGAGATGTCGGGATTGTTTAGCCAAGTCTCCTCTATAGAAGTGAAGAGTGGATCCACAATCATCCACTTGTTGCGCCTCTGCCTTTCAACTTGGTGTAGTGGTATTGTAAACCCTTGGGAATTCTCAAGTGTACAAAATAGGGAAAGACGAGGGTAGCGTTTAGCCAATTCTCCTTTATGGAAGTGAAGAGTGGATGTTGAATACGAAGGTGTCAGTAGGATATCGAAGAGATTTGGTTTAAAAGGATTATTTTGGAAAGAGACTGGTGAAAAAATAATTATTGTTTTAGTTTATTTTTAACTCGTACGTTAAAACTATACATTTGTGTGTTATTATATATGTATGTATATATATGTATAATATATATGTAATTAATATACATATATGTGCATACATATGTATATCTACACATACATATATGCAATTTTATTAACTACCGTGCCCTCTTAGCTCTTCAATTTCTATATGGTATATAGATTAAATTGGAAACGCTTGTCATACTAATCCTAGATACATATTAAGAAAGAAATTAAGATGTTCTGAAGATTTATACAATATATATTATATATATATATATATATATTATATGTATATATATATACATATATATATCATATATATATATATATATATAATATATATATATATACTATATATTGATATACATGATGTAAGTCAATATCCATACCAATCCAGGCCATGATAATCAGAACAGCGCAAACGTGGCAACAACAAGTCAGGTCAAGCAAGACACGTCTACTATATCCTGGACGGGAAGTTCACGCCGTTCAGATTGAGCCGTTTGCAAAGCCCTCTCAAACATGGCCGGGCCAAACTCTCCTTCCTCATGACTATTCATGGACAAACAAGCATAATCCAATCTCCGCGTCCCTCGATGAGGGAGGGAAGTGATGTTTGTGGACGCCTCGGCGAGGTAAATGTTTCTGTGAGAAAGGTCATAGTTTGTGTGTGGTTGTGTTTGTCATGCTCGTATCGGGTGTTACTGAGTGTTTGGAAGGAATTTGAGTATTATTATTATTATTATTATTATTATTATTATTATTATTATTATATTATTATTATTCTTCAAAAGATGGACATCATTCATATGGGAATTCAAACCCACCACAGGGGCCGACTGAACTTGAAATTTCCAGCCTTCCAAAGCATATCGCTCTCTCCTCTCTCTCTCTCTCTCTGAATGAACTTACATATTCATAAATGTTTAGCTCCGTCATTAGAGGTGATCACCAAGAAACAAGACTATCCAATAAATAATTCAGTTACGGCAATTGGATCCTATTTACTCTGCCACGATACAGATGGCAATTACCCTCTTTCCAGACCTATGTGAGGAGGGTGTTTTTATCATAGATTGCATTTATCAATATTATTTTGATTCGCGAAACTTATATTTGCGTATAGATAGCGTTGTAATACTGGGGAAATCACCTGTCAGTCAGTTCTCTATTGAGAACCTCAACAACTGAAATTTTCTTCACCGAGAAACATTACACATTACTAGCGAGAGACTTCCAGCTTTTGAGATGCACGACGTGATTTTCTTTACGGAGAAACATTACTTTTATTGGAGCGACAGACTTGCAGCATTTTTGCAGCGGGTGGAAGTTGATTTGCAGCCACGCCGGCAGAAGCTGCAAGCTTGTATAAGGCGATTACATACCATCCTGCTTAGAGCTTCGAATATCGCCGGTGATTTCGTCTTTTTTTTTTTTGTTTTTTTTTTCTGCAACCTCATATCCTCATTCCTCCGGGCGCAGAGAGAGAGAGAGAGAAACACGAAGTAAAACACTTATCCCATCCCGTCAATCTATCCATCAACTCCCGTCCCTTCCTCATCCCAACTCGCAGAGCAATCTACACTTTTTTCAGAATCTCTCCCCCTATTGACAGATTTCCAGAAATAGCCCGGTTCCAGGAGCCCCAGGAAAACAGGCCGGGTTGTGATCTGCTGTATTTCAGCACTGACCCGCAGAGACAGACACACACAGACACAAATCTACCTCTGTGTACTGTGGTTCTGTCCTAGATTTTATGGTGTAAGACAAGGTTTTGTGTAGGTTTTAGGGTACAAGACACAAGTCTACCCCTGTAGAGTGGTTCTGTCCTGTCTTATGTAGTAAGACACAGATCTACTTATGTATAAGGCAGTCTGTCCTAGGCTTTGTGGAGGAAGACAAGTCTCCTTCTGTATACTGTACTTCTGTCCTTGTCTTGTTGAGCAAGACACAAAACTACTTCTGCCCTTGTCTTGTTGAGCAAGACACAAAACTACTTCTGTATACTGGAGTTCTGTCCTTGTCTTGTTGAGCAAGGCACTAAACTACTTCTGTATACTGGAGTTCTGTCCTTAGTTTGTGGACCAAGACACAAGTCTGCTTCTCTATACTGTGATTCTGTCCTAAGTTTTGTGGAGCAAGACACAAGTCTGCTTCTCTATACTGTGATTCTGTCCTAAGTTTTGTGGAGCAAGACACAAGTCTACTTCTCTATACTGTGATTCTGTCCTAAGTTTTGTGGAGCAAGACACATGTCTGCTTCTCTATACTGTGATTCTGTCCTAAGTTTTGTGGAGCAAGACTACAAGATCCTACTTCTCTATACGTGTTCTGTCTTAATTTTTGAGGAGGCAAGGACACAAGGTCTAACTTCCTCTATTTTAACTGTGATTGTCCTAAGTTTTGTGGAGCAAGACACAAGTCTGCTTCTCTATACTGTTTGATTCTGTCATAGGTTTTATGGAGCTATTGTTACATGGGTACGAATTCTGATTCTGGCCATTTCTTCATCCAGTCACACTCCCCACATGCATGTAGGTTACAGAGGTTCAATTACTGGTAATTTTGAAGTACATTCACTCTCCCTCTCGTACTTAGCTCTCAAGATATGCAAATGTTGAACGTTTAGGGATTTTCATAACATTGTCCACTGTAATAAGTTACTGAATTTGTTATTTTCTAAAGAGACCTTTGACTGAGCTTCCTGCGCTAGTAGTCACATTGCAAGGTGTGTATAGGGTACAGAAATGCAAACAAGTCGCTTTGATGAGATTTGACAAAGATTGCCCACTGTGTAAAGTCTTTATATACGTGAATATTGAACTTCCTTGAGAATTGGGAAGATTCATGTTGTCAAAAGTCTTTTCGTAAATTCAACTAATGAATTTCCTGAGGATCTGGTGAGATTCATGTTGTTAAAAGTCTTTGGAAATTCAACTATTGAATTTCCTGAAGATTTGTTAAGACTTTACAGTGGAAACTTTTCATAAATATCATTATTGAACGACTTTGACTTCCTTCATCTTTACTTATTGGCAAAAAATTTGGTTTTTAAACTTTCCAAATTTTTGGACCTTTTTGAGAAATGATTAAATGGATAAATAAAGGGACTTGTTATTTGGGAAAGTAAAGAGATTGCTTGGACCTTAGTTCATCTTCTGAATATAATAATAATAAACATGATCCGAGCAGATCTGTCTTGTTTGTCCTTGGGCGGGGTAGGTACGGGATTCGAATGACATGAGAGACATGACACATCCACCCTCCTGAAAACCAGTTTTTCCGCCCTGGGTTGGGGTGGAGTAGGTAGGGGAAACATGACGGCCTGCGCCGGGTTCCGACGCAGCGTAGCAGGCGCCATCAAGCCCGTGATATAATTAATAATAATAATAATAATAATATATGAGGACTGCCCAGTTTGGGAAAGTAAAGATATGTATCCTCTATTAAAGGAAGTTATAGACTTGAATATACATAGATGTTTTTAGGACTCCTATCAGCACTGTTCAGCCACTAAATAATCATTGTTTGAACGTGTTTACATAGGTAGTTATTAGCTTTGGGAAAATGCACATAGATGCAACCAATGATCTCTTAGATTCAGCCACTATATATATATATATAATATTATATATAATATATATTATATATATATATATATAATGTGTATGTATATGTGTATGTATGTATGTATGTATATATAGTGTGTATGTTTGTTTGTGTGTGTGTGTGGGGATGGTCTAGTTGGAATGTACGTAGCTCCATTTTACAGCCTGAAGCAACCCACGAATTGATCGCTAAACAATGTTTGCGAAACAACGTTTGCAGAGAGAGAGAGAGAGAGAGAGAGAGAGAGAGAGTTGGTCCAATCTCCATCAATTCATGGCAGTATAACGTTTCTTGCAGTGTGCGTTGCAGTGTTTAGCTTTGCAGCATGTAACAAACTTGCATTGCAGTATGCAACTAAAAAACTTCATTTCAAATATGCACGATAAACTTGCATTGCAGGAGGTAACTAAAAAACTTCATTTCAATTAACAAATATAAACTTCCATAGCAGTATGCAACTAAAAACTTCATTTCGATATGCAACTATAAACTTCCATAGCAGTATGCAACTAAATAACTTCATTTCAATATGCAACTATAAACTTGCTTTGCAGTAGGTAACTATAAGCTTGCATTGTAATTCCTAAATTATATGATATAATGGAATATTGTGTATTTGCAATACTGCAGATAAGGACAGTAGAAAATGATGATGATGATAATAATAATGATGATGAAAATAATCAGTGGACTTGTTCCATATGGATAAGAGTTCATATCCTGGATAATAATAATAATAATAATAATAATAATAATATTAATAATAATAATAATGATAATAAAATGCTTGTGTTATCAACCAGTACAATGCAACATCACGCAATGCCGTTTGCAACAGCACCTCCCTCCTCCTCCACCTCTTCTCCTTCCCCCCTCCTCCTCGTCCTCCTCCTCCTCCTGGCTAACAGGAGGCTTGAGTACCTTTTCCTGTCCAGGCTGAGCAGGATGGCTTGAATATCCGTCCTTTCAGGGGTCCTTAATAGATCAACAATCCTACGAGTTGCCAGATCGACTTTTTTTCTTGATCGCTGGTGTTACTCTCTCTCTCTCTCTCTCTCTCTCTCTCTCTCTCTCTGTAAATTGAATAAGGCTTTCTCTCTTGAAGATTGAAGAACAAATTTCTCTCTCTCTCGGTCTTTTCTCTCTCTCTCCCTCTCTCTCTCTCTCTGTAAATTGAATAAGCTTTTCTCTCTTCAAGATTGAACAAATCTCTCTCTCTCTCTCTCTCTCTCTCTCTCTCTCTCTCTGTAAATTGAATAAGGCTTTCTCTCTTTAAGATTGAACAATCTCTCTCTCTCTCTCTCTCTCTCTCTCTCTCTCTCTCTATTGAATAAGGCTCTCTTTAAGATTGAACAAAGCCCCCCCCCCCCCCCCCCCCGCCCCCCCCTCCCTCTATCTCTCTTCTCTCTCTCTCTCTCTCAAATAAAAGGGTTCCAAACTTATAGATCAGATAGAAATAATAGGAATCAAGGGGGAACCGCGATATATGGGAAAGACAAAAAAAAACAAGGAAAAATATATGAGAAATATAGTAACTCAGAATGTGAACTAATAGCGGTAGAATTTGAATCTGGAAAATTAATGAACAAAGTAATATATAGACCCCCTAATACTAAAGAGTTTGACATAATAATAGAAAAATTGGATGATATATGTAGAAATCACAATGACTGGACTTTCTCCTATCCGGAGACTTTAACTTTCCTTTCGTAGACTGGAAAGAACGAATAGGAGATTGTGGTTGTATTTATACATATAAAAAAAAAGAGCGTAATAGTAGTGCAGAAGATAAAGAGGGCAATTCGAAAAGCTATTAGATATGCTACTAGAATATAACATTCAACAAATAAATCACCTGCCAACAAGAAAGGAAAATACTTTATACCTAGTATTTGTGAACGAGGTGAGTTATGTTAAAGAAATAATAGTTTTATAATGCGAGTATTTCAGACCATAATGTCATAGAATTAACAGTCCATTCCAAAGCAAGTGAAAACAGAGATAAGCAAGAAATGAAAAAGTGGGAAGGATATGGAAAATACAACTTCTACAGTAAAAATATAAAATGGTCAGAAATAAATGAAGAATTAAACAAAGATTGGGATAACATTTTCGTAAGTGATGATATAAGGGTAAATACGGAGATATTATATTAGAGAAAATAGTGGATAAATATATACCGAAGAAGAAAAGTAAATATGAGTCATGCATACCAAGAGACAGAAGGATCTTGTTCCAGAAAACTTGCAAAAGAAATAAATGCATGGAAAGTGATCGAACTAAAAAGTAGGATAGAAAATGCAGAACAAAAGATTATACAATCAAAAGAAAATGAAAAACGGGACTTAGAAGAAAACACCCTAGTAAATATCAAGCAAAACCCCAAACTATTGTACTCGTATGTGAAAAAGATGAATAAAAGAAGAATAGAAATAGGCCCTCTAAGAATTGAAGGGAGGTTATCGAATGAAAAAAAGGAAATATGCAACATATTGGCAGAATGATATAAGAGAATTCACCCCTAGAATTGCTAATGAAGATAATGATATAGAAGTAAGTGATGAAAATAGTGAATATTTAGCAGACATAGACATTAATGAAGCTTATATTGTGCAGGCTATTAATGAAATTAAAAATGGAGCTGCAGCAGGGCCTGATGGTGTCCCTGCTATTTTGTTAAAAGCCACTTGCAATATTATTAAGACAAAGTGTAGATACAGGCAAGATTTATGATGAGCACAAATTAGCATATATTACCCCTACTTTCAAAAGTGGATCAAGACTAGAGGCAAGTAATTATAGGCCTGTGAGTCTAACATCACATATTATGAAAGTGTATGAAAGGGTAATGAAGAAAAATATTATGAAACATCTAATGAAAAATAATTTGTTTAATAATAGATAACATGGTTCGTACCCGGAAAAAGTACACAAACCCAACTGTTAGTCCACCGTGAGAACATATACAAAAATATGAAAAGCGGAAATGAAACAGACGTGGTTTATCTAGACTTTGCAAAAGCTTTTGACAAGGTAGGTCATAATATATTAGCAAAGAAAATGAGAAAACATAATATAGTGGATAAAGTAGGAAGATGGTTAAAAGAATTTTTACACCACAGAAAACAGATAGTTCTTGCAAACGATGAGAAATTGGATGAAGCTAAGGTAATATCCGGTGTGCCACAAGGTACGGTGTTGGTTGCAATACTGTTTGTCATTATGATTGCAGACATAGACAGTAATGTTAAGAACTCGGTAGTGAGTAGTTTCGCCGATGACACAAGAATAAGTAGAGAAATTACTTGTGATGAAGATAGGAACGCGCTACAAGGAGACCTTAACATAGTATATGATTGGGCAAAGGTAAATAAGATGGTATTTAACTCTGATAAATTTGAATCAATAGATTATGGAGACAGAGAAGGAAAGCTATATGCATATAGGGGACCTAATAATGAGACAATCACAAATAAGGAAGCAGTTAAAGACCTTGGTGTGATGATGAATAGGAACATGTTATGCAATGGTCAAATAGCAATTCTATTGGCAAAATTTAAAGCAAAAATGGGAATGTTGTTACGGCACTTCAAAACAAGAAAATCTGAACACATGATTATGCTTTTTAAAACATATGTTCGTAGTCCACTTTAATATTGCAATATGATATGGTACCCACACTATCAAAAGGATATTGCACAGATAGAGAGTGTACAAAGGTCCTTTACAGCTAGAATAGAAGAAGTTAAGGACCTTGACTGCTGGGAAACACTACAATTTTTAAAATTATATAGTCTAGAGAAGAGAAGAGAACGCTACATGGATAATTCAGGCATGGAAACAGATAGAAGGAATAGCCAAAAAAATCATGGAGCTAAAAATATCAGAAAGAGCAAGCAGAGGTAGATTAATAGTGCCCAAAACTATACCAGGAAAAATAAGGAAAGCACACAGGACATTAATCCACTACGCACCAGCATCGATAATGCAGCGTCTATTCAATGCGTTGCCAGCTCATCTGAGGAATGTATGAGGAGTGAGCGTAGATGTGTTTAAGAATAAGCTCGACAAATATCTAAGCTGCATCCTAGGTTGGAAGATGCAAAATATACCGGAAGATGCAGTAGCAACTCTCTGGTAGACATTAGAGGTGCCTCACACTGATGGACCTAGGGCAACCCGAACAAGATGTAAGGTCTGTTACCTTACAGATAATAATAATGAGAAAGTAAATCCACAGTAGTATGACTGTTTGATTTTGATATTTAAAATATATAAAGCTCTATATATTTTAAATAACAATATCAAAAGTCATACTACTGTGGATTTACCATCCCATTTTATATTGACACGTGTGTGTGTGTGTGTGTGTGTGTGTGTGTGTGTGTGTGTGTGTGTGTGTGTGTGTGTGTAGAAGAGAGAGAGAGAGAGAGAGAGAGAAATTTGTTCAATCTTAGAGTGAAAGCCTTATTCAATTTACAGAGAGAGAGAGAGAGAGAGAGAGAGAGAGAGAGAGAGAGAGAGAGAGAGAGAGAGACCTTACCTTAGGTCCTCTCTCTCTCTCTCTCTCTCTCTCTCTCTCTCTCTCTCTCTCTCTCTCTGTAAATTGAATAAGGCTTTCACTCTAAGATTGAACAAATTTCTCTCTCTCGTAGTAGCCATCTTGCTTGATGAGACGTTCCCGCGTGAAATCAGATTAATCAACAGATATCACAAGTTTAACAATACGACTAGAATTTGAGAAATATCTAGAAGTGTTCGTGAAAACCCTACTCGGTGATAAGATTAGTGTGAAAATAGTAGGATAAAGCGTCTTCTAAGTTAGTTTATCAAGTGTAATACTGTAAATCAGAACAAGATGGCAGTAAGTTCCAACTGCGGGAAGAGATGGCGTAATTTAGCGTGTTTAGCAGATTCGCAATACGATGAGGTAGCAGGAAGGGAACTGGCATTTCTCATCTATGAAATCAGCAACATTTTTCTAACCAAAAGAGTTCTACCAAAAGATACAGCATTCATAGATATATTAGAAGGATATAATCCTTCAAACTGGAAAAAATCTAATGAAAAAACATCTTGAAAATAACTGAAGAAGTTCCAAATAAAATCCAAGTGGTCAAGAGACTCATAAAGAAAATATATATAAACCAACATATTCCGACAAAGAAAATGAATAAGGTGAATCTTGTGAATATCCTAATTGACGCATTAGGAAAAAGAATGCCAAAAGCATGCAAACTGTGTAAGGTTTGGTATAGCATAGTCAATCCACAAAACCTAATCAGAAAATGTGCTGCATGCAACATTCCGACCCATCCACAGTGTGCTGAGGTAATACAAGATATGAGAAAAGATACAAGAATTTTTTGTTCAACATGTCTATCATGGATAGACAATGTTATTAAATCAAGATTGAATGTACAAATAGTTGAGGATGAAGAAGAAGAGAAGAGGAAGGAAGAAGAAGAAGAAGAAGAAGAAGAAGAGGAAAACGGAAGAGAAGTAAACAAAAATGAAATGACAGAAAAAAATAAGGAAAACAAAGAACAAGATAAAAGTATGGATGCAGAGATACTCATTGATACTACATATGAGGCAATAAAGCAGCATACCTACGAAGAAATAAATTACGATATGGCAACAGAAAAGCAAATCCCGAAGAGGCTCTACCCAGATCTACACAATGACGGGAAAGAGGAAAAAATAGACAAGAAAAGACAAAATCTGCAACCTTTTGAAAAGAGGGAATTGCAGATTTGGAGAAAGAAGATGGATAACAAACATCCAAGGTATGTCACAACTATGAAATATATGGTAAATGTGCATACCTAGATGGATGGATACGGGGATGATTGCAGGAAGTCTGCATCCAAAAATATGCAAAAACCTAAAAGAAGGAAAAGGATGCAAGGTTCGACAAAAAATAAGCAAATATATGCACCCTGTAGCCATGAATCATAACCAAATAAATAACCAACCAAGTAATAAAATCCAAAATAAGAAAGAAACAAATAAAGAGGGAAATCAAGAATATCAGGTAAAAGAGAAAAGCAAACCACCAATGAGATATGCAGAGATGTCAGCAAAAAATTTCAATGCATCAGCTCCAAATTCTACTCAAGGGATAATAACTGTATTTATTATGCAAGAGGATATTGCAGAAACGAGAAAATTGCAGATTCAGACACAAATGAATAATTATGATGAAGAAGATCAAGATATTATGGAAAAGTTGGATTTTTTAATGTAAGAATTTCTGGAAATGAAAAAAGAACAACATACCAGAACAGAAAGACATGGGAAAATCCTTATTACTACCAATATTAAATGAAGGAGAAAACACGCAAACCATCATAGTGATGAATGCGCAGGGTTTAGTTACGAGTAACTCAAAAAGAAAAATAGAGTACTTAGAAGAACTAACCCAATTGAAAAGAAAATAGATATAATGAATATAAGTGAAACCTGGTATTCCCAAGAGACTGGGAATGATGATCAAATAAAAGGGTTCCAAACTTATAGATCAGATAGAAAAAATAGGAATCAAGGGGGAACCGCAATATATGGGAAAGACAAAAAACAAGGAAAAATATATGAGAAATATAGTAACTCAGAATGTGAACTAATAGCGGTAGAATTTGAATCTGAAAAATTAATGAACATAGTAATATATAGACCCTCCTAATACTAAAGAGTTTGACTTAATAATTGAAAAATTGGATGATATATGTAGAAATCACAAGGACTTGACTATTCTCCTAATCTGGTGACTTCAACTTTTCCTTTCGTAGAATGGAAAGACGAATAGGAGATTGTGGATGTACTTATACATATAAAAAAAGAGAGTAATAGTAGTGCAGAAGATAAGAGGCAATTCGAAAAGCTATTAGATATGCTACTAGAATACAACATTCAACAAATAAATCACCTGCCAACAAGAAAGGAAAATACTTTTAGACCTAGTATTTGTGAACGAGATTGAATTATGTTAAAGAAATAATAGTTTATAATGCGAGTATTTCAGACCATAATGTCATAGAATTAACAGTTCATTCCAAAGCAAGTGAAAACAGAGATAAGCAAGAAATGAAAAAGTGGGAAGGATATGGAAAATACAACTTCTACATGTAAAAATATAAAATGGTCAGAAATAAATGAAGAATTAAACAAAGATTGGGATAACATTTTCGTAAGCGATGACATAAGGGTAAATACGGAGATATTATATAAAATATTAGAGAAAATAGTGGATAAATATATACCGAAGAAGAAAAGTAAATATGAGTCATGCATACCAGAGACAGAAGATCTTGTTCCAGAAAATCAGAAAGTGGAAAAAAGGTCTTGCAAAAGAAAAAAAATGCATGGAAAGTTATAGAACTAAAAAGTAAGATAGAAAATGCAGAACAAAAAGTTATACAATCAAAAGAAAATGAAAAAACGGGAATTGGAAGAAAAAACCCTATTAAATATCAAGCAAACCCCAAACTATTATACTCATATGCGAAGAAGATGAATAAAAGAAGAATAGAAATAGGCCCTCTGAGAATTGAAGGGAGATTCAACGAATGAAAAAAAGGAAATTTGCAAACATTACTGGCAGAACGATATAAGAGAGAATTCACCCCTAGAATAGATAATGAAGATAATGGTATAGAAGTAAGGGACGAAAATAGTGAATATCTAGCTGACATAGAAATTATGAAGCTGATATTGTGCAGGCAATTTAATGAAATTAAAAATGGAGCTGCTGCAGGGCCTGATGGAATCCCCTGCTATTTTGTTAAAGAAAGTAGTTCATTCTATCGCAAAGCCACTTGCAATATTATTAAGACAAGTGTAGATACAGGCAAGATTTATGATGAGCACAAATTAGCATATATCACCCCTACTTTCAAAAGTGGATCAAGACTTGGAGGCAAGTAATTATAGGCCTGTGTCTAACATCCCATATTATGAAAGTGTATGAAAGGGTAATGAAGAAAAATATTATGAAACATTTAATAAAAAATAATTTGTTTAATATAGGACAACACGGTTTCGTACCCGGAAAAAGTACACAAACCCAACTGTTAGTCCACCGTGAGAACATATTCAAAAATATGAAAAGCGGAAAATGATAAACAGATGTGGTTTATCTAGACTTTGCAAAAAGCTTTTGACAAAGTAGACCATAATATATTAGCAAAGAAAATTAGAAAACAAAACCAATTAATTCGTAGATTAACAAAATGAAGGAAATGGTTAAAAGAATTTTTACACAACAGAAAAACAGATAGTTATTGCAAACGATGAGAAATTGGATGAAACCAAGGTAATATCCGGTGTGCCACAAGGTACGGTGTTAGCTGCAATACTGTTTGTTATTATGATTGAAGACATAGACAGTAATGTTAAGGATTCGGTAGTGAGTAGTTTCGCTGATGACACAAGAATAAAGTAGAGAAATTACTTGTGATGAAGATGGAGAACGCTCTACAAAGAGACCTTAACAAAGTATATGATTGGGCAGAGGAAAATAGGATGGTATTTAACTCTGATAAATTTGAATCAATAAATTATGGAGACAGAAGGAGAGCTATATGCATATAGGGGACCTAATAATGAGGACAATCACAATAAGGAAGGAAGCAGTTAAAGACCTTGGTGTGATGATGAATAGGAACATGTTATGCAATGATCAAATAGCAATTCTTTTGGCAAAATGTAAAGCAAAAATGGGAATGTTGTTACGGCACTTCAAAACAAGAAAAGCTGAACACATGATTATGCTTTATAAAACATATGTTCGTAGTCCACTTGAATATTGCAATATGATATGGTACCCACACTATCAAAAGGATATTGCACAAATAGAGAGTGTACAAAGGTCCTTTACAGCTAGAATAGAAGAAGTTAATGGACCTTGACTACTGGGAAAGACTACATCATTAAAATTATATAGTCTAGAAAGGAGAAGAGAACGCTACATGATAATTCAGGCATGGAAACAGATAGAAGGAATAACAGAAAATATCATGGAACTAAAAATATCAGAAAGAGCAAGCAGAGGTAAGATTAATAGTGCCCAAAACAATACCAGGAAAAATAAGGAAAGCACACAGGACATTAATCCACTACGCACCAGCATCGATAATGCAGCGTCTATTCAATGCTGCCAGCTCATCTGAGGAATATATCAGGAGTGAGCGTAGATGTGTTTAAGAATAAGCTCGACAAATATCTAAACTGCATCCCAGACCATCCAAGATTGGAAGATGCAAAATATACCGGAAGATGTACTAGCAACTCTCTGGTAGACATTAGAGGTGCCCTCACTGAGGGACCTGGGGCAACCCCGAACGAACTGTAAGGTCTGTAAGGTCTCTCTCTCTCTCTCTCTCTCTCTCTCTCTCTCTCTCTGTAAATTGAATAAAGGCTCCCTCTAAGATTGAACTTTCTCTCTCTCTCTCTCTCTCTCTCTCTCTCTCTCTGTAAATTGAATAAGGCTTTCCCTCTAAGATTGAACAAATTTCTCTCTCTCTCTCTCTCTCTCTCTCTCTCTCTCTCTCTCTCTCTCTCCACACACACACACACACACACACACACGTGTCAATATAAAATGGGATGGTAAATCAACAGTAGTATGACTTTTGATATTGTTATTTAAAATATATAGAGCTTTATATATTTTAAATATCAAAATCAAACAGTCACACTACTGTGGATTTACTTTCTCATTATTATTATTATTATTATTATTATTTCGTGAAGATAAAATAAAGTCACTTATGAAACTTAATATTTGTATGTATGTATATGTTTGTATATATATATATATATATATATATATATATATATATATATATATATATATATATATATATATTGTGCATATGTGTGTGTTTTGATTTTAACTCTATGCATGCATGTATAATGTCATGAAATTCAATCTTTAGCATCATTTCCAACGCAGAATGACCACATGGGTCCTAGTGCTTAGCTTTTTGGTCTTAAATTCTGTATTCAAATCAGTTCGTTCTTCTTTCCTTATCTTTTTAACCTTATTTCGGGTACAGACTGAAGAGGGTTCTCACGCCATTGCCACTTCCATCGGCCTCTAAAAGTGGGGTGAGATTTGACCGAGCTATTAATTACTCTTATACCACTTGCGACAGAAACACCTGTGGCACCCCGCAGGGGGATAGCGCCGTCAGTGCACCTCCGCAGTGCAATGTTGGCATTAATTACGGTTCTTTGCAGCAGCGTCCTTTCCATAGCCCCCTAGCTGCAACGTCTTTCATTCCTATTACTGTACCTCCTGTCATATTCTCTTCCTTCCAATTTATACTTTCCTAAACCCTCTCTCCTGACGATTGGTTCATAGTGCAACTACTTTGAGGTTTTCCTCCTGTGACACCTTTCGAGCCTCCTATTCTCTCAATTTCCGTTTCAGCGCTAAATGACCTTGGTCTACAAATCTATCAGTCAACACATGTGGTGACGTCACCGTCCACTGGGGTGTGATAAGCGATTTTGGTGCGGCAAGGTTGGAAATTACTGGATTTAAATAACTTTTGTTTTGATGGTTTGCTTCTTGAAAGGAATTATTATTATTATTATTATTATTATTATTATTATTATTATTATTATATTATTATTATTTCTCTTTTTTGGAAATTGAATTTTAAAAATTTCTTAATACGAGGTGTTTTTCGGATGGATGTGTAGAGACTTTTGTCATGTTGTGTATTTCCGTTTTCGAACGTTTTGCTGTGGTTTTTGTAGCTTTCTCTTTCCTTCCTCCTCTCTTTCTCTATCTCTCTCTCTCTCTCATCTCTACTCTCTCTCTCTCTCTCTCTCTCTCTCTCTCTCTCCAAACATACACTACACAGTCTGGGCGAAATACTTTTTATTTTTCCTACTCCTGAAACACCACAGATATATATTCTCTCCTCTCTCTTCTCTCTCTCGCGCTCTCTCTCTCTCTCTCTCTCTCACCAACATACAACCTCTGTGCTTATCTCTTTTTTTTCTTTTTTTTCCTTACTCCTGCAAACACCACAGATATATATTCCATCTCTCTCTCTCTCTCATCTCGCTCAGTCTCTCTGCTCTCTCTCTGGATTAGCATCTTGGCAAAAGCTGAAGACACTTGGAACGTGTAAAAGGGTCCAGGGAAGGGTTGGGGGGTGGGGAGGGGTTGTTGGTTGAGTGGACCAGCGTCAAGAAAGGGACCGAGAGCCTGCCTGGAACATTGGAAAGGTCTGGAATGGGCTCTGGAACAGGGCTATCTCAAAAGGCAGTGTAGTGGAAGTGGGCTGGAGGAAGCAGCCATTATCATGTTGTTCGTTTGGTCTTCTGACGGTTGTGTAAATGAGAGAGAGAGAGAGAGAGAGAGAGAGAGACAGACAGACAGACAGACAGAGAGAGAGAGAGAGAGAGAGAGAGAGAGAGAGAGAAAAGCCGGGGCTGTCACTTCAGAGCTATCCCTTTGGAATGCAAAGTCAAAAAAGATTTGGGCATTTTGGCATCTTATGACATCTGTCCTTGTAATGCCCGGCTCATTGTCCGTCTTATTGCTCCGTCTAATGCTCTCAGTTGCCTTCAGTTGCTTCCATTGTTGCTCGTGACCTCTTTTGCCCTTTTAGTCATTGTGGTCAGGGCGCCTCTCTTGATCTCCGAGCAAATAGCCCAATAGAACGTGGTTGATAAACCATCTCCTTTACTCACTCTCTCTCTCTCTCTCTCTCTCTCTCTCTCTCTCTCTCTCTCTCTCTCTCCTTAAAGAAGAGGACATTAAAAATCTCCTGACCCGGATGGGATTCATCATAGAGAAATTAAAGAGCTAAAAGAGGAGATAGTTCCTCACCTAAATAAACTCTACAGAAAAAGTGCTGAACAAAGAAAGGCACCAAAAGAATGGAAACTAGGTAATGTGCCCCCAGTTTACAAAAAAGGTCCAAGAGAAGGGCCGAAAAATTATAGACCAATCTGTCTAACGTTGGTCGTTTGTAGTATTTTTTAGTCCATAATTGCAGATCAAATTGTGGATCACATAGATAGAAACAACCTCTTGTTAAACAGCCAACACGGTTTCAGACAAAACAGATCCTGCCTATCGAACCTACTGGAGTTTTATCATAACATGCTTCGTATTTACGACAGTAGTAGTGCAATAGATATACTCTACTTAGATTTCCTAAAGGCCTTAGATAAAGTCCCACACAATAAACTGATGATTAGAGCTTTAGGAATTGTAGGAGAAACAGCAGACTGGGTCGAAGACTGGCTAACTTACAGAAAACAGAGAGTCGTAATAAATGGTGAAGAATAAGAATGGGCAGATGTAACAAGCAAAGTTCCCCAGGGTTCTGTCCTTGGCCCTCTTGTTTTTTATTTACATTAATGACACTGATGTAGACTTAACTAGCAGGGTAGCAAGATTTGCAGATGCCACCAAACTAGGTGGAAATGCAGCAGACCCAGATACAGTGGAAAGTTTAAGAAATTATTTAAAGAAAATAGGAGAGTGGTCAAAAAGATGGCAAATCCCTTTTAACTGGGACAAGTGTAAAGCGTTACAAATAAGAACAAACAACCCTCATGCCAACTACATGCTGCTTGGGAATGACATAATTAGTGTAGAGCAAGAAGAGGACCTTGGAGTCACTATTACCAAGGACTGAAAATCCACAAAACAGTGCATAAAAGCTGGAAAGAAGGCACAGAAACTAGTGGGATACATAAAGAGGCAGTTCAAGTACAGAAACAGGGAAACGGTGCTGCAGCTCTACACATCAATAGTTAGACCCCATCTTGAATATGCAGTACAGTTATGGTCACCAACACTTGGAAAAGACATAAATAGATTAAAAGGAGTACAAGCAAGAGCCACAAAGTTAATTCCATCCATCAGGCAAATAGGTTACCAAAGACGACTAGAGCCTGAACATATATGGCTTAGAAACACGACGATTCTGAGGATAACTAATAGAAACATTAGAAATACTGAAAGGCATAACAAAGATAGACAGTAACCCCCCTATTATACGTAAAACGAAAACCAGACATGAAATAAAGGATGGAAACTAGAACTGAAGAGATACACCACATCCCATTGTGGGAACTTCGTTACATACAAAATGTGACACGTGAAATAAACTGCCACCAGAAGTTGTAAAAGATTTTAAAAGAAAGCTAAGCAAAATCATTAGGACACTGTGAATGCACAAGCTCTCTCTCTCTCTCTCTCTACTCTCTCTCTCTCTCTCTCTCTCTCTCTCTCTCTCTCTCTCTTCAATTGAACCAAGATCTCTCTCTCTCTCTCTCTCTCTCTCTCTCTCTCAATCTCAATCTCTCTCTCTCTCTTCAATTCTCTCTCTTCCCTCTCTCTCTCTCTCGGAATTAAACCAAACTTCCTCTCTCTCTCTCTCGGAATTAAAACCAAACTCTCTCTCTCTCTCTCTCTCTCTCTCTCTCTCTTCTCTCTCTCTCTCTCTCTCATTTCATAAAAAATAATTTGTTTAATATAGGACAACATGGTTTCGTACCCGGAAAAAGTACACAAACCCAACTATTAGTCCACCGTGAGAACATATACAAAAATATGAAAAGCGGAAATGAAACTGATGTGGTTTATCTAGACTTTGCAAAAGCCTTTGACAAGGTAGACTATAATATATTAGCGAAGAAAATTAGAAAACATAATATAGTGGATAAAGTAGGAAGATGGTTAAAAGAATTTTTACACGACAGAAAACAGATAGTTATTGCAAAAGATGAAAAATCGGATGAAGCTAAGGTAATATCCGGTGTGCCACAAGGTACGGTGTTAGCTGCATTACTGTTTGTTATTATGATTCAAGACATAGACAGTAATGTTAAGGACTCGGTAGTGAGTAGTTTCGCCAATGACACAAGAATAAGTAGAGAAATTACTTGTGATGAAGATAGGAACGCGCTACAAAGAGACCTTAACAAAGTATATGATTGGGCAGAGGTAAATAGGGTGGTATTTAACTGAATTATTTGAATCAATAAATTATGGAGACAGAGAAGGAAAGCTATATGCATATAGGGGACCTAATAATGAAACAATCACAAATAAGGAAGCAGTTAAAGACCTTGGTGTGATGATGAATAGGAACATGTTATGCAATGATCAAATAGCAATTCTATTGGCAAAATGTAAAGCAAAAATTGGAATGTTATTACGGCACTTCAAAACAAGAAAATCTGAACACATGATTATGCTTTATAAAACATATGTTCGTAGTCCACTTGAATATTGCAATATTATATGGTACCCACACTATCAAAAGGATATTGCACAAATAAAGAGTGTACAAAAGTCCTTTACAGCTAGAATAGAAGAAGTTAAGGACCTTGACTACTGGGAAAGACTACAATCCTTAAAATTATATAGTCTAGAAAGGAGAAGAGAACGCTATATGATAATTCAGGCATGGAAACAGATAGAAGGAATTGCCGAAAACATCATGGAGCTAAAAATATCAGAAAGAGCAAGCAGAGGTAGATTAATAGTGCCCAAAACTATACCAGGAAAAATAAGGAAAGCACACAGGACATTAATCCACTACGCACCAGCATCGATAAT
>NC_061095.1:49918237-49950737 GCF_015104395.2 Macrobrachium nipponense | reverse complement strand
TAACCATACATTAAAAAAAAAAAAGGGTGATGATTTATTTATTGTATGCAACGAATTAATTATATACTATATTATATATATATATATATATATATATATATATATATATATATATATATATATATATATATATTATGTGTGTGTGTGCGTGTCAAACGTCCATAAGTGAAGCAGTGAAGAAATTGAAAGACTTCTTCAGCACTGGACCCTAACAGTGTTGGCCTTGGGAGTCTCCACAGGGCATCGAGCCACCACAGCAGTGGGTATATAGTACTCCATTTCTGTCGCATCTCAGCCCTGCTGGAGACACAGCCTCAGCAATTCTCGTTGGGCCTCGTGGATGGGATCTTGAGACCTTGTATCGATTGGCTCTGGTGCTGCCAAGGACGACCTTCTTTTTTTTTGTTTCCAGTTGTTCCTCTGTGTCTCAGTCATCTTGTGTAGTGCCGGGTGTGACTGGTGGACTGAGAACTTGTCTGGACAGGTGATTCTTTGGAGATGGCTCGTCTGATGAACAGATTCCTGGGAGATTGCTTATCTGCTGCTAGATTCTTGGAAGATTGCTCATTGGGTTGATAAATTCTATTTAGATTGTTCATATGATGAGCTGATTCTTGGGAGATTGCTCCTCTTGTGAATAGATTCTTGGGAGACTGATTGTCCGGTTAACATTTTCTTGGGAGATTACTCATCTCTTCAACACATTCTCGGGATGTTGCTCATCCGGTTAGTACATTCATGGGAGATTGCTCATTGCTCATCAAGAGGTAATAGAATCGTGAGAGATTGCTCGGCAGATTAATAGATTCTTGGATGATTGTTCACCTCAGAAACAGAATCTGGCAGACAGCCCTGATTATCATTCTGGAAAGGGGAAATTGCTTCTCTGTTAAACAGATATCATTCTGGAAATGGGAAATTGCTTGTCTGTTAAACAGATATCATTCTGGAAGTGGGAAATTGCTTGTTTGTTCAACAGAATCGTCAGATATCACTTTTTTTTTGAACAGAGACGTGGAGATATAGCTCTCCTTTGTAGCAGTTGTGAGAATATGTTTTTTTTTTCTGTTAAACAGATGAGAGAAATAGCTCATGTTGAACAGAAGTGTGGGATGGCTAGCCTTGCATGTCACGGAATCGATCCTGAGTAGGAGAGAGCGATAGATATATATAATATATATATATATATATATATATATATATATTATATATATATATATATATGCAGTATTGATACGCTTTTCTTATCATCATCATAATTATTATTATTATTATTATTATATTATTATTATTATTATTATTATTTTTATATCTGAACCCTTTCCACGGTGCTCTCTCTCTCTCTCTCTTCTCTCTCTCTCCTTTATTCATCCTTTTAATTTTTGTCTAGTTCTTTCTCTTTTCAAAGTTTTAAAACTCAGTATCGAAGTTCAAAGGTCACCATCGACCTCTCACCTCCCCCTCCCTCCCTCCCCCTCTCCTGCAGCGGCGCCGAAACTTCTCTCATATATAAGGAATTAACGAAGTTTTTTACGCAGAGAACTTCTGTAATTCGAGAGAAAGGACTTTCTTTTTTATTCTTTTTTTTATGGTAAAGCCTCAAAGAGGTCCTTAAAGGGAGAGAGAGAGAGAGAAAGAGAGAGAAAACGAGAGGAAGAAGAGAGAGAGAGAGAGAGATAGTAGTTATATCATATTCTTTTGCATAAAATATTCGAATATAATAATAAAATGCTATAGTATTGGTTGCCTTTACAACAACACCACCACCACCAACAACAATGCCCATAAAAATAAAGGAATATTCAAGGAATTACGATATTTAAGATGCGAAATCCAATAGGACAAATCTGCACTCAGGAAATCCATGTCAGGTCGTCAAAGTGACCCAGAATGATCGATTCCATAACCTGGTTGTTATTGAGCGACACTGCATTGCGGGCTTTCAACCACAGATTGAAACCACAGTTGCATACGTACCCTGAAATTTCATCGCTGGCACACACACATATAATATATATTTTCAGAATTACCCTCAATCGCTGGCTTTTTCAGACTAAACAGAATGTGTTATCCGCCGTGTTTTTTATATATATATATTTTTTATTGTGTGACAAATGGTTCCATTTTAGCTTGAAGAAGGCCACACGTAAATTTTATATAAATACTATATACATATATATGTATACAGTATATATATATATAATATATATATTATATATATATATATATATATATATATATATATTTATTGTGTGACAAATGGTTCCATTTTAGCTTGAAGAAGGCCACACGTAAATTTTTATATAAATAACGATATATACATATATATGTATACAGTATATATATATATATATATATATATATATAATATATATATATATATATATATACGTGAATATCTATATAGATATATAGTCTGGAATCACAGTATTTTAACATATGAGATTACTTATATATATATATATATATATATATATATATATATATATATATATATATATACATGTGTGTGTGTGTTTGTATGTGTGCGTGTGTGTGTTTATGTGTTTGTGTGAATGTCTTTTACTGTAATGCACCAGTACAATATGAAGATAAAAGGCCCATAAAATACTATGATAACGTTGCAATCATATATTTCGAGCACTGGTAAAGTGATCAGGAGCATAGAACGGAAGGAAGTCGCGGCGACATCAGAAATATATGGTTTCAAGGTTATAACTAGTGTTTATTTGGGATTGGGCCTTTTATCTTCATATATACTTATACTATATATATATATATATAGATATAATTATATATATATATTAATATATATATATCGACTATAGTAATAATGATAATGATAGTGTACAAAGCGAATGGTATGTAAGGCTGAATATTGACAACAGCAGAATAAGAGTTGTTGAGTACATGACATATATATTTGCACCAGAAATTTGTGAGGTGAATTATTGGCAGAATGAGAGTGCTAGGTTCCGAAAATCAATTTGGATTGATATGTCGACGTATCTGATTGACCTGAAGAATGTAACTGGTTCTGAGAAGTTGACAGTGACGGGAAATTGATTTGAGTAGAGGAATTCAATACTGTAGCTGACTGGTTTAAGTGAGGTTAAGTTATTCGACTCATGTGCACTTAAGGAATCAGTTCAAGATTAGAATATGATGTTTTGAGTTTTATTTTCAGGCGGAAAGGTATTATAGGTGATTAAGTGGAAATCATTTTTCAAGTAAAGGAGTTATCTGACTGAGTAAAAATTTCTTTATTGGTGTAAATGAATCGGCTGCTTAAATGACACATTATTTTAGTGTAAATGAAAATTATTTTAATGTGTAAATGTATCCGCTGATTAGGTAAAAATTATTTGAAGGGGAAATTTATTTTATGGTGTAAATGTATTAGCTGATTTCAAACAATAAATGTATTAGCTGATTAAATAAAAAAATTATTTCATAGTGTAAATGTATTAGCTAATTAAAATATAAATAATTTTTTTGAGTAGATGAGGTATTTGATTAGATATTATGTCTTGATGCAAGTGGATTATTCTATTAAATCAAATGTCATTTCATGGTGTAATTGTATAAGCTGATGAAATTAAAAATATTTCAAAATGAAAATATTTTAGCTGATGAAGCAAAAAATTATTTCAAGGTTTAAAGGTGTTCGTTGATTGATTAAGTGATAAAGGACGTCAAGGTGTAAATGAATTAGCTTATTAAGTAAAATATTATTTCAAAGTGTAAATGAAAAAAATATATCGAGGTGTAAATAAGTTAGCTGATCAAGTGAATAATTATATCAAGGTGCAAATGTAAACGAGCTGATTAATGGAAAACAAACTGTAAAATACATTCATTTCAGACTAACAATTAAAATTGAAAAATAGCTTAAAGACTGGTTCAAGGTTAATTTTGGTAAATGGCTGATTTTATGTTTATAGTTTTCTAAGAAATGCAGGAGGTCAGCATTTAGCTTTGATATAATAATAATAATAATAATAATAATAATAATAATAATAATATAATAATAATAACCAACATAAAAAAAAACTGTACATAGACCGAACGAAATACCCTGTCATTATTGTATTTTTCGAAGCTCAATCCCAACAAATAATTTCCAAGCGTCAGTTTTCATATAGAGATATGAATATGACTGGGTGTTATGACAGCAGTTTTCCTGCGGGGCAGATTAGACCGCAGACTTAGGTGTGACCTTTACGCCATCAAAAATGTAACACGGTCGAACTGGACGAGAAAGTCTACGGAGAGTGAACGCCGTGTTTCACTTACTTCCGGGAGGAGAATACCAACTATTATTTTGAATTGCATCTTTTTCTTTTGTTGTTTGTCTTTTTTCTACATGAGAGGCCGATGGGGTGGGCATTTTAGCGCCATTGGTATCGAGGAGGGTGTCTAGTTGCGTCTTGGATATATTATTACAATAATGCAAGACGTCACTCACGCATTAACAATAACAGGAATCCAGATTTGTTTTTTGTTTGGTGGGGCTTGGACGTGAGTCAAAACGAGACCTGAGAGTGCGCCCCCCCCCCAAACCACCCCCTTCATGGACACCTTAATGTCACAGGTCTCTATAGCCGGGTCTGGGATAAGTTATTACAATATCTGGATTCTAGCTTTTATTTCGTTGGCGGAAGAGATGTGGGGGGGGGGGGGGGGGGGGGGGGGGGGGGGAGGGGGGGGGGGGGGGGGGGGTGAGGGACATGGGTTACAACGAGAACCTTGAGAGCCCCCTTCCCCCTAAATCCCCCCTACCCCCCTCATGGACACCTTAATGCCACCGGTCTCTTTAGCCAGACCTGCTTCGATCTGGAATAAGCGATCAGGATATACCAAAACGCCTCGCTCATAAACAACCTCTGGATTTTGTGGCCGGGCGGGGGGGGGTTGAACATGGCCTAAAAGGAGACCTGAGACCCCTTTCCCTCCCATTCTCCCCTATCCACCCTCCCCCTCTAACCTACCAGAGGGTGGGAAGAGTCCTATAAAAGGACTTGTGACTTGGGTTCTCCTTAATGTCCACGCGGCCATTTGAGAACAAAAAAAAGAAAATAAAATACGGCGTCATTTCTGTTGATCACAACTGGACTGGAAGATGATCGTATCATTCAGGTCGTCATAAATAAAGATGGAGACATTATGACCACTTATTCTTTCATTTCGTTTGCTGTTTCTGGCTTTTTTATGGCTTTGTCTATCCATCCATCCATCTATATATATATATATATATATATATATATATATATATATATATATATATATATATATATATATATAGGTATTTTTATTAAATATATATAGTACACACACACACCACACACACACACACATATATATATATATATATATATATATATATATATATATATATATAGATATATATAATGAATTTGAAAACAATCATTAATATTACTAGCAAACATATGTATACAGAAATTATGTATGATACATTCGCAAAGTAACCAAGTCTAGGAGCGTAGCCAGCCTCGTTTCACGGGTAGAACCACCTCCGTTTCAGGTAATCCCTTCTCACCCCCACCCTCTTCGGATGGATGGGGGGTAGTAGATAGGATGAAACCCCAATATAAACCATCTTAGGGGTCCCCACTATAACCCTGCCAAGTTTCATGCCCATCGGACCAGCCGTTTGGCCGTGATTGAATGACAGACGGACGGGCGGTCATTACGCCCATTATAATAAGATTATTTCCATATATAGAAAACGCGAAAAGAGAGAGCCCCTAAATGAAACGGACGTTGAAGAGATGTGAGCTATTACGGAGTTGGAACACGGATGGAGGAACAGAATTCCAAATCTAGGTAAAGAGACATTGACAATAATGAGTAAAAGTTTTCTACTCTCTCTCTCTCTCTCTCTCTCTCTCTCTCTCTCTCTCTCTCTCTCTCTCTGCCAGAGACAACACCGCCCATCCCGGCACCTCCAGCAAAAGTCATTTCCTCTCCCAATAACTTCCTTTTCTTTTCTCTTCCTTTCCTCTCTAGCCTCCCTCTTCCCCCTGCCCCCTCCACCTTCAAGGGGAGAGAGAGAAAAAAAAATCATCACTAGAAGTAATTCAGTATCAATGAGACAGAGAGAGAAAGAGAATCATTACTAGAAATAATTCAGTATCAATGAGAGAGAGAGAGAGAGAGAGAGAGAGAGAGAGAGAGAGAGAGAGAGAGAGAGAGAGAGAGAGAGAGAGAGAGCAAACAAACAAGAGACAAGGAAACAAAGGCCTCCAATGTCCTCCAAGAGGAGGAAGTCGTCCTTTTCTCTATTGGCGATGGATTCTTATGATGGCTGACGGAAAGGGCCTGTCGTTTCTTTGGATGACACAGAGAGAGAGAGAGAGAGAGGCTGAAAGTAATTCTTGAAGTGATGACAGACAGAAAAGGTAATTCTTGAAGTGAAAAGACACAGACAGAAAGTTAATTTTTGAAGTGACAGACACACTTACAGACGAAAGTAATCCTTGAAGTGACAGGCACACACAGACAGACAAAGGTAATTCTTGAAATGGCAGACAGACAGAAAAGATAATTCTTGATGTGACAGGCACACTTACAGACAAGGGTAATCCCTAAAGTGATAGGCACACAGACAGACAAAGGTAATCCCTGAAGTGGTAGGCACACAGACAGACAAAGGTAATTCTTCAAGTGACAGACAGACAGATACAAATAATTCTGAAAGTGACCTTGTTACTTTTTCTTTCAAGACAAACAAGCTAAAGTCATTCTTCAGTGAATACTAGAAGCGACTTTATTATACTCTTGAATGTCAGACAGTCCTGCTAAAAGTGATTCGTGAAGTTACAGACAGACAGGCAGGAAAAAGTAATTTCGGAAGTTGCTGTTACTTAATGTGGAAGTGAATGTGTTGGTTTGTTTATTTTTAGAGAGAGAGAGAGAGAGAGAGAGAGAGAGAGAGAGAGAGAGAGAGAGAGAGAGAGACTTACCTCTACCGAAGGGTGTGCATAGTCCAGATATTGATTCCATCGATTTGTAATGGGAAGAAATTCCTTCATGTGTTCATAATCCTTGAGTATATTATGAAGAGTCGTTATTATGCGCATGCAACCCTACGCACACACACACACGCAGAGAGAGAGAGAGAGAGGGGATTTCAGTGAGAGTAAAAGCTACAGAATTCAAAGAGAGAGAGAGAGAGTAGCTAAAAGCTCAGAAGCAGTTATAGAGAGAGAGAGAAAAGTGATTCAGAGAGAGAGAGAGAGGTGATTTCAGAGAGAGTAAAAGCTACAGAATTCAGAGAGAGAGAGAGAGAGAAAGAGTAAAAGCATAGAATCAGACAGAGAGAGGGAGAGAGGTGTGAAGCGAAGATTCCTTACCCGATAAATCTATACAGAAATGGTGTCTGGTTTGCATGGCGGCTCCCTTGCTTCGGCGGAAGTGACGTAACGTCAACGAGAGAGAGATAGAGAGAAGAGAGAGAGAGAGAGAAAAGAAAAGAAAAGAAAAACTGAGGAAGCCCTATTGAAACGGAATGCCACCGGGGAGCTTTCTTCAAATTCCTTTTCTTCTTCTTGTTCTTCTTCTTCTTCTTCTTCTTCTTCTTTCCCCTGTCCTCTTTACGTCCTCCCCTCCTCCTCCTCCTCCTCCTCCTCCTCCTCCATCCTCCTCCTCCTCCTCCTCCTCCTCCTCCTCCTCCTCCTTTCGTCCCCTGAATCATCGAATAATCTTTCTGATTATATTTTGAGGTTGGTGAAATTGCGCGTAGTCTGTGACATTTAGTGTGTAAATGGGCGTTTAGATCCCTTAGAGTTTATCACCTTTAGCCTTACTGGCTTCATGAGATGCTCTCTCTCTCTCTCTCTCTCTCTCTCTCTCTCTCTCTCTCTCTCTCTCTCTCTCTCCACGACTCGTGCAACTATCCAAAAGGTACAGTGGTATTCAAAGGCATCATTATTATTTCAGATGGAATAAAAACAGTTACCTGATGATATTAATGATTTTCCATGTCGAGCGTAGGTAATTATTTATTTTATTAATTGTGTTTATGTATATTATATATATATATATATATATATATATATATATATATATATATATATATATATATATATATATGTACAGGGAGGTTGCTCTCATCTTAGTTCCAACCCAGGTCTCTTTTTGGTTTATTGTGTGTGTGTGTGTGTGTGTGTGTGTGTGTGTGTGGGTGGGTGGAATGGGCCAAAATGAGTACTACACCAAATTTGTGATCTTTTCAGTACCTCAAAGTAAATACAAATCATTTGCAAGTTGTCATCTTATATAGTGGTAAATATTTAATTCCTCCCTGTTAATTTTGAATTTAGTTTTATTGTAATCTGCTAATCAGTGCACAGTGTGATTTATGCAACTGAAAGGACAGTTTTCAGAAATATTGTCTTAGTTGCATTTAAATATTTTGCTTCAAGCTCAGCCTAACCTAACCAGCGTAACATAACTTGACCAACCTAACCAGCCCAACCTAACTTGACCAACCTAACCAGCCAAACATAACTTAACCAACCTAACCTAACTTAACCAACAACCTAACCTAACTAACCTAACAAGAAAGGTTACTGTGAAGGGACATCAGTGTCAGTATCCCTTTTGTCTGAGATATATATAAACATATATATATATATATATATATATATATATATATATATATATATATATATTATGTGTATAACTAGTGTAGGAGTAACTTTATCCCTTGAGAACTGTT
This sequence comes from Macrobrachium nipponense, assembly GCF_015104395.2. Lineage (NCBI taxonomy): Eukaryota > Metazoa > Arthropoda > Malacostraca > Decapoda > Palaemonidae > Macrobrachium > Macrobrachium nipponense. Next base: position 49,941,994 of record NC_061095.1, on the reverse strand, counting down.
GTCCGATATATATTTAGTGTGGGAATAAGTCTCTCTCTCTCTCCCTCTTTAGAAATGAGGCCGTGATTACAGAGGAACTGCTTTTTCTCATTAGTGAAAGAAGAAGTCCTTTGAGTGTTTCCTCCTCAGTCGAAGAGAGAGAGAGTTTTTTTTTTGTTTTTTTTTTTGTTAGTGGCATTGTACCTCTAATGGAAGGTCTTAGATAGGGCAAAATGGTATTGTTTTATGGGGTTCCAATTGATACCAGAAATAGTCTCTCTCTCTCTCTCTCTCTCTCTCTCTCTCTCTCTCTCTCTCTCTCTCACTTCCACAATCATCGGTTTACGCTTGGCTTCCGTATTTCAGCGATAGAAATGCTTTTGCTAAGGTTTCTCAAGATCGCGTCGTTCCTTACTCTGCGAGAGAGAGAGAGAGAGAGAGAGAGAGAGAGAGAGAGAGAGAGAGAGAGAGAGAGAGAGAGAGAGAATTTAAAAGGCCAGTTTAGGTTTCTTATAGATGGAGAGAGTGAGCGAGTGACGGCGGGCAAACACATATTGGTGTTCACAGGAATCCAGTTGTTACACTATATTGGTGTACACAGGAGCTCAGTTTTACACTATATTGGCGTACACAGGAGCCAAGTTATGACACTATATTGGCGTACACAGAACCCAGTTTTACACTATATTGGTGTGCATAGGAGCCCAGTTTTACACTATATTGGTGTACACAGGAGCCCAGTTTTACACTATATTGGTGTACACTGGAGCCCAGTTTTACACTATATTGGTGTACACAGGAGCCCAGTTTTACACTATTGGTGTACACAGGAGCCCAGTTTTACACTTTATTGATGTACACAGGAGCCCAGTTTTACACTATGTACACGAGCCCAGTTTTACACTATATTGGCGTACACAGGAGCCAAGTTATGACACTATATTGGCGTACACAGGAGCCCAGTTTTACACTATATTGGTGTACACAGGAGCCCAGTTTTACACTATATTGGTGTACACAGGAGCCCAGTTTTACACTATATTGGTGTACACAGGAGCCCAGTTTTACACTATATTGGTGTACACAGAAGTTCAGTTTTACACCTGTGTGGTACCACTGGAGCCCAGTTTTAACACTATATTTGGTGTACACGGAGCCAAGGTTGACACTATATTGGGCGTACCCAGGAGCCCACACCACTATATTGATGTACAACCGGACCCAGTTTTACCACTTATTGGTGTACACAGGAGCCCAGTTTTACAACTTATTTTGGTGTCCACGGAGCCCGTTTTACACTATTTTTTGGTGTACACATGAGCCCATTTTTTAACAACCCTTTTATATTGGATGTACCCAGGAAGCCCAGTTTCTTTCACTATATTAGGTGTACACTGGACCCAGTTTTACACTATATTGGTGTACACTAGGAGCGCCCAGTTTTACACTATATGTACACTAGGAAGCCCAGTTTTACACTATATTGGTGGTACACTGGAAAGGCCCAGTTCTCACTATATTGGTGTACACTGGAGCCCAGTTTTACACTATATTGGTGTACACAGGAGCCCAGTTTTACACTATATTGGTGTACACAGGAGCCCAGTTTTACACTATATTGGTGTACACAGGAGCCCAGTTTTACACTCTATTGGTGTACACTGGAGCCCAGTTTTACACTATATTGGTGTACACAGGAGCCCAGTTTTACACTATATTGGTGTACACAGTAGCCCAGTTTTACACTATATTGGTGTACACTGGAGCCCAGTTTTACACTATATTGGTGTACACAGTCTCTCTCAAATCCTTACCAAGTAACATACCTTTTAGACTCTCTCTCTCTCTCTCTCTCTCTCTCTCTCTCTCTGTCTTACACCATTCAGAGAAGACTTGGTGTCCTCAGTGGCCCCACTCCCGACATCGATCGGTAAAGCACTTGGAGATGGTCTTAATTATCTGTTCATTCTTGTGAGTGGGTATTGGGTGGAGGAGGAGGAGGAGGAGGAGGAGGAGAGGAGGAGAAGATAAGTGTTGGTAGTGTGGAAAGATACTAGTAATAAGAATGTGGAGACTATTAATAATAACATTATTATTTATTGATTAATAAAAAATAGTAATAATGACTATATATGATAATGCTAGCAATAAGTACGTTCACGCTTTTCCCAGGATATAAATGAGAGAGAGAGAGAGAGAGAGAGAGAGAGAGAGAGAGAGAGAGAGAGAGAGAGAGAGAAGGGGGCGGTCTCTGATCGTAACACTGCACGCGAGACAGTCATTAGATCCAAACTGCAAATATCTGAAAGAAAAAGTTATTTAAAAATACTTTAAAAACCTCTTGTCTGTCTGTCTCTATGTACTGATACTCAGTTTAAGCCTCTTCTCTCCTCTTCTCTCTCTCTCTCTCTCTTCGTCCTCTCTTCTCTCTCTCTCTGTGCAAAACAAAAAATCCCTTTCCCCACCAAGCATTGATTACCGATGGCCGAGTGTCACGGCCCATTGTTTTTTTTTAACTCTCCGATGACTGTTTAGATTTAAGTCGAAGAATGCCCCCCCCCCCCTGTCCCTTCCCGCCCCCCCCCCCCCCCCCCCCCCCCCCCCCCCCCCCGGCCCCCTGCCCAAATTCGGGTGTTGTCGCATCCGGTACTATTGGTCCCCTGCGATGCTCTCATGAGGAATTAAAAGGAATGACGAGCAATTACTTGGAATCACGATAAGTGGAACCACGCAACTTTCTCTCTCAACTGGTGCGGGGGTTCTTACGAATTGGAAGGTTTTCTTTTATATTATTGTTGAGCATTGGTGTATCACCCGTCAGTCCACCTCTTTCCGCAATTTCCTGGGACTCTTCCGCTTCAGTTTGCCCTTTGCCTGGGTTGCATAAGTGGCATGTAGTTGCCATGCCGTCGGCCTCTCTATCAGCAAAGATTATAGTGAAGATGTTTTGCTGTACCGTATTTTATTATTATTATATTATTATTATTATTATTATTATTATTATTATTATTATTATTATTATTATTATTATTATTACACATCGTGTTAGTTTATTTAACTAATAATATATATATATATATATATATATATATATATATATATATATATATATATATATATATATGACTGGTAAAAGTGTTCTGTAACAACAGAATTCCATCTAATAAAAGGAGCCCATAAAAACACCAAAATGTAGAGAGAAAAGTACTATATTTCAGAGACTGCTGTCTCTCTCTTCAGGTATATGAATCTTCATATACCTGAAGAGAGAGACAGCAGTCTCTGAAATATAGTACTTTTCTCTCTACATTTTGGTGTTTTATGGGCTCCTTTTATTAGATATGATATATAGATATATATAATATATTATTAATATATAAATATATAATTAATATACAATATATATTAACGTACTATATTTATTTTATAAATTAATTATATATATTATATATATATATATATATATATATTATATATATATAGATAATAATAGACATATAATTATAGAGGTATATATAGATATATTATATATATGATATATATATATAATATATATATATATATAGTTTCAAATGGATTACATTTATACCAACATATGAATTTTTATTGATTTAGTAATATGACCTGTCGATTTAATTTCGGCAAATATATTATTGGTACTTTAAATTTTGATGATGATGATGATGATGCAGGAGGAGGAGGATGGAGGAGGAGGAGAGAGAGAGAGAGAGACGAAGAGAGGCGCAAGAGAGAGAGAGAGAGTAAATATGGTTAAATAACTATATATATTTTTTCTCTTTTTTCTCTTTTCAGGTATGTTAGATGACGTTTTCTGTCAAGGGTTCGAAATTTGTCAACTAAACAGGTCAGTCGAGATACTCACATACATATGTGTGTCTGTGTGTGTGTACGTGCGTGTACCCATAGCTCCGTTTATAAATAGTTAAGCTTTTAATTTTTTGACTAACCAGTACTCAGGGTCATTTATAAAATATCTTCCCACACGATGTTATAAATAGGTTAAAGAGTTCAGATTGGAAGTCAGCAATTGCCTGATAATGCCACTGTTTGGCGAAACAGCTGTCGTGACTAAAACCAATAAATGTGGAAGAAAAAAAACTTCCACGTATGGTCTCCAGGAATTGACGCACGAGAATCAGCAAAGAAAAAAATAAGAAAAAACCCATTATGGCGATTTTCTCAAGAAAATCATTGATCCCTCTAAAGAAAACAATTCCACAATCACAGTAAATTGAGGCAGCTGAGAGTCATCGATCAAACTATATCCAAAAAATGAGAGTCAAGCTCATCTTGGTTTCCGATATCGCACCCGACCGATTTTATGTTTTTTTTTTTTTTTTTTTTTTCCCAATGCAATCAGTGTAGATTGTCATTTTATTTCCAGTTGAAGTTCCAGCTCCATTTCCAGTTACCAGTTCTCGGTTATATTTTCATTTCCAGTTCCAACTCCGTTTTCACTTCCAGCTATAATATTTCCAGTGCCGTTTCCATTTCATTTCCTGTTATATTTCCATTTTCACCTTATTTCCAGTCCTGTTTCGATTTCCAGGATCTCAATTCCATTTCATTTCCAGATATATTTCTAGTTCCATTTCCAAGCCAATTTCTTTCATTTCATTCATTCCAATTCATTTTCATTTATAGTCCAGTCCTTTTCCATTTCCAGTTCCAATTCTATTTCATTTCCAGCCATATTTCCAGTTCCATTTCCATTTCATTTCCAGTTTCATTTTATTTCCAGTCTTTTCCATTTCCAGTTCCAGTAACATTTCATTTCCAGCTACTTTTCCATTGACATTTCCATTTTCATCTTATTTCCAGTCCATTTTCCACTTCCACTTCCAATTCCATTTCATTTCCAGCTCCATTTCCACTGTATTTCCAGTTACATTTCCACTTCCAGTTCCATTTCAATATTCATTTCTCTTATCATTTCCAGTTCATTTCCATTTTCATTTCCAGTTCCTTGAACTCATCCTCAGAGGTAGAAAATAATACGTCGCGTAAAAATAACTCGCTTTTATTTTATTTATTTATATTTTGAGAGACTGTCTTTTTAACAAGAAATTCAGGAGAGAGGAGAGAGAGAGAGAGAGAGAGAGAGAGAGAGAGAGAAGAGAGAGAGAAGCAATTTTATTTTCGCATGTCTTAACGATTTGATCAATTTAAAATGTGAATCACCGTCATTGACTGAAATTGCAAATGGCTAATGATTATGACTTTGTCGAATATTAGGAGAATAAGATTCTCTCTCTCTCTCTCTCTCTCTCTCTCTCTCTCTCTCTCTCTCTCTCTCTCTCTCTCTCTCTCAGACACGAACGCAAATCGATCATCTCCATCTCCAACAGAATAAGGCATTCCTAACATGGCTCTAGGGACAGAGAGAGAGAGAGACCATCTCTCTCTCTCTCTCTCTCTCTCTCTCTCTCTCTCTCTTTCTCTCTCTTTGCAGCAACTTTACCCCCCCAGAAATACCAATCATCGCCGTTGAAGTGGGAGAATCATGTCAGAAATTAGTTGTAGGTATTTAAGGGAAGGGGTCACGTCTCCTCTTTGGAATGGAGAGAGAGAGAGAGAGAGAGAGAGAATGTGGCATTAGTAAGGAAATTAAATTATATATAATATATATATATAATATATATATATATATATATATATATGTATATATATATATATATATATATATATATATATGAATCACTTGATCACGAAGTATATGAAACGTGATGCTATGTATAAATAAAGGTTTTTGCCACGAAGGAAAAAATGAAAAGCGAGATGGCCATCTCGCTTTTTATTTTTTCCTTCGTGGCAAAAAACCTTTATTTATACATAGCATCACGTTTTATATACTTCGTGATCAAGTGATTCATATATATATATATATATATATATATATATATATATATATATATATATGTGTGTGTGTGTGTGTGTGTGTGTGTGGTGTGTGTGTGTGTGTGTGTGTGTGTGTGCATAAATCTAAACAGGAATAAAAGCGGTTTTAAGATTTTGTTCAAAAAATTGAGAGAGAGAGAGAGAGAGAGAGACCTACCTTATAGACCTTATATCTTGTTCGGGTTGCCTTATGTCCCTCAGTGTGAGGCACCTCTAATGTCTACCAGAGGTTGCTAAGTACATCTTTCGGTATATTTTGCATCTTCCAATCTTGGATGGTCTGGGATGCAGCTTAGATATTTGTCGAGCTTATTCTTAAACACATCTACGCTCACGCTCACTGCTGATATATTCCTCAGATGAGCTGGCAACGCATTGAATAGACGCTGCATTGTCGATGCTGGTGCGTAGTGGATTAATGTCCTGTGTGCTTTCCTTAGTTTTCCTGGTATAGGTTTGGGCACTATTAATCTACCTCTGCTTGCTCTTTCTGATATTTTTAGCGCTATGATGTTTTCGGCAACTCCTTCTATCTGTTTCCATGCCTGAATTATCGTGGAGAGAGAGAGAGGAGAGAGAGAGAGAGAGAGAGAGAGAGAGAGAGAGAGGCATTTACAAGCCCCGCCTCATTCTCCATTCAGGGAAAACAGTCGATGACGTCACTCACTCCTTAACATTGGTGAGGTCTGCGCTCTCTCAGCCGCCAGGCTACAGGGTACCCCACAAAAACAGGTCATAGAAAGAGTTTTCTGTCCGGTGGTGGCCTCAGCCACGGGCCATGAAACTCAGCCATGGTCCGGTGGTGCTCCATGTTGGTACGTACAGCCCTGCCAGAAGTACGATTATGGTTACCTTACCTTTAAACGTGAATAAAATAAAAACTAGTGAGGCTAGAGAGCTGCAATTTGGTATGTTGACTATTGGAGGGTAAATGATCATCATACCAATTTACAGCCCTGCAGTCTCAGTAGTTTTCCAGATCTGAGGGCGGACGGACAGACAGAGCCGACACAATAGTTGTCTTTGACAGAAAACTAAAAGCCAGGAAATTTGGTACAGAAAACAGTTGATGTTAAATAGTGTTAAAACAGGAGAAATACTTGATGATAACTGCGGCATCCTGGAATGAAAGAAGAGGGAATTAGAAAAGTGGTATGTCAGTTAATTTTTTTTTTAAAGTTTATTGATAAAGAAAAGCACGCTGTAAATTACATCATGTCAGTCTATAAGTGTCTAGCTTTTTTTATCGCTGTATTATCAGAAAGCTATTTTTCACTTCGACGTACTATCTCGTAAGAGTTGTATGTTTTCTTTTTTTTTACATGAGAAGTTTTTTTTTTTTTTTTCATGAGCAGGTTTTCTTGTATAGGCAGAGATCTTTTTGAATGTGATACAAAGCAGATTTTGTTTAAATGTTATCCAGTCACTTTCGAAGAGCAAATTAAGTATTTAGTCTTTGTATATTTCTTATTTTTTTGTATATAAATTTTTTCGGGGGGAAATGTTTTTGAAAAAAATAAATTCTCATAATCTAAAAAAAAATTTTAAACGACTAATTGTTTGACACTCTCATAAGTATTCTATATTGCAAATTCCAGGCATATATCTCAAGTATAGTTAATAAAATTCACATTGGTTCAAAAGTATTTTTAAAACATTTTAAACATTCTATAACTTCCGTAATTTTTACTCAAGAGCAATGAAATTTGGGGAGAGATATTATCTTGTTATCATTATAATCATCTGTTCAGTTGAAATTGCGGGGGGGGGGGGGGGGGGGGGGGGGGGGCGGGGGGGATTGGGGGGGCGGGGGGGGGGGGGGGGCTGTCAGAACCTGACCTTAAACCGTGAAAATGGAGCCGAAGTCAATACCGTTCGAAATGACGAGGTTTCTGGTATTATTGATGATATTATTATCATTTTTATCCAGTAGACGAATCCTATTCATATGGAACAAGCCCACCAAAGGGGCCACTGACTTGAAATTCAAATTCCAAAGAATATAGTCTTCATTAGGAAGTAAGAGGAGGTAAAGGGAAATACAGAAAGAAGAGATATACTTTAAAAAAGAAAAATAAATTAATAGATAGATATAAATGCATTTAAATGCAAGGATAATAAAATTAGGATAGTAATGCATTGCATCGTCTTGAACTTCTGAAACTCCAGTTGCACGAGACCTAAAAAACTCCTTTGTTTTTAAATTTATATTTTCTTTAACATAACTCGACACTACTTCTTCCTAACACTTGTTACTTCACGTTATGTCATGGCTGACGTTTTTGGTGTTTCACAGTGTGTCAGTGGGAGACGTTTGGTTCTTCAGGTTTTGTCAGTGGTAGATCGTTGCTTCAGTTTATGTCAGTGGTAGATCGTTGCTTCAGTTTATGCTCTCTCTCTCTCCTCTCTCTCTCTCTCTCTCTCTCTCTCTCTCTCTCTCTCTCTCTCTGAGTTACTTATAAATAATTAAATAAGAAATGTTACTAGACATTGATCTTCATCATACATACCAATTAATAATAATATAATACCATAATAATAATAATATAATTAATGAAATTAATTATTAAGTAATTAATTAATTAATAATTAATTCTTAAGTAATTATGTTATTATGATTATTATTAATTATTATTATTATTATTATTATTATTATTAATTATTAATTATTATTATTATTATAAATAATAACCACGCCTTCTGCAAGAAATGCAGTTCAAAATTCGTCAAATCACTCAAAGCATAATAATGAGGATCTTCCTGGTAACTAGAATCGACTTTTCTAAACATAGAAGACCCTTGATTATCTGAGAAGGTAATTCACCCTCTTCTTTTAATTTATGGCCTCACAAAGGGTAAGTCTGAAGGACTTAACATTGTTATTAATTATTATTCAGAAGATGGACCCTATTCATATGGAACAAGGCCACCAAAAGGGGCCAGTGACTTGATATTCAGTCTTCTAATGAATGTGGTGTTCAATTGAAATAAGTAACAGAAGGTAAAGGGGAAAAACAGAAAGAGATTAGTTATCAGGAGTGGAAAATAAATCAAATTTATGAATAAATAGATAAAAATCTAAGTAAATTATTAAAATACAAGATTTGTTTGATGGCAATAATGCACCTTTTATCCTCTTAAAATACTTCTGGGTCATCAAGGTCTCCCTCGATTGGTCGGTTATGGATGATCTCTTTGAAGTGGGCACTCATTGTTGGGCATCCTTTGATGGTCCTTTTAAGCTGATTGGTTCTGGATGTTCTCAGTAGTGGTCTGTCCTCTAAGGTCCTTTGTGGTGATCTGGATTTGGTCAGTCTTGGAAGGTGTCTTGAGGTCTGGTCATCTTGGAAGTTCCTTCTGGATTTAGTCGGTCTTAGCGGGTCCTAGGGCTTAGCCAGCCCTGGAAGGTTCGTCTGGGATGGTCAAAAATGAATAGCCCTTGTTGATTGCTCTATCCTGGAATGGGTTTGTGGACTGGACTGTTCTGGAAGGTCCATTAGACAGGCCTATCCAGAAAAGATAATTGCGACCAAATGGATTACTTAAAACCCGAAAGGTCCCTTTAGATCTTATATTCTTATCATTCCATTGGATAGGGAACTTTTGAAAGGTTTCCTGAATTTGTCCATCCTAGAAGGTCCCCCTGTATTAGCCAAATCTTAAGGATCCCCATGGATTGGTCATTTCTGGAAGGCGGCCTGAATTGGTTACTTCTGGAAGGTTCCCCTGGATTTGTCCATCCTAGAAGGTCCCCCTGTATTAGCCAAATCTTAAAGATCCCCATGGATTGGTCATTTCTGGAAGGCGGCCTGGATTGGTTACTTCTAAGGAAGGTTCCCTGGATTGTCCATCCTAGAAGGTCCCCCTGTATTAGCCAAATCTTAAAGATCCCCATGGATTGGTCAATCATTCTGGAAGGCGGCCTGGATTGGTTACTTCTGGAAGGTTCCCCTGGATTTGTCCATCCTAGAAGGTCCCCCTGTATTAGCCAAATCTTAAAGATCCCCATGGATTGGTCATTTCTGGAAGGCGGCCTGGATTGGTTACTTCTGGAAGGTTCCCCTGGATTTGTCCATCCTAGAAGGTCCCCCTGTATTAGCCAAATCTTAAAGATCCCCATGGATTGGTTAGTTCTGGAAGGCGGCCTGGATTGGTTACTTCTGGAAGGTCCCCATAGATTTCTCCATGTTAGAAGGTCTCCCTGTATTAGCCAAAATCTAAAGGATCCCCATTGCCCCAAATTTTCCTTAAAGAATCCCCCATTGGTTTGTCAGTTCTGGAAGGTCCCCCTGGGTTTGTTCATCCTAGAAGGTCCCCCTCTATTGGCCAAATCTTGAAGGTCCCCATGGATTGGTCAGTTCTGGAAGGCGCCCTGGATCGGTTACTTCTGAAAGGTTTCCCTGGATTGGTCATTTCTGCAATGTCTCTTTGTTTTGGTAAGTTCTTGAAGGTCTTGTTTTCATCTATTCTGGAAGGTTCCCCTGGATTGGTCATTTCTGGAAGGTCTCCTTCAATTTGGCAATTCTGGAAGATCCCTCGGGATTGGTCAACCCTCGAAGTTCCTCGTGATTGGTCAGTACTGTAAGGTCCCTTTGTCTTAGTGAATTTTGGAAGGCCCCTTCCTTTTGGTGAATTCTGGAAGGTCCCCTTGGTTTGGTAAAATTTGGAAGGTCCCTTTGTTTTGGTTAAAACTGGAAGGTCCCTTTCTTTTGGTCAATTCTGGAAAGTCCCCATGGATTGTGAATTCTGGAAGGACGCCCTGGATTCTTTTGTACTAGAAAGAGAAGTAGGAATGGTGCGTGTTCCAGAATGCTTTTGGGGGTTCCTTGGCAGGAGGCCTGGGGATTTATCGATGTCAAAAGGGTTGGGTCATTAAGGGACCTGCACGCGATATCACACTCCCCTGCCGCCCTCTTTTGGCACGAGGAAAGAAAGAAGAAGAAAAATGAGGAAATGGGGGGAGGAAGATTGGGATAATGAAGATGTCTGGTCGTCTTCCATCTCCATTATGTTCTTTGCCTTTGAAGCGACGATTCGACTCGTAGATCACCCTGTCTCCCAGAGGACATTCGGAATGTTTCGTCTGGTTTTACGGCGACAGGGAAAGTCGTAGGAGATTTGCCAAAGCTTAATTTTCAATTTATATGTTGCCGAAGGTAAGGTTAGGTCACACAAATTTGGTTGGCTACACTTTCGTACTTTCGTGTCTCCCAGGAATGCAATTGCTCGTAATGGTAAGATCATGTTCGCCTTAGATCCCAGATCATTCCTTTTGATGTTTAGGTGACATGAACTGTGTCTTGTGGTCGTGATGAAGCCCGACAGGTGGATTCATTCGATGATCATCTTTGGGTGATCGACCTTTGATCGTAATCTGACCAGAGGAGTTGATGACTTGTTCTCATGCAGACCTTCTCGTCCTGTGTCAGAGAAGTGGATTCAGACGTATTAAATGCCTTGTAATTTTGTACTTTTATGTGGTATCTTTTTCGTGTTGATGATGGAGAGAGCAAATCTGTGATAGATGAATGATTAAGATTCTCTCTCTCTCTATCTCTCTCTCTCTCGTGTCCATAGTACACTTTCGTCATACTGAAACAGCCCACAGTCCCCATTTTACGGCTCACTGTAGGCGGAACTAAAAGATTCTTTGTAAAGTCCCTTTGGTTCTTAGTTACATTTCTCTCTCTCTCTCTCTCTCTCTCTCTCGTTTCGTTCTTATCACACGCACTTGCCTGTCCAACTCTTTTTATTATTTATTACCATTTCCAATCTCTTATTTAATAATAATGACTTTTTTAAATTTAAAATTTAATTTATTGTAAATTAAGGATATTTCGTTAGTGTTGATTCCATGAATTTAACATCATTAACAGATTGTTTTTAGCTGTTGAAAATTATGGTAATATAAGAGATGGTGGACCCATGCTGGACGATGGCAAGTTTAATTAGGTAAAAAAAAAATTCGCCTAAGAAACTTTGGCACATTAGAGTTTGCTGCACACATCCTGCTACAGCTTATAATCAAGAGCACTGAAAATATATCTCACTCTCGGTGGTGGGTTGTCTTACATCGTTGCCAGACGCTCGGTTATGGATAACTTTAACCTTAAATTAAAATAAAAACAAGACTACTGATGCTAAAGGGTTGCAATTTGGTATGTTTGATGACTGGAGGGTGGATGGCCAACATACCAATTTGCAGCCCTCTAGTTTCAGTACTTTTTAAGATCTGAGGGCGGACAGAAGAAAGTGCGGACGGACAGACAAATAGCCTTCGCAATAGTTTGCTTTTACAGAAAACTGAAACGTGCGGTTCGATGTGATAATTTATTTATTGTAGTTCTCATTTCATACATTTTCTGAAGTTTAATAGGCATGGTAAAAGATTATAAATAAAAACGAACAAAATATATTTTAAGCTGTGTGATCTAGATATAAGAATATTGTGTAATAGTAAAAACCCAAGAATATTCGCATACACGATTACTGGGACGTCAGGGCCATTAGAATATTCCTTAAGAATAGAATTATATATATATATATATATATATATATATATATATATATATATATATAATATATATATATATATATATATATATATATATATATACTATATATATATATATTTATAAATAAAGATTTTTTTGCCATGAAGGAAAAAAATGAAAAAAGCGAGATAGCCAAGTACTTGGCTATCTCGCTTTTTTTATTTTTTCCTTCGTGGCAAAAAACCTTTATTTATGCATAGCATCACGTTTTATATACTTCGTGATCAAGTTATTCGTATATATATATATATATATATATATATATTATATATATATATATATATATATATTCCTTCAAGAACGTGCGCTCGTCTAGTAGAATCCTAAAGAATGAGGAATAATGAGGACTTGGAGCTTGAAAAGATGCCCTCATAGTAATAGGAAAATGAAGAATAGACCTTCATCATAACAGTAGCTTGAAAAATATACCTTCATCATAGCATTATCATAAAAAAAAATTACCTTCAGCATATCAGTAGCATGAAAGAACATGCAACAAATACCTCCATAGCAAATCTGAAGTACTTAACTGATCCTCCAGAGGCTGCAAAAAAAAAAAAAAAAAAAAAAAAGAATACTGAGAAAACTCGAGACGGAAGATGTAATTATGACCTCGTGGATGCAGAGATGAAAATAGACCCTGTACCTCTCGAGAGGTCTATAAATACCTACGAAATACAGGAGATGAAGAAGAGGTGGCTATTAATAGGCCGGTCGTCTTCAGCACGATCGATGGACGTGATAAGGCACATGTTCATAAGATTCAGAAGTCATTCGATCACTCAGCAGTATTTGAAGTTCCAAGTCCAGGAATTTACCGCGCAGCTAATCACATGACAAGATCACTTACTTCCAAGGGAAGTTCCGCACGTAGTAGATCCCGAAGGTGAGGTAGTGCCGTCAGCGCACCTCATATGCATTACTAAAGGTTCTTTGCGGCGTTTCTTCGGCCATCAGCGGCAGCCCTTTTCGTTCCTTTTACTGTAGCTCCGTTTATATTCTCTCTCACTTCCATCTTACTTTCTTCAACTCTCTCTCCTTACAATGGATGCATAGTGCAACTGCGAGGTTATTCTCCCGTTACACCTTTCAAACCTTTCTACTCTTCTCAATTTCCCCTTTCAGCGCTGAATGACCTCATAGGTCCCAGTGCGTGGCCTTTGGCCTAAATTCTATATTCTATTCAATTCAATTCATAAGTAGTAGAATTGCCGAACTGCAAAGCATCGCAGGTAATAAATTAGAGCTTGAATAACGTCTTCACCGTCTTTGCAAAAGAAAAAAATAAATAAATAAGTAAAAACACAAAGTTAAATCTCGTGGAACCTGTGGAACACCTGTGGAACGTGGCCGTGGATCATTTTTAGAGCCACGGAAAAGGATTGTAATGACTTAGAATTTCACGGAGCAGTTATAGAAGGAAAGAACTCCCAGATATTGTGGTCACGATTCAGTAGAATGCTGCGATTTTGGTGTTGGCGGTAAATGTCCACAACCAATACCTATGTAGCTAATTGTGATTGACTGCCTCCCTCCACCTATAGTATACCCACCATAGCTTACAATGTCATCAGCTGCGTATATTTACCGCTATCCTATAAAAAAACAGGCTATTTGCAAAACCACTTAATAGAATACAACGTAGAATTTAAGCCAAGCACTGGGACCTATGAGATCGTTCAGCGCTGACAGAGAAATTGACAGTAAGAAGGTTTGACAGGTGTAACAGGAGGAAAACCTCGCAGTTGCACTATGTAACATTATTATTAGAGGGGGTGGAAAGTCAGATGGAAGAAAAATAATTTGAACGGAGGTACAGTAAAAGGAATGAGAGAGGTTGCAACTAGGGACCGAAAAGTCCCCTAACCAAGTGGTTAGGACACGTGCCTTACCTGCTAGAGGGTCTAGCTTTGATTTCCAGACCTTACCTTACAGACCTTACATCTTGTTCGGGTTGCCCCAGGTCCCTCAGTGTGAGGCACCTCTAATGTCTACCAGAAAGTTGCTAGTACATCTTCCGGTATATTTTGCATCTTCCTATCTTGGATGGTCTGGGATGCAGTTTAGATATTTGTCGAGCTTATTCTTAAACACATCTACGCTCACTCCTGTTATATTCCTCAGATGAGCTGGCAACGCATTGAATAGACGCTGCATTATCGATGCTGGTGCGTAGTGGATTAATGTCCTGTGTGCTTTCCTTATTTTTCCTGGTATAGTTTTGGGCACTATTAATCTACCTCTGCTTGCTCTTTCTGATATTTTTAGCTCCATGATGTTTTCGGCTATTCCTTCTATCTGTTTCAATGCCTGAATTATCATGTAGCGTTCTCTTCTCCTTTCTAGACTATATAATTTTAAGGATTGTAGTCTTTCCCAGTAGTCAAGGTCCTTAACTTCTTCTATTCTAGCTGTAAAGGACCTTTGTACACTCTATTTGTGCAATATCCTTTTGATAGTGTGGGTACCATATCATATTGCAATAAATATTCAAGTGGATTACGAACATATGTTTTATAAAGCATAATCATGTGTTCAGCTTTTCTTGTTTTAAAGTGCCGTAACAACATTCCCATTTTTGCTTTACATTTTGCCAATAGAATTGCTATTTGATCGTTGCATAACATGCTCCTATTCATCATCACACCAAGGTCTTTAACTGCTTCCTTATTTGTGATTGTCTCATTATTAGGTCCCCCTACTATAGCATATAGCTTTCCTTCTCTGTCTCCATAGTTTATTGATTCAAATTTATCAGAGTTAAATACCATCCTATTTACCTCTGCCCAATCATATACTTTGTTAAGGTCTCTTTGTAGCGCGTTCCTATCTTCATCACAAGTAATTTCTCTACTTATTCTTGTGTCATCGGCGAAACTACTCACTACCGAGTCCTTAACATTACTGTCTATGTCTGTAATCATAATAACAAACAGTATTGCAGCTAACACCGTACCTTGTGGCACACCGGAAATGACCTTAGCTTTATCTGATTTCTCATCGTTTGCAATAACTATCTGTTTTCTGTTGTGTAAAAATTCTTTTAACCATCTTCCTACTTTATCCACTATATTATGTTTTCTAATTTTCTTCGCTAATATATTATGGTCTACCTTGTCAAAAGCTTTTGCAAAGTCTAGATAAACCACATCTGTTTCATTTCCGCTTTTCATATTTTTGAATATGTTCTCACGGTGGACTAACAGTTGGGTTTGTGCACCTTTTCCGGGTACGAAACCATGTTTTCCTATATTAAACAGATTATTTTTTATTAAATGTTTCATAAGAGCTATTGGGTCACTTAAGGCAAAGTTCTCCCTAGACCGATGTCAGCCCCGTTGCCCTGGGCAGAAAATTTGGTTTTGATAGGTAGTCGACTGAGGTGGGTAAACCTGATGAATACAGAGGGTTAAAAAGCCTAGTTGAAATAAATTTCTTTTTCCCAGGTGACCTTTTTTGTGTATGGTCAGATTCTTAGGCTTTTTTGAAGAATATCATCACATCATAATGTCAAGAATTTTCCACTAATTATTATTCTGATATTGTTTGCAAATATTTTCTATTTTTATGTATATATGTTTTACCCAGATGACCTTTGGGTACAACCAGATTCTTATGTTTATTTAAACTAAATATGGAGGGATATCAAATAATATCAGAAATTTGCCATGAAAGATGTTCTAATATTGTTAGAAAACAGTTTCTGCAACGGTGCAAAATTTGAAAAAGATTTGCCGTTTTAGTTTTCTCAAATGAAAACTATTTATTGTGCCGGCTTTGTCTGTCCGTGCACACTTTTTCTGTCCGTCCTCAGAGCTTAAAAACCCACAGTGGCTAGAGGGGTGCAAATTGGTAAGTTGATCATCCACCATCCAATCATCAAACGTACCAAATTTCAGCTCTCTAGCCTCGGTACCTTTTATTTTATTCAGGGTTAAAGTTAGCCATACTCGTCCGTCTGGCAACGATATAGGACAGGCAAATCACCGGCCCGTGGTTGAAGTTTCATGGGCCGCGGTTCATACAGATAGATCCATTATAGGTTACCTTGATTATACGGTATACAGAAAACTCAATAGTTTTTTTTTTTTTTTTTTTTTGGCCCAGGTGATCTTTGTGCGAGGCAAGATTCAGATTTCAAGGAAGTATTGAGGAGTATCAGATCATATCAAGAACTTTCCATTAATGAGGGTATTGTGATTCTAGTATTTGAAAACACCTCCTGCAACGGAGCAAAATTCCTCTCGTATTCCGTAACATCCGAATCCTTTGCGAGTTCTGGCGTCACTTCCAGACAGCCCTAATTGCCAGGATATCAGATCCTAACGATGTTGTTTTCCAGCGACGCAATCAGCGCCCCTACTGTTCTCCAAAAGCCCGGGAATAGGGGGGTTGGGGGAGGGCGGTTAGGGGGAGGGGAGTTTAGCCTGGCATTCACCTTTCCTTCAATTCTTTGACGCGGGAAATCTTATATGTAAAGCTGACGGTCGGACTATGTATGTATGTATGTTTGCTATAGAAGGCGAAACTAATGAACCGAATTGAATCAAAGTCGGACCACATATGTAGATTTTATAAGGAATGGTTTTTAACCGGGCACCGTTTTGATCCGGATATCCGCCCATGCTAACTTCTTTACTGTTTGTAGAGAAAAAAAAGAAGCATTATTTGGGTAGAACTTTCCCAGAGGATTCCAAATCTGCTCTTACTTTTCTTCTACGATGTAAGATAACGATGATATTAACGGTTCAGACAATGCCGGCCTACAGTTGCCCGCTTTTCTTATTTGTTGGCTTAATAAACTATAATTCTCCAGCGTTTCCCAAAGTCTGTAATATATAACTATAATAAAGCCGCTATAATTCTTCAACCCGTAGTGGATTAGTGCTCTCAATACACCTCATTACTGAAGGTTCTCTGTAGCCAGAGTCCCTTGGGCCCGTAACTGCAACCCCTTTCATTCCTTTTACTGTACTTCCGTTCATATTCTCTGTCTTCCATCTTAACTTTCCTTCATAGCGCAGCTGCAAGTCCTTTTTTTTACACCTTTATAACCTTTTGACTATCAATTTCCTCTTCGGCGCCGAATGACCTCATAGTTTTCAGTGCTTGGTCTTTGGCCTAAACTCTGTATTCTATTCTGTTCTGTTCTTCTCCTTGTGTGTTTGTTGGCTGAAGAAACTGCAGAATTCTGTAACGAGAATAAAAACACTGTCATTCCTCCTTTTGTCATAGTGGTTAAGACACTTTCCTCCGTACCAAGAGACTCTGGGTCAGAGCAAGATTAGCAAATTCCATAGAATCCATTGTGATTCTGTTGATGTACTAGATGAGTTATATATCTGGAAGTCAGTCGCAGCTACGGCTGAGTAGGACGTAGAGGCCAAAGCAACATCATCCTGAAATACAAGTTGAGGAATGTGAGCAAGAACGAGGCCCAGAGGGTCTGTGGGAACCAGAAAATTAATGTTGATCAATAACAAGTAAAATATATGTCGAAGTTTCTTCGGCCACCGAAAATATATCTATCTTTCGGTTGTCTCGGTATAATGCTGCATGTGCCGTGGCCCATGAAACTCTCAGCCGGCCGTGGTGGCCTTTGTTGTTGCGTTGCCAGTTCAGAAGCACGATCGTGGCTAACTTTAACCTTAAACAGAATAAAAGCTACTGAGGCTAGAGGGCTGCAATTTGGTATGTTTGATGGTGGGAGGGTGAATGATTAACATACCAATTTGCAGCCCTCTAGCCTCAGTAGTTTTTAAGCTCTGACGGAGGACAGTAAAAGTGTGGACGGGCAGACAAAGCTGGCATAATAGTTTTCTTTTACAGAAAACTAAAAAAGGTGATGGTTGGATGAAGGAAAAGGAAAATTTACAGACGAGGCAAAGAAAGTTTTCAGCGTGCGAGCGGATTGTTGAGCCAAACTTCCTCCATGGAAGTGAGGTGTGAATGCTGAATATGACTGAGAAAACAAAGTTTGAAGTGGCCGAGACGAGATTGGTCTGTTTATCATATGTTTCGTGAAAATGATTGAAAAGGTGGAAAATGTCTAGAAGTGACGAAAAGGTAAGGACATCTCCAAGGAGACATAGGGAGGGAGGGAGGAAAGTGAGGTAGACATGGGATATCAGCCCGCGAGTGTCTCACCCCAATTAGGGACCTGACATCTGGTCATCTCGTCTTGCCAAAGACTCGACGACGTCTCGACAGCAATTAACTTGACATCACCGAGAAGCTGACGTCCCGTTTCTGTTCATCATTTGTTGTGTTTCTTCTTCTTCTTCTTCTTTTTCTGGGATTTCCGACAGTGCTTGGTTGCAGGAGCGTGACTTAGTATTGATAATAATAATATAATAAGGAATAATAATAATTAATAAAATATTATTATTATGTATTATTATTATTATTATTATTATTATTATTATTACATTATTATTATTTTAGGACAGGTATTTTTTGTTTACATTATTATTTGTTTACAGTTTTAGACCATTTTAAAGCACTGAGCAGATATATACATACATATATATATATATATATATATATATATATATATATATATATATATATGAAACAGAATTCCATCAAATGAAACGAGTCCACAAAAGCACCAAAATGGAGAAATTAGATACTACTCTATTTTAAAGACTGGCTCTCTCTCTCTTCTCTCTCTCTCTCTCTCTCTCTCTCTCTCTCTCTCTCTCCTTCAGTTCTTTCAAATCCCTCAGGATGAAATTCAGGTAATAAACAGAGAGAGAGAGAGAGAGAGAGAGAGAGAGAGAGAGAGAGAGAGAGAGAGAGAGTCACGTTTTCTTTGGAATGCCAATAACCCGTTATAATACATACACATATGTGCTGTAAATTGTAATCACGTCAGTGATTCGTCTCATTGGTAAAATGCGCCGAAGCCTTGGTCGAGACGAGTAGAATGCTCCCATCCTGACGTCAGAGGTAAACAAACAAGTCATGGTCTTAATCTCCTTCGGATGTAGAGTCTCACGCTCTAGCCTCGATGTCTTTGAACTGAAATTCGTATATAAATATCCCTTTTGGAAGTGGTTTCTCTCCTTAAGTCAACTCGTATCCTTTCCCTGTTTTGAGTCATTTTGGTATTCATATCACTCAGAGTACTGCTAACCCTTAAACTTGCTGATAGTTATGTGACGGTCTCGTTGGCAAGTTCTGAGTCAGCTGATGTTAGGTGGTCTCACATTCAAAATGGATCCTTTATTCCTCACACCGTTGAACTGGAACAGTCTCCCTGAGAAAGTCGTGCAATTGAAACTTCCGCATATTAATACATCTTTATTTATTTGTTAATTTATTATTTTTTTTAACAAGCCGGGTCTGTGTATTCTTTCCCATTACCCTTGTCTTACTTCTTCCTGATGAACACCTTAATATTCTTTGGAAGCTTGAATTTCAAGTCAGTGGCCCCTGTCAGCTTGTTCCATATGAATAGGTTTCATCTCCTGAATATAATAAAAAATAATTATAATAATAACCTCTATATATAGGCCAGTGATGTATTCATTCAAAATTCTCATTTATGTGGGACAAAATAAAAAAAGAGTGAAAGAAACATTAAAACGATTAGAAAATACTCATAGTATCATGTGTCTTGCGCTGGAGAAACAAATCCACAGGTATGTATGGGTACAAGTATATTTAGAAATGAATTGAATAGAGAGCTTTCGGCAATTTGTTCGATTTCCCTTTCCAATCTTTAGAAAAGAGGACTCGAACAGATTTCCGAAAGCTCTCTACAGAGATTCATTTTTAGAATATATGTGTACCCATACATAACTGGTTTTGTTTCTCCGCTGAAGAAATTGATAACAGCTTCGCAAATTTGAGAAAATCTCCGTTATCTCCATAACGTGTCTGTCAGAACCCTATGGCTTCTTTGTATAACAATCGCTTTTCTTAGGAGTGTCGTGGGAATTTAGAGGTCATGTTCCTGTCTGTCAGTCAGTAGACCTGGGGAATTCCTGCCTTAAAAGTGTCATGGGAATCTAGAGGTCATGTTCCTGTCTGTCAGTCAGTAGACCTGGGAAATTCCTGCCTTAAAAGTGTCATGGGAATCTAGAGGTCATGTTCCTGTCTGTCAGTCAGTAGACCTGGGAAATTCCAGCCTGCTCCATAGCCAGAATAATATTTTGCTATGTTGGCTGTCAGTGAGGTTCATATTAATGCTACGATACTCATTCTTGAATCACATTAAAGCAAAATACTTGTACTTTATTTTAGTAGCATCATTACAAGTAAGACAAGCAAACAAAGGGTCAATATTGCTGATAGAAAATACACTTTCGGACACAGGATGAACACATAACTGTTCTGATATTTGGTTACCTTACAAAATAGAGGCCAGAGAGGCAGTCATATTACTACAGTTCCTGTAGCATCTCATGGTTATGACTAATCAGCTGTTTTCGTCATTCGCAAACATCAGCTATTCCATTTGGGCGTCTTCTCTCTCGTTTTTCTGATCTGTCTTGCGAGTTAATACTGAGCTCTTTGGTTGGCTGTCTTCAGTCCTCAAGCTTATTTCATGAAGACGACGGGACAGAAATTTTTTACGGAATAAAACAGACAGAAATGACTACTTCTCAACTCCGTGACCGAATGTAGTAGAACGGATGACGTCACGCCCAGCGATTTACTTTGCAAAAGCGACAGAACAGAAATGAACTGGCTAGCAAGAAAGGGCTTGTGTAAATACATAAGCTGCTTAGCAACCTATTTCTAGCAACCGCTCCCATCATCTCTCTCTCTCTCTCTCTCTCTCTCTCTCTCTCTCTCTCTCTCTCTCACACACACATCCTTTTCTTCTTGCTTGTGTGTTGTGTGAACTTGTGTATCTCTGTGGTTGTGTGTGTGTGTGAGTGAGTTTCCAAGTCAAGCTTTTTATGTGGCAAACCTCTCTCTCTCTCTCTCTCTCTCTCTCTCTCTCTCTCTCTCTCTCTCTCTCTCTCTCTCTCTCTCAAACATGACGGTAATCACTTCCTTCCCTTCCCTTCACTTGACACCAAAGTAAACGACATGTCTCGACTCACAATGGAACGCCATTCCTATGAAGAGTTGTGTCGGTCGGGACAGGTAGTAATCCCTCAGAGCTGATTTTCACGGAACTGTTGGCAATCCTGGAAGTCTCAGTGTAAACAAACCTCCTCCTCTTCTTCTTTTTCGTCTTCTTCTTCTGCTTTAGTTTTGAAAAGGTTCTGACAAATGTCGAGAGAGTGAAAGTAGGGTTCTTCTGGAGTAGTTCCAGAGTGAAAGTAGTAAGGTTCTTGTGGAGCAGTTTGAGAGTGAAAGCAGGTTTCTTCTGGAGTAGTTCCAGAATGAAAGTAGTAAGGTTCAAGTAGTAGTTTGAAAGTGAAAGTAGGGTTTCCTTGGAGTTTGAGAGGGAAAGTATAGTTCTCAAGTGGTAGTTTGAGAGTGAAAGTAGGGTTTCCTTGGAGTTCGAGAGTGATAGTAGAGTTTTCTTGGAGTTTGAGAGTGAAAATAGATTTCTAAAGTAGTAGGTTGAGAGTGAAAGTAGAGTTCTCGAGGAGTAGTTTGAGAGTGAAAGTAGGGTTTCTTTGGAGTTCGAGAGTGAGAGTAGGGTTTCTCTGGAGTTTGAGAGTGAAAGTAGGGTTCTGAAGTAGTAGTTTGAGAGTGAACGTAGGGTTTTCGTAGTATAGTTCGAGAGAGAAAGTAGGGTTTTTGTAGTGGTTCCAGAGTGAAAGTAGGTTTCTGATAGAATATTATGGCATTAAAATAGGGCTCACTTGGAGTAGGTCTAGAGTAAAAGTAGGGGGTTCTCTTGGAATGCTTGAGAGTGATAGTAGGGTTCTCTTGTAGCAGTTTGAGAGTGCGAGTTGGGTTCTCGTTTGGTAGTGCAGGAGTGACAGTAGGGTTTGCAGTGTGAGTTGCACATATATATTGCATACTTATAATTTTCTACTTAACACCAAATTTTTTGGAAAAAATGTTTTGTATTCGATGTCTTTTTTGGAATATATATATTTATATATATAATTATATATATGTTATATATATATATATTATATACATATATATATATAATATATATATATATATATATATATATAGATGTTATATATGATAAACTGCGAATAACTCCCACCCAAATGGAATTATAACTTGGACGTGTGTCTGCCCTCGGTCAGGATTCGAACCCGGGCTTATTATGGTTTGGAGACGTCGATATGGAACGATGGAATTTGTACTTAGAATCGATATCGGGTCGTTTTCTCTGTGGTAGATGATAGGGTAAGTGTGTGACACTTGACTATTTAGGAAGTTTCGTCACTTATGCAGTCGCGTTACTCTTTATAATGTGTACAAATGCTAAGTTATTAATATACGGATATATATACTATATATTATATATATATTATACATCTATATATATAATATATAGATATATAATTATGTATACACAATACATACACAAAAAAAATACATACATACATAAAACCATAAAGATAGTTGTGGCTGGATATCTGTCATATTTATAACCTCACGTAAGGATAAACATTTGGCCCTAATATAAATTTTTGTCATTTTACTCACGCAACTTTTGACATTCGCAAATTAAGCTACAAATATATATATACACACACACACACACACACACACACACACACACACATATATATATATATATATATATATATATATATATATATATATATATATATATATTCGTGTTTGTGATATCATCACTAAAGCCTGGTTACAGCTACTGAGGAAACATATTCCCCAAACATCGACGGTGTTTGCGCTCCTTTTGGAGGGGGGAGGGAGTGGCGGGTGTTACTGCTGAGCAAACACAGGCAATTAGGCGAGTCTGTTAACCCTTTGGTATCCGGGGGCCCAATCTTGCTGACCCAGCCTGTGCTACAGTTCAGCCCACAATGTCTCGACTAGATGAACCTCGGCATCACTGTGTGGGGATTTGGTCGATGGGGAATGAAAGACTAGTGCTTATACTCTGTTTTTTTTCATCTGTCCATCCGCCTGTGGTGTTTTTGTATGGTAACACTGCGTCCCGGGCTTTAGATAGTTACGCTATGTGTAAGTTTTAGGTAAATAAAAGGATATCTGGGTGAACATTTGGAACTGAAAAGTGTTTTAATGATTTACTGTATGGGAATTACACCGTTATATTCGAAATTGGATATTATTATAATCGTTGAATGTAAGCTGAATGTAACTATCTAAAGCTCGGGACGCAGTGTTACCATACAAAAACACCACAGGCGGATGGACAGATGGAAAAAAACAGAGTATAGTT